>NC_143021.1:81650091-81965741 GCF_055824585.1 Amblyomma mixtum
AACAAACTTTATTCTCCTGAAGCATCACACTTTTATACACCAGAAAACAGTAATCACACGTGCGAACAGTATCAATTTCTTAGAAAAACGAGCTCTTTATCTGAGAGGAGAATGGAAGGTGTGCTTACACACGAGCATCCTGACCTATTTATCTTTTCGGCTTCAATGATTTCGCGCGTTAACCTTTCTCTACTTTTTCCTATTACCAGACTTTTATCAAAGTAAGGCTTACAGGTTTTTGACTTGCATGCGAGAATGTGGTCAACCAGCGATCCGCCTTGCCCGTTTCTGACGTTGCGAGCGTGTTCCATTAGGCGCTCGTTCAGACATCTCCCCGTCTGGCCGATATAGTGCTTCCCGCATGACAAGGGAATTTGATATACAACACCTTCATCGCACGTGACGTAGGGCTTCTGGTGCCTAGTTGCGCAACCGCGCGCTTTGTTGGTGTTAGTTTTTCCCAGTTTGCACAACGTTGCAAGTTTTTTAGGCGCCGAGAACACGACGGTCGCATTCGCTCGTTGACCAATTCTTTTTAAATTGTGGGAAATCTTGTGTAGGTAAGGTACTACAACAAGGTTTTTTCGTTCACGAGGAACCGGGTTTAGGTTACATTGATTTTCTGGTTTCATTCTCTTAACAAGTTTTTCGGCAACAGAAACTTGAACATGAGAGGGGTACCCGGCATTAGTCAGCCTCTTGGACTGCTCTTGAAAACTATCGGTCATCATGTGCGGACAAGATTTCTGGAGAGCATTTTGAAAACATAAATTGACAATACCTCTTTTTACCAGTTTTGAATGAGCGGAGTGATATGGCAGTATCGGCTTGTTACTACGCGGCTGGTAGGCCCAGCATATGTGATGAGCGCGAAAGATGAAGTTAATATCTAAAAATCTAATGGAGTTATCGATGGGCAATTCGCATGTTAAAACAAGCGGTTTAAAATGTTCTCTCATGGTAGTTAAAATGCTCTGAGCCTTTGACTCAAGTGAGCCGTGGTCACACTTAACAAGAATAAAAAAGTCATCAACAAATCTAAAGACCTTGATTACGTCCAAGCTGTCTAGGTGGCTGGAAACAGCCTTGTCAAGTTTTGATAAAAACAGATTACTCAGAATCGGCGCTATGCACGACCCGATGCATATCCCTTCTTTCTGAAGGTAGGGTTTTCCTTCCCAGTTAATAAACGTTGACTGCAAGTAAATAGCTAAAATTTCTAAAAAACTGCTCGCCGACACACCAGCCGCATTCTGGAAAGCAACACACCCAAACTCATCTATGCACTCCTCTACACAGCACAGCACCTTGTCATTCGGCAGCGAGTAATAAAGATCCTTAACATCTACAGAAAATGCAACCATGCTGTCATCAGAGCGCGACCGAACAAAGTCTAAAATTTCGTCAGATTTCTTAACCATAAAGGGGTCGTCAAGCGGTAAAAGGTTAAGTTTGCTTTGTAAGTACATTGAAACCGTTTTTTGCCATGTGCCAGTTTCAGAAATGATCACCCTGAATGGTTTTTCCGGTTTATGGGTTTTTGCACTGAAAAACACGTCTAAAAAATCTTTTCGTGCATCGCCTATTTCTTTAGCCAGCTTGGTAAGGTTTAACTTGTTGCATAGCTTCTTCGCTTTAGCTTTTACTTCTGACATCATTACTTCGTTGCGGCAGTTAAATACAGAAGACACGGCTTCGTCAGCCTTTGACTTGTAAAGTTCACAGGATAGAATTGCAAAGCCACCTTCTTTGTCAGCAGGCAGCACGATCAGGTCCTGTTCCTTGATGAAGGACTCGACGCGCTTGAGGGGTAGCTTGGAAGATCCTGGCTTTGAGAACTGCAAAACGTCGACTCCTTCTGAAATGCAGCGGTCGTGTTCCAGTTGCGTTGCACGCTGCGATACTTGGCGTACCATCGCAAGTAGTTGTGCAGCTGACGGCTTGGGCTCCACAGCGAACTTTGGTCCTAACGATAGAACCCTTGACACGTCATCCGGTAGATCCAGGGCCTCCATGGTGTGGACGGTGCTCCGGGCTGTCTTCGTCCTGCTCGCAAGGTCGGCCCGTAGTTGTGGCAGATGTTGAGCCCACAAGCATTCGGTAGCTTGAGCAGAGATACGCTGGTATTCCCGAAGAGTTCGCCAGGCTGCCTGACTTTCGCCATTCGAGAGAAGCTGAGCCTCGAGGCACTGCCTGTGAAGCCGGGCTTGCCTGTACCACTCAGATTTGGCAAGCTTGCACGCCCTCATGCCGTGACCAGCCGATGGAATGAATCCTCCAAACAACCGCCTCACGTCTTCAGGCAGCAACTTGTTGCGAATGCAGAACGACATTGTGCGTGCACGACATGTCGCAAGCGCTATGAGTGAAACTGTAGCACAGGGATTCTGGCGAACATTAAAAAGCGGGCCCGTTGTACTAGAAATATAGTTCAGTAGCGTGGCTTTTTGGGCTTGTTGGTACATACTTCAAAGACACTGTAGCGCAGCAAAAGACGAGGACACAAGAAACGAGAGACGAACACCACGAGCGCTAACTTCCAACAAACTTTATTCTCCTGAAGCATCACACTTTTATACACCAGAAAACAGTAATCACACGTGCGAACAGTATCAATTTCTTAGAAAAACGAGCTCTTTATCTGAGAGGAGAATGGAAGGTGTGCTTACACACGAGCATCCTGACCTATTTATCTTTTCGGCTTCAATGATTTCGCGCGTTAACCTTTCTCTACTTTTTCCTATTACCAGACTTTTATCAAAGTAAGGCTTACAGGTTTTTGACTTGCATGCGAGAATGTGGTCAACCAGCGATCCGCCTTGCCCGTTTCTGACGTTGCGAGCGTGTTCCATTAGGCGCTCGTTCAGACATCTCCCCGTCTGGCCGATATAGTACTTCCCGCATGACAAGGGAATTTGATATACAACACCTTCATCGCACGTGACGTAGGGCTTCTGGTGCCTAGTTGCGCAACCGCGCGCTTTGTTGGTGTTAGTTTTTCCCAGTTTGCACAACGTTGCAAGTTTTTTAGGCGCCGAGAACACGACGGTCGCATTCGCTCGTTGACCAATTCTTTTTAAATTGTGGGAAATCTTGTGTAGGTAAGGTACTACAACAAGGTTTTTTCGTTCACGAGGAACCGGGTTTAGGTTACATTGATTTTCTGGTTTCATTCTCTTAACAAGTTTTTCGGCAACAGAAACTTGAACAGGAGAGGGGTACCCGGCATTAGTCAGCCTCTTGGACTGCTCTTGAAAACTATCGGTCATCATGTGCGGACAAGATTTCTGGAGAGCATTTTGAAAACATAAATTGACAATACCTCTTTTTACCAGTTTTGAATGAGCGGAGTGATATGGCAGTATCGGCTTGTTACTACGCGGCTGGTAGGCCCAGCATATGTGATGAGCGCGAAAGATGAAGTTAATATCTAAAAATCTAATGGAGTTATCGATGGGCAATTCGCATGTTAAAACAAGCGGTTTAAAATGTTCTCTCATGGTAGTTAAAATGCTCTGAGCCTTTGACTCAAGTGAGCCGTGGTCACACTTAACAAGAATAAAAAAGTCATCAACAAATCTAAAGACCTTGATTACGTCCAAGCTGTCTAGGTGGCTGGAAACAGCCTTGTCAAGTTTTGATAAAAACAGATTACTCAGAATCGGCGCTATGCACGACCCGATGCATATCCCTTCTTTCTGAAGGTAGGGTTTTCCTTCCCAGTTAATAAACGTTGACTGCAAGTAAATAGCTAAAATTTCTAAAAAACTGCTCGCCGACACACCAGCCGCATTCTGGAAAGCAACACACCCAAACTCATCTATGCACTCCTCTACACAGCACAGCACCTTGTCATTCGGCAGCGAGTAATAAAGATCCTTAACATCTACAGAAAATGCAACCATGCTGTCATCAGAGCGCGACCTCTCGTTTCTTGTGTCCTCGTCTTTTGCTGCGCTACAGTGTCTTTGAAGTATGTACCAACAAGCCCAAAAAGCCACGCTACTGAACGTATCAGCGTTTGCACTAGTTTTCCCGTGCCTCTCTTGACCTAATGTTGAACTCACGTCACAGCCATCATTCGGTTGATAAAACCGAAACAGCATGAGAGAAAAAATTATTTTCTAAATTATTTATTGGCAGTAGGGGAATGCCGCACGGTGAACCATGTATTCTAAAAACTATGGCGTCATTTGAAAGGAGAAAACACGCAACAAAACTGGGTGTCTATAAAATTTCAGCACCCAATGAGACTGCCTTCCTTTTCTTTGCGTCATTTCCCACAAATAGATAAAATATTAGCGCGAGGCCCCAACAACGTTCTGATGGTGGTTTTTGAGGAAGGGAAATGGCGCAGTAACTGTCTCACTTCTTGATGGACACCTGACCCATGGGTGATAGTGAAAGAAGAAATAGAAACAGGCGCAGTAGGCGAGGGCTCAGCAATAATTTCTACCAGCTGGGGATCCTTAACGTGCAGTGACATCGCACAGCAGATGGTACCTTTTGCGTTTCGCCTCCATCGAAACGTGGCCCCCGGGTCCGGGTTCGAACCCGGGCACACCGAATAAGTAACCGAGTGCCCTAACCACTGAGCCAGCGCCGTTGGTAGTGCAACATTTACTTTTGTAGGCGCTCATCGTCTCCGACAGCAGGTTCTAAATAAAACCCCTCACGATGGGTCTGTAGGGCAATAAAGGAAAAAAAATGGCTCAATGGCTGTGGAGCTCGGCTGCTGATTCCAAAAATACAAAAACCAATGAGTTCTGTCGCACGATGCAAATCCCCAGCTGGTGTCGTCAATCTGGAGTCCGCCATAGCACCGTCTATCCGATAGCCCCAATGTCTACTCGACACGTTAACCCGAGAAATTGCTACTAGTGTTAACAAAAGAAGAATGTATAAATTGGTGCAGTTTTTTTTTTTAGAATCCGCATATTCTTGTTTGTGCGCGACGGAAATATGCAACGAAAGGCGGGCCCTTGGCAACGGTGAAGATGTACTAATAAGAAAAATATTAAATACCGATTGCACAAAAGAGAAATGCAGAAATACATGCGCTCGCTGGCATGCGATATTGATTACGCCCAGAAAGATGCTACTGCGATGAAATGTAACGGCGATGAAGTGATTTCGTTACGCCGATTTGCTGAAATCGTTCAGCTTCTAAGAAAAAATATCTGCCAGTCGCCAGCGCGCGGCTCAAAACCTCATGCCAGCATAACTCCCTTTCTCTGCCCGCATATGGAAATTCCAGACGGTGCACACGTCAAGAAAGGGGAACCAGTCAGGAGGTTGAACTTGAGCAGCATATTCCTCCTGCATTAAAGTGCACTGTTATCTGAACAGTGACCTCGTTGAACGCGGCGGTTCTGCGTGTTCATCCGTCATGCGGGTTTTCCACACGCTAAACCGTCCTATGAACACGAAGAGTTCGCACGGAATAGACGATATGCGAAATTGCTTGGCGGTCTGGCAACACCGCGCCCACAACTTCCGGTTTCCATCTTAGGTCGGTCGAGCTCGTCCAGCTGGTGCATCGCTTTCTATGCGCGCTTTCTTCTTGCGAGTGGAATTTCAACAGGCAATCTTCAGCTGCTGCGCTGTTTTCACAGCTGATCTTTGACCAAATGTAGGTGCTTTCAATAAGCGCCAGCTTACTCCTACCGCGTCCTCAGCTTCGCTTGAAGTCTGGCGCTGATGATCGCAATAATCGGCACTCCAAAGTGGGCTGGAAAGTCGAACCGTGACCGTGTGCTGTTGTCGTTTTCATGCTCGCATTAAAGCGCCAGTTAAAGCACCATCACGCATTATCATGGCTATTTTATTCTTAGGTGGACACGAATTCATCTGGTAGGGTAGCGAGCGGTTATTTTGCGGTGAGTGCGCACGTGTGTTGACAAATTTCTGTGACAGTGCGAACTTTAGTTCGCCCCGACGCCAGCAGCTTCGTGCATTGCAGTATAATCACACAAGACCCTCGACCAGCTGCGTAATTCGATTCCTTTACTGTAATGTGCAATGCGCATCCGCGGTTTTCAACGTCACCGTTTCAGAGCCCGGCGTCGGTTGATTTTCGCCACAATTCGTTGAAACCGCGTTCTGCTTTATACACAACCAGTCAGTCAGTCGACATTAACAAGAGGAAAGTAGGCATGCACATATAATTCAAAATATTGTAAGCAAAGACGCAGCTTTTTTTTTAGATAAGCACTGAGCCACCGCGGCGGCTTGATTACAGAAAGATACTACAGCTGTAGGTGCATGCACGGACTCGATACGCTGGTCAAGCTGTGTGTGCAGGGGCGAAATTAGCATGTTCGGTTGCTTCCGAAACTTAATTAGCTGTTGTGTCCCCTTATTGCTTTTGTGTGTGTGCGCCCCTAACGACCACCCGCATCCTCCTCCTAACGACCACTCGCATCCTCCTCCTAACGACCACTTGCCTTTCGTCGCACGCTGTCGCCAGATGCCCCCCCATGGTGCGCCCCCGCACCCTCCTCCTGTTCTGGGAAGCCACTCCCTCCCGTGGACGCTTCTCCGCTCCCTCCTTTCTTCGGGCGGCCAGTTCGGCTCCTGCCTCGGTCGACGCTGGTCGCACCCTCATCGGCTTTAAATAAACGAAGTCTTAAAGTACCGTGTGCGTCTTTCGCTGCATTCAACACAGCGACCGGACACGACAGTGGCGACGAGAAAGTGGATTCGACCCGCGCTACGCAACGCTATTGACAAGCCATGGCTACGCGAGGGTTTCCCAATCAGATACCAGAATTCAACGGCTCATCGTGGTCATCGTGGGTTGGACGCCTTCAGTTCTACTTTGAAGCTAACAACATCACAGACCCAGCCTTGAAGAGGGCCAACCTGCTGACGCTGTGCGGGGAGCAGACCTACGATACTGTCTGCGCCCTTATTCAGCCAAGCACACCAGCGGCAGTGTCTTACGACGACATCGTAAAAGCGCTGCAAAAGCACTACGACCCAAGGCCATCCGAGGTCTACAGCCGGGCTCGCTTCCAACGACGAGATCAACTGGGAGGAGAAACTGTGAGCGCCTACGTAGCCGCGCTCAAGAAGCTCGCTGCCGACTGCAATTTTGGAACGCTGTCGACAACAGCTACCGGGCAGGAGGGAGACGCAGCTTCTTCTGCTAACACCACCATGCTTCCCTTGGACGTGATGTTACGCGACAGATTTGTGTGCGGACTGAGTGACGAGTCACTGCAGCAGCGCCTGTTCGCTGAGAAGGACCTCACATTCAGCAAAGCTTACGACATCGCCGTTCGAGCGGAGAGCGCCGGTCACCAGCAGAGAGGGATTCGCCGGAACACCGAGCCGGTACACCAGACAAGCAACCAGGTGCGCAAGCCTTCTGTTGTTGTAAAATCGGTCAAAAAGGCACAACGCTGCTGGCGGTGTGACGACCAACACAACCCCCAGGGATGTCGATTCCAGTCAGCCACGTGTAATTTTTGCCACAAGCGAGGGCATATCGAAAGAGCATGCATTACGAAACGGAGACTTGCCAAGATAAAGTCACCTTCCCAGCCTAATCACAGCGTCAACGCCTCAGAGAATACGCCGCTATCTGATCTCCATGGAACAACATCAGCAACACCATCTGTGTTGTACGACCTGAACACCATGAATCTCGGCACGCGACCGAAGATTTTTACAGAAGTAAGCGTACATCACCAGCTGATTAAGTTCGAGGTGGACTCCGGCGCAGCCTGTACTCTGATCAGTGAGGACACGTTCCGAACTTCATGGCCATCTGACGCACCCGCCCTGCAACAAGACGACACGCACCTGCGAACGTGGTCAGGACAGAATCTGCCACTATTGGGCTCTGCCAACGTGCAGGTTAACTACAACGGCCAGACCCATACGCTACCTCTGCTTGTTGTGAAGGGCACAGGATCAAGCCTTCTAGGGAGAAACTGGTTTTCTCCACTAGGCGTGATGATATGCGGCATACACCAGACGCCGAGCCAGAACATGGTTGAGCAACTGCAAGAGAAATACGAAAGAGTATTCTCGGAAGAGATTCCAGGAAACGAAGGGCCCCCGGTCACACTGGAGTTGTTGGACAACGCGCAACCCAAATTTCTGAAGGCCAGGCCGGTGCCGTTTGCTCTCCGAGATTCAGTTGAAAAAGAGTTGGACAAACTGGAGCAGCAAGGTGTCATCGAGCCGACGCAGCATTCAGAATGGGCCACACCACTTGTCGTAGTTCGCAAGAAGAACGGAACCATACGCCTCTGCGGAGACTACCGGAGCACCGTCAATCTTGCGACTAAAGCGTCCTCTTACCCGCTACCGACACCTGAAGAAGTATTCAGTGTACTACGTGGCGCAAGAGTCTTCAGCACATTGGACCTCACCCAGGCGTATCAGCAGCTGAAGGTGAGCGAGTCAACTGCTGAATTATTGGCAATTAACACACTGAAAGGCTTGTACAAAGTCAAGCGACTGCCTTTTGGCGTAGCTGCAGCCCCGGCCATATTTCAAAAATTCATGGAGACAGTGCTTCAGGGCATCCCAGGAGTTTGTGTCTACCTTGACGATGTCATCATCAGTGGCACTTCCACTGAAGAGCATGCAGTGCGCCTAGAGCTCGTTCTCGAAAGGCTAGCAAACGCTAATTTGTGCATAAGCAAATCGAAGTGCTGTTTTGCGGTGCCAGAGGTGCAATTTCTGGGACACCGAATTGATGCGGAAGGCATTCACCCTACCGAGGACAAAGTGCGAGCGATCACAGAAGCACGAGCTCCAACAAACAAGCAGGAGCTACAGGCTTTTCTCGGACTCTTGACGTTCTACGACCGGTTCTTGGAACAAAGAGCTACCGTGGCCAACGACTTATACCAACTCCTTCGGAAAGATGTGACATGGACATGGTCGCCACGCCATCAGCAGTCATTCGATGCCCTGAAAGACCTGATTCGAAGATGTACAGTCCTCCGCCACTACGACGAAAGGAAGCCTCTGCTTTTGGCTTGCGACGCATCACCGTACGGAGTCGGCGCGGTTCTATCGCAAACTGACGAGCAAGGAAGGGAAGCTCCCATCGCCTTCGCCTCACGTACGTTGTCGCAAGCAGAACGCAACTACGCGCAACTTGACAAAGAAGGGCTAGCCATCGTCTACGCGGCGACACATTTTCACCAGTACATTGCCGGCCGGAAGGTGACCTTTATAACCGATCACCGACCGCTATTGGGCATTCTGGGACCACAAAGGCCTATGCCACCAACTTTGTCTCCGCGAATGACACGTTGGTGCATCAAACTCTCAGCGTACGACTACGCTCTGGTCTACCGCAATGGGAGTAAACATCAAAACGCCGATGCGCTAAGCCGTCTGCCACTAGACGCAACTGTTGACGAACCATTTCCACCAGGAGACGTTCTGATGTTCGAAGCACTGCCAGAACCTCCGCTTACAGCAGGCACAGTTGCAGCATCTACGCAGAAGTGCGCAGCTCTCCGGCTAGTTTACACAGCTGTTCAACAAGGCAACGTGCATAAACTCAAAGGGGACAACTTCGACGCTTACCGCAGGCGAGCTACAGAGTTGAGCACCCATCGCGGCTGCATCATATTTGGGTCCCGAGTTGTGATGCCGAGAGAACTACGCGCACAAGCTATGTCTCTCATCCACGCCGGACATCGGGGCATCGTTGCAATGAAAAAGTGTGCCAGAAGCTACATGTGGTGGCCTGGCATTGACAACGACATCGAAACAGTGGTGCGAGAATGCAAGCCTTGCCAGAGCAGCCGGAGCGCCCCGCCGAAAGCTCCTGTCCCAGAATGGGAAAAGCCAGACACACCATGGCACACACTGCACATTGATTTTGCAGGACCAATTGAGGGCTGCACTTTCCTTGTGGTCGTAGATGCCTACACAAAGTGGCTTGAGATAAGGCAAATGGGACAGACGACTTCGGCAGCAGTCATTGACAACCTCCGATCACTATTTGCAACGTTCGGCCTGCCGCGCAAGGTAGTGTCGGACAACGGAACACCGTTTGTGTCTGCGGAGATCCTCAAGTTTTATCGCGACAACGGGATCTCATCAGTTACATCGGCCCCCTACCACCCAGCGACAAACGGACAAGCCGAGCGCTACGTAGCCGAGCTAAAACGCGCCCTTGAAAGAGATCAGACAGGCTCGCTGCAGCGCCGCCTTGCGCGCTTTCTCTTCAAGCAGCACACGACGGTTCAGAGCACAACAGGCGAGACCCCCTCGAAAATGATGTTCGAGCGTGAAATGCGAACCCAGCTCACAGCCATCCTCCCCGAGCCAAAGGCAGAGACGTTCCGGGAAGAAAAAGCAATTCCGCGCTGCGGCACGCTTAATGAGGGGCAGCGCGTCCTCGCCCGACAGTTTCTGAAAAAGCCACGCTGGGAGGAAGCTACAATTGTCAGACGCATAGGCCTGCGCTCTTGGCTCGTCAACATACATGGCACAGTAGCACGCCGACATCTCAACCAGCTGCGTAGATTTACGACGCCGTCTGAGAGCTGTCCGCCAGCGGAGAAAACACGTGCACCATCTTCCCACATAGCCTGGCACCTCTTCCCGGAAGAAGAGACTTCGCCCAGGACAGACCTAGGAGACACAGCGAACAACAGCCAGCCTACAAGTGTTTCTCCCCCGAGCGCACAAAGCCAGCGCGCCTCCACGCGTGAGCGCCGACCCCCTGCACGATACCAGGCAACTTTCTAAGGGGGAAGGAAGTGTTGTGTCCCCTTATTGCTTTTGTGTGTGTGCGCCCCTAACGACCACCCGCATCCTCCTCCTAACGACCACTCGCATCCTCCTCCTAACGACCACTTGCCCTTCGTCGCACGCTGTCGCCAGATGCCCCCCCATGGTGCGCCCCCGCACCCTCCTCCTGTTCTGGGAAGCCACTCCCTCCCGTGGACGCTTCTCCGCTCCCTCCTTTCTTCGGGCGGCCAGTTCGGCTCCTGCCTCGGTCGACGCTGGTCGCACCCTCATCGGCTTTAAATAAACGAAGTCTTAAAGTACCGTGTGCGTCTTTCGCTGCATTCAACACAGCGACCGGACACGACATTAGCTTACTCCCAAACTTAGACTAATGGCTTTGTTGCGAAGCAAGCTGTTGGAGCTTACCACAACGATAATAAAATCTGATGGCCTGAAGCGTTTTTAGAACACTCTTGCACGTACTTTCTAGCTTAGATATGCGTCCCTCCTTCATAACAAAGTAGCTATATTATTCGCTTCTTTTTTTTTTGATTTTCGCCGCCGCAGATATCGAAGGTATAGGAATCCTCAAGAAATAAAGCATTCGCACCTCAGTTTTTATACGTAGGCTGTATGGCTTAAGAAAGACTCCTTTACGCGCGTAATATATGCGTATGGTCCAGAGAGTTTGCTCGACTTCTAAAACTAATTGAACACGGGAAAAACTTAACTGAACACGTAGCAAACTAAGCAGTAATCGGCATATGGTTCTTCGAGTGAACTTATTTCGCCACGGCACGAGCGATTGGCCCGCTCAAAAAATTACCTTCTCTATTACGTTGTTCAAGTATGCGTCTATGTATATTCACGCTCGACCGAAGAGTTGATAAATGCACGAAATCGGCTTCTAATTTTGATCACAGACAACAAAGGCTGTAGTCCCTATCTTAATTTAAACACAAATCACCTCGAGAGATTTGTCAAAAATCAGCGCAGAAAGCGAAAGCTGCGCACTGATCCTCGTGCTGACACATGATACCTCGCATGGCGTTTTGTGTTTTGGGACGGAATAATAAAATAGAAAAGCGAAAAGCTGGAACGCACCTAGTTCTGGCACGCATCGTAGTGTCTTTTCACAGTGGAGAGGGTAGCGCAAAACTGCATCGGCATTTTACTGTTCAAACGAAGCGCAGCCATTTAACCCAACGCTGGGCAGCGGTTTCGTTTTCTGTACCGTACCAACATGGAGGACTTAGTTCTCGGAGCGCCGAGAGATGGTGCTGCGCATTTCGCATATCGTCTATTCCGAAGTTTTTCATCGCAGCCATAAATGTTATACTCAAATGTATGATGTCAATGGGTATTTTAAGAGACTGCTAAGTATGTCCCAAAAGAACAGAGCATCGCGACAAAAATATTATTTTATTGCTCAAATTGATTCTCGTTGCTCGCACAGGTAGAAATGCACTGACCACGGCACAGACGTCCATTTGGCGTGAAGGTACTATCTGTTGCAAAAGTTTACAGGCCACCACACCATTGAAATAAACGGCGCGGTGGGCTGTAAACTTTTGCAACAGACGCTACGTCCTAATATGAAGGCCCATGTCTGAAGCTTGAAAAAGGTTTTTGTGGCCCATTGAATCTACAGTCCAGCCCACTTCTAACGAACCTGACGGTCACGCGAGTTCAGTTCGTTATATCTGATGTTCTTAGCAAGTGGATTCTTCTTACAACAGCCAAAAACACTAAGGCCGCTAAAAGTGGCGTTTATTTCTTATAAAACTGCGGCCTACTTGTGCAAAGCAGAGCCCGTCGCAGCTCTTTCCAGGCTATCTAGGGCGGTCATTTAATCCTCGCCGAGACCTTGCTGCCAACTATCAAATTCAGGGACGGGGTATCACTAATCATGGATGAAGTGTGCATGGAAACTGGTGGCAGGTCGGCCACATAATTGAGATCCCTGGCAGTAGGGAGAGCTCGCGCTTGGTGTTCAACGTCTCCGTCAGAGCAGAAGCTTCTGCGATTTTGTGGTCCGCAGGAACGTAGTTATCCGAGGAAACAGCTGGTCGGCTATGGATCCACGAAGCGCGTTGCCACAAATCTGCATGTTCCATGTTCCGAGCTTCTTCTACCGTACCTGGGTTGATGCAGCGACGAAGTAGCGCAGCGCTTCTGGCGCAGAATGCATCCGTTGCACTGTCCGCTGTATGACAATGCCTGCACATAGTAGCGGCTCAAAAGATGGATACGACTGGGCAGGCTATGCATGCCACGTGACCGGCATGGCCAGCAAGGATTTCAGAATTGTGAAATCGTTGCTGTGAGTTGATCCGCGACCATGGTCAGTTGCTTCGCTTTCGACGATGCCCCTTTCTCACGCGCACCGCGCTTCTTCCATTCGGGATGCTTTGCCCAGCCGGCGAACGCGTAAGCAATGATTGCCCTCGTAGGCCACCGACGCGGGTTTGTCCGGCGGTTACTTACTATTTCAATAGAGATCGACAAAAGCATTTGTTGGGTGAGTTGGTGTTTTTGATGATCCATAACTGCTGGTGTCCCTTCTTCATCTCTGTCCTGTCGTTTGCGCTGTAGTTATGGATCTTCAATAGAGAGTTATAGCATATCGTTACCGTGTTTACTTCACTGTTTACAGTGTTACCGGATGCCGAACTTTCCGGTTAGCGCTGCGCCCGCCAGTGCCGCCTTTTAATTCCATTTCTGGGTTGACATGTTCTTTCCGGGTCGGTGTCGTGAAGGTTGAGAGGCGCTATTTCATCTGCGTGCATAGCGGAAGAACTACCTCTACAACTTCGGGGTAGTTCACCGCGCCACCTCGTTCGCTGTAACCGAGTGGTGTGGCCAGAGTTTTTCGCTGTATCTGCGACGAGTTTTCGTTGCCCTTATGCATATTTTCACAGGAGCACAACAGCCGCTCGTAATAAGCGAGCGTTCGTTATACGTGCGGCCATTAAAGTGGGCTGCAAAGTACATCCGCTGATGATACACTAGTATCAAGAAAGTCTAGGTAAGGCTGTATATGTAAGGGTAGAGGATGTAATGACCGATCGCAACATTTGCCATCTGCCTTGTGGAGAGGCCGTACAGGTAAGTAAAAGCGAAGAGTGAGAAAAGCGAATGAATCAGCAGGACGCTTTCTCGCGAGCATGTCCAGAGAATACAGGCGAGCACTTAGTCGCCTATTAAGCACAGCTGCCAGAAAGGAGTTGTTTGTAGCTTTGAAAATAAATGGCTGAAACAAGTTGGTGGAAAAAAGGTGCAGGCCAGATTAACCACTCTTTATTACGCCATCAAGGGCGCCAAAAATTCTGTTGGCACAAAGGTTGCATTTGATAGCGCCCCAGGAAAAGTCACAAATATTCTATGTAGTGCAAGTATATCTACTTCCTCGCACAATGCTGCACTTGCAAGAATGTTGCAGCTCAACGTTGCAATGAAGATGTTGCCAATTTGTGTCCGTGCAAAAACGAAGCTTTCTCAACCCATCCAAGCGTGTGTTTTTTTATCATACTCTTTTTATCAGAAAAAAAGAGGTTGACATCACCATATTAAGCCAATGTCATAATTTCTTATTGCATTATAGTGAGAAGCCACTATTAGCTGTGTTTTTGAAGATACTGAGCTATAGGGGCTCGGTATATATAACGTGAGTCACAAAGGTGATGTCGAATAGGTGATTTAAATGAAATATATTTGCTAAGTTCTGGATCTTAGGGAGCGCCAGTGCTCCCATGAGGCTCTCGTTGGGCGGCGGATGGGAGGTGGAGGGACTCTCGCACATTTTTTTACCATGCTATAGAGAAGGACGGGGCGACTGGCAAGTCGGTTTCGGGGCGACGGAAAGCTCTCTGTCTGTATGTAGGTGCCGCTACATGACAGTTTCGTTTCTCAGTGGTGCGCGGGAACGTACAGGGCGCGTGCGGCGGCAATTTTGGAGCCCTGTAATTACACTGCGAACAATAAGGTCCCAACTGACTCAAGCTTCGGGGGAAACTCATTACTCGCGCGACGGGGTCTCCCAAACTGCTCAAGCAGGAAGGCTTTGTAGATGCAAAATGCACCGGCTTTTCGCCTTGCCACCTCATAAGGTGGATTATGGTGTATACATAGCCGATTTTCATTAATTTCTAGTTCGTTTCATTTTGCGGTTGTTGCCGTAAATTCATCCTTTTGCTGCGGACAATAAAATAAAATGGGTAAATTGAGATCATCTCGCATTAAACAATTTATTCATGCTTAAGTAACGCACTAAACACGGCAAAAGGAAGGCAGGTGACGACACGAGCGCTGACTAACAACTGGTTATTTTTTCTCGGAAAAGTATATAAATGCGCAGGACATAGGGAAACACCCCAAAAAACAAAAGAACAAAGGTTAAAACTTAAAAACCATACTGCGCATGCCCATCACATTCCAGTCATGATGTCTTTTTCAACGAAATTCGAAGACTATCTTCGATAGTAGACGACACTCTCCTATTTCGTGAACCTCACACAATTGCCATGAAAGCCTGACTCCTTATCTGCAAAATAGACAGATGATGAAGCAATACACTCATCTGCTTCCGTCCTGATAATAAGGCCTCGACCAACACCCTACAAATGCAAAATGGGTTATTAAAGAAGACACTTGTCTTCTTTACTCAGGGAAGCAATTGTGGCACTCGCGGCAATGCAAAGCCAAGTTGTACGACACCGCTACTTTTTTCACCCATCATTGATGTTCGAACAAATGCTCATTACTTTCCCACTTAGAAAGACAAGTCTCCAGTTTAAGCACCCTGATCGAAATTGTAGAGAGATGGTAGAGGCCTCTATGTTCAGCAAGGAAGGAGATTAGCGTGTTGCTTCACCATCCATTTCGTAGATAAGGAGTCAGGCTTTCGTGGCATCTGTGTGAGGTCCAGGAGATAGAGGAGTGCCGTCTTCTATGGAATATAGTCTTCGAATTTTGTTGAAAAAGATGTCATCACTCGACTATGATGTGCATGCGCAGTATGGTTTTTTAGTTTTAATCTTCGTTCTTCTGTTTTTTTGGATTGTTCACTGTGGCTTGCGCCTTCATATACTTTTCCGACAATGTAATAACCAGTTGTTAGTCAGCGTCTGTGTCGTCTCCAGATTTCCTTTTGTCCTGTTTACTGCGCTGCTTAAGCATGAACCCTTGCCAACTAGCCCAGTTTTATGTTCTCGTAAACAAATCTTAGCATTTTTTATTTTGTATACCGATGTGCCAGAAAAAAGAAAACGCATAGCAAGGTTGACTGAAACCCATCTGCGTTCTAATTTTTTTTGTCCTGAACCCGTTTGAACCCGTTTGAACCGGTTCGAGACGGTCCGAACCGGTTCGAACCGGAACGGAATGGCCCTCTGGAGCCGAACCCAGAACTGAACCCGAACCGAACCCGAAAAAATGCCGGTTCGACACCCTGGTCAAAATTTCCGGAGCCCTTCACTACGGCGTTCCTCATAGCCTGAGTTGCATCGGGGCGTTAAACGCCAATAAACCAATAAACCATTTGCAGAACTAAAACGGCTAATATGTGGGCTGTTTGCTTATTTTGCATTTGCCGAGGAGCCCTTCTGCCTGCTAGCAGTTACGGCGCACTGCGTCGGTAAACTAGTAATTTCTCATGCGGGATAAGTTTTGCGTCTGCCGCTCGGGTTCATGTGCCCGTCTTTTTTTTTTAGAGCGCAGCTCTTTGGCGTCCGTTCCTGGGTTTCGCGTCGTCGTCGGCGTCGGCGTTGTCGTCGGCCTCGTAACCAGCTCCGCCCCCCTTTCATCCCCCCAGCGCTATCGGCGTCAGCGGCATCAGTCAGTCGCTGCTATCTCTTCCCTCCTCCCTTTATCGTGTTGTCCGCTTGCTGCGCGCGCTTCTGCCCCCATCGTTTGCCGCTGGGTGTACACGCCGCCCCCCTCCCCCCTCTTCCTGCGAGTCTCCGGTTGTCAAAGCGCCGGCTCGAAATTAATTCCTTTCTTCGCTCCTCCTCCAATGCAACCCCTGTGCGGTGGCAATCAGAGAGCCAGATCGGTGGCGGCGGATCTGTATATGTGCACCGCCCGAGCCGAAATTGCGAATACGTGTGAAAAATAAACAAATCTCTGCCTCTCCCGTAAACGAGAGTAGAGTAAGCATGAAATGTTTACGGGCCTAATGTGCCCGGATGATGGCTCTCGGTCTCGGCGTGACGTCACCACACTGCCGACAACGGGAGCTAAAAGCATTTCATGCTTAAAAAAAATTCTGTGATAGCGCATACATGTGTTGCTCGATTTCTTTGCCTCAATCTATCGAAAAGGTGAAACAGCTTATTTGCTGCGCTCAAATTTCGCATTAGGAAGTGACGTAATCGTCGGTAATTTTTTTTAACCTGAACCTTCGGTTTGCTTTTATGCAAGTCTTATGCAGTCTTAAATTTGCGAAGTGTCACAGCCGAACTGATCCGCAACGGACCTTCGCGTAGCCCGTGTCAGTAAGTAGCGTGCGCAGTAGGCAGCGTAAATCTTTCATTTACCGTTCGTGGTCGGCTCTTCGATCGTCGCGTATTTTGTGAAGATCGTATTTTCCAAGTGAAGGTGTGACCCACAGTGGAGCGTCGGCAGTCATGCTCGGGCCACTCCTTTGCCGAATACCTACTATCGTGGGGCGCAGAAATGCGAGCAACACAGATGTTCAGGTCGTCTTTTTTATTTTAACCCGCCGAAGCTACACCTGGACTATGAGGCGCGCAGTAGTGGAGGGCATCGAATTAATGTTTACTACTTGGGGATCTGCAACATGCGCTGAAACTGCGCTGGAGTTTTTGTTTTTCGCCTCTGTCAGAAAGACGGCCGCTGCCGCCGGGATCGGACCGACGTCATTCGGGTCAGCAGCACAACGATACGCCACTGAGCCACCGCAACGGGTTTATCAGGTGGCTGTGCTATCACCAGGCATTTTAGGCTTGATGTAACTTTGAAAGCAGCTCATAATGTCCCTAATGCTCGACCAATTACTGTTCTGACTTCTTTCAGATAACTGACGTCACTGTAGCATGGTACACAAAGTTATCTTGCAATTGTGCATTAAGCAGCAGTTTTCAGAAAACCATCTTTGTTCCAATGTAAACAAGATATTGAGTAAAGCATAGATTGAGCCAAATGCAGAAAAAAATATTTCCGGGTATGCAGTATATTTTATTGTACGTTTTTCTTTTGCAGTAGTTTTTCCACTGCATCGCAGATGAGCCGAAGATATGCAAAGCAGGTGTCTGCGAAATCGCTCGGAAATGTGGGCAACCCAGAAAGGTCCACTGACCACTGTTCGCTCATTATATTTCTCTAAAACTTAAAATAAAGCAATCGCACACGCTCCGCACCAAGCAACTACGTTGACTTCGTGAACACAAGGCCCCAACATGGCGTCGCTTGCTCGTTTCGGTTTTCTTCCGGTAGATGGCAGCATTTTTCTTAAGGTCTATTTTTCGTCAACAGATTCCCAGAGCGCTACAGAACATGGACAACAGAAGACACGCAAGACAGGGCGGGCGCTGTAGCCTTAGTTTTACCAAGGCTCGAGCCTTGGTAAATAAGGCTACAGCACCGGTCTTGTCTTGCGTGTCTTTGTTTGCAGCCTAAGGCTGTGGCCTTAGTTTAGTTTTAGCAAGGCTGCGGCCTCAGTTTTAGCAAGGCTGTTGCCTTAGTTTTACCAAGGCACAACCTACCTTGCACCTTGCGTGTCTTCTTCATTTGTCTGTTTTTCATAGAACTGTGGTAATCTGTCGACGAAAAAAAATGTTATCAACATTGTGAATCTCGTAGCACCAAAAGTATAGTTCCTTCTTCCTTCTGCAGTTTCTGGTAGAAACTATTTCAACTTTGTTAGGCACTTAGTGACAATTCACTGGTACTCAGCCATTGTGCTGTAGCAGTTTGTCTAGGCTTACTGTGCTAGCAGCTGTCTGGTATAGACTAGTTCACTGCGTCAGTTGCGCCTCTTATAAACACCTGGTTTTTCTGTGAACAATTTCAAAACTTCCTGAAAATATTGAGGTCACTACAGCTAAAAAGTGTAGGATCACATTCTCTGCACTGGCGGACACAATAAGGTACAAAACCTCTCTAATTATCCAGGTAATTAACATAAACCCACTAATTAACAATTTAATTATCATTGCTGGGTGGTTAGTCCCAATTGGGAGTTTGATGCCGTGAACAAGATGATGTCATGTCAGTTTTTGAAACGAAGAAACGTTTAATTTTTAGAGCCGTGCAACGCGAAGAAATTCAACATTTTTACCCGCACGCGACCGAAACTGAGAGCACGATGAGCGCCGGAAGTATGGCTTAAGCGAAGCGTACGCTGGTGACGTGTCGCAAAGAATGCATCGCCCAATTCGAAACGCGTGTGCTAACTTTCGTCGCTACAGGACCTCGGCGCTGAGCTTAGACCGCGGCCGGCGTTATCGACTGCTCCGTCGCTCGGAGGAAGAACAATTATAGTCATCCTCGGCTACACGGCCGTCGCTTTTGGGACCACTGATAAGCAAGCACACCTGGCGCTATGCCTCTCTGGTTAAATTAGGAGTGTTTTAAACTTTTTTATTTTGTCACTAGCTTCGTGAAAGGGATAAGGTACTCTTCTCTGACAGTGTGCAGATTACTGTTTAACGTTAAGTAGTGCCGATATAGCGACACGCGTTGTATTTTCCGTTTAGCGTCTATTTTAATTACGCGGTATCGGCCAGACTGCTACAATAAATGAAAATGACTTCGTAGATGAAAAGATTCTAACTGCAAACATTTCAATTTTATCAATAAGGTGCTCCGTACCGGCTAGCTGAGTACGCCATCCGTGCGCTGCATCAGACACGTCCCGTGCTCTAAGAAGTGCTAGTACTTGATTAGGAAACCTTGTCCGCAGATGTTTAGCACTTTCTAATTGTATAACAAGCAGGAATGAATGAAATTTGTTCCTTTTATGAATTTAGGCGGTTGCAGCCCCACTTGGACACTCCTGGAAAGAACTAGTAAATGGTATGAAAAGAAGCCGTTTTCACATCACGTGTTCAAAATGCTTGCCGTCCGTTGCGATGAACAGTGGAATGCGGTCTTTCATGGAATTCACAGCAGAAATGAGCATCTCTGGGAGAATCTTTTCAATTGATATCTTGATACGCTTCTAGAGGCTTTCTAGGCTCGCTGGCTCCGTATTTAAGACTTCGTTCTTAACGTATCCCCATAGTTAGGTATCCAGTGGTGACAAATCGGGTGATCTTGACGTCCATGCTGTGTCCCCCCCGCCCCCCCCCCCCCCCCATTCATTGGTTAGGAATGGTGCTCTCCGGGAATTGCACTGCGGAACGAAGAAAATGAGGCGGGGCTCTGTTATGCTGAAACCACATTGTTTTTCAACCCGGCCAGTGGTGGCTCTGAGACAAATTCAGGGACGGTGCCTTGTAGGACGCAGTCTTGTGTCTTTTCCTCAGTGAGGTTTCCGTCGATGAAGTAAGGACCGACAATACGGCCGTCATAAATGCCACAACAAATATTTGCTGACCATCTTACTTGGTGCTTGTGCTAGTGTAGCCAATGTGAGTTCTTGTTGCATCAATAATGCGCATTGTGCAAGCTGACATTGGAGTCTCTCTAAGATTGGGCCTTGTCGGTCGAAAGCACTTTGTGCAAGAATTCCGGGTCTTCATCACATTTATTTATGCACCAGTTGCAAAAATCGAGCCGTTACTGGAAGTCATTCGTTGTAAGTTCCTTGTGAAGGCGCACATGATAGGGGTGGTAGCTGTGTCATGATAGTGACCTCCAAACTGATTCCGGGCTGGCTCCGTACGTGCTGGCGATTTCCCTGAAACTTGCTTCTGGCCTGACATAAACGTGCGCGAGGACATCAGTGTCATAATCATCACTTGCTCTCCCTGGTCTCGTCCTTTTCTGAACATTAACTGATCCAGTAAAATTAAAACGATTAAATACCGATAGGAACGTGGGACGAGTTGGCACACGACTACCAGGATCTTGGGCAGCTGACTGCCTGGATGCCAGCTCCACGTCCATTTGCGCGCTCGCATAAGCGATCACAATGTCCACTTTTTCGGCAGTGGAGTATAGGGGTTGCGCTCTCGCGGCCATTCCCACAATTCACACACTGCGACGTGGCGTTTTAATCCTAGGCGGCACTTCCACACATTGAAGTGATTTGAAACACTGGCACTGCAATTGCCATGTAACACGCGCACCTCCAAGAAAAGCACCTTAAATGCAAATGACTGCGCTCTATCAGGAAACTGAAGCCAACACACGCTAACAGACACGCTACCACAACCATAAGAGCAACTGCCCGATGGCACAAAGCCACTGCCGCGCATGCTCACCTTGCCACGCTGACAAAGCTTTTCTTTTGTTGCGAAAGCAACACTACGTGAGTCGCCGAGCCATTTCGCGGAGCTGAGGAAACGCCATACGGCGCATGCGCGAGATGCACAGCGCGCACAGCTGGCGCGCCGCCGCCGTCGATGCGCGGGTGACTCAGAGGTGCCGCCGCCGCGCTCGCCAGTTGCGCATGCGCAGTAGCGGCGCATAGCTAGTGTGCCGGGGCCGCCGACGTTGCCGCGCGCACTCCATCGCCTCTCTCTCTCTCCTCGTTGCTTTCGCAATCCTCTAGGGCTAACCAGAGCTAAACTACTGTCAATTTTTTTCGGACGTGGTTCCGGATGCGCAGCAATTATAAAAGAGATAAACAACCGAGTGAGTAAATGAATTCATGATGACGCACAAAAACGATCATGTCAGCCAGCCATACCAGAAGTGGCCCACGCATACAAAAAACGCCTGGAGATGCGCCCATAAGGGCTCCCAAAATCGACGTTCCCGTAACTGACGACCATAATTTTTCTTACTCCTAGCGACGAAGCAGTCGGTAACGCCGGCCACGGTCTAAGCTGAGCGCCGAGGTTCTCTAGCGAAGAAAGTTAGCACACGCGTTTCAAATTGGGCGCTGGGCCGCCGTGGTGGCTCAGTGGTTATGGTGCTCGGCTGCTGACCCGAAAGACGCGGGTTCGATCCCGGCCGCGGTGGTTGAATTTCTTTGGAAGAGAAATTCTAGAGGCCCGTGTACTGTGCGATGTCAGTGCACGTTAAAGAACCCCAGGTGGTCGAAATTTCCTGAGCCCTCCACTACGGCGTCTCTGATAGCCTGAGTCGCTTTGGGACGTTAACCCCCATAAAACCAAACCAATTGGGCGCTGCATTCATTACGACGTGTCACCAGCGGACGCTTCGCTTACGCCATACTTCCGGCGCTCGACGTGCTCTCAGTTTCGGTCGCGTGCGGGAAAAAGCGTCGGATTCGTTCGCGCTGCAGGGCTGTAGAAATTAGGCGTTTCTTCCTTTCAAAAACTGATATGACATCGTCTTGTTCACGGCATCAGACTCCCATTTGGGACTACCGATCCAGCTACAATAATTAAAAAGTTATTTAGCGATTTTTGTTAATTACATGGATAATTACAGGCGTTTCGCAGCATAGTGTGTCCGCCGGGGCAGAGAGTATGATCCGACACCTATTTATACGCTATATTGAAGCAAATATAATCAGGAATTTTTGAAAGTGGTCGCTGAAACACCCGGTACGTGGCAAGTGCTGTAATGGATAGAATTTGGATTCAGAATTTGCAGTTTCTCATTTTACAAGTGTTCCTTTTGTTTCTTCAGCATATGTGCTCCCATTATGCGGTTCAATGTATATAATATTTCTGACCAACCGTTACACTAACGCTATCAATGATGCCTCTATTGCAGTGTACCTGGCAGTAGGAGAGATGCAAAGGTCTGCAAGCACTGTCACTCCTGGCCCCGTAGGTCAACCTGGCTCCTTCAAAACCACACTAGTGGGCGAGACTAGATTTGTGTGATAATATGTTATTGTGTAATTGTTGCCCTGTAGAAAGTACATCATTGCTTCATGTCTATCTATGGACATAGTATGACATGTTTTGCAGCTACAGCCATTCTGTTACAGCGATTTTGAAGCTGTTCAGTGTTTTTGAGGAATTAGTCGTGCAAGAAATTTCTAAGAATGGTTTGAATAACTGTGACCTGCTTTAATTGGGTGAAGTACCCAAGCAGTTTTTTTTCTGCAAAAGTAGGCTAGACTTCAGCAACAATTCCATATTGAATTAGTTTGAGGGGCGCTGCCTTCAATTCATGTTGCTGGAAAAGTCAGAAAAAAAAATGACGCACAGTTATGGTAATGCTTGGCAGTGTGGCATGCTACCAAACTAATATGACAAGCACCATTTACGCATGTAAAGCTTATTTGGATGTGCAGATGTGTGAGGCTGTTAATTTTTTTTTTTGCACTGTTCACACTTGTTTTTTGAGCCGGAAGGTGATGTTCACTGATGTGAATAATTTCCAATAACTCTCATGAACCCATATTAATTGCATTTTCAAAATGGAGTGAGCTAAAAATTGAATTAAGCTCACATGGCCTGCACGTGACAGCAGTTATGGAAGGCAACTGTTTTAATAGCCATTCTTGCATGCTGTCAGTCAGTATTTACACTTTTATTACGCTAAGCATCTGAAACGATGTTATATAGAGGTTGCATTCTACTGTTGCTGCAAAATGTATTTCATGGGAATTACTGCTGCTGCATATTCTGCAAGCATTGGATATAACAGCACTACCTATATAGAAAGTTGAGGTTTGTAATTTGTTTAAGCAAAGATAGTGCTTTAAAAGGAGGCTATTTTATGCTGCTTGTGTAATTAATGTAGTCCTTCAGGGAAGGCCGTTCCAATAACCAAAGTTTTTACACAGGCATAATGTACAGCTGTAGTATGAAACAGGCTATGAACCTAAATAAAAGGCACCATTATTATAATGGTCCATATAAATTTATGTGTATGACGCCACCTCATTATCATATTGACACGAAGTTGTGAGGACGGGAACGGGTTTATTCACAAGTGGGGATCGGGGACGTCACTGGACGGTCAGCGTCAGGCGGGTTCCGCCACAGTCTCGCGCATACCGTGTTCATCTTCTTTCCACTGCACTGCAGTGAGGTGGCGCCGCCGCGCGGCGTAACACGACGAGCGGCGTTACAGGAGCAGATGTACGGTCTTGACCAAACAACGGTTGGAGACTACGATCCTTGAGTTGTTTTTGCTGAAAAGTCGCAAGGCTGGGAAACTCGGCAGAGACAGAAGATAAACAGTCATCGAAGTCCTCTTCGCAACTTTCCGTGTCTGGCAGAGGGAAACGGGACAAACAGTCGGCATCAGCACGGTGGCGACCGCTCTTATACGCCACTGTAAAGACATATTCTTGGAGGCGTACGGCCCAGCGAGCGAATCGACCGGAAGGATCGCGGAGGCCAACAAGCCAACACAACGAGTGATGGTCTGCAACAATCTTGAAGTGACGTCCATGTAGATATGGTCGAAACATTTGCACAGCAAAGACGACAGCGAGACACTAGGCTTCCGTGACGGTGTAGTTGTCTTCCGATTTTGTCAAAGTGCGACTTGCGTATGCGACTACGTGCTGGGCGCCGTTGTGCAGTTGGACAAGCACTGCGCCGACGCCCACACCGCTGGCGTCGGTATGGAGATCTGTCGGCGCCGCCGGGTCGAAGTGGCGCAAAACAGGTGCAGAAGTGAGCAAAAACTTCAGATGCTGGAAGGCAGACTCACAGGCAGACGACCACACAAACGGGGCGTCTTTATAAAGGAGGGAAGTCAAAGGACGAGTGAGTTGGGCGAAACCTTGGATGAAGCGGCGGGGATAGGAGCAGAGGACCATAAAGCTTCTAAGGTGTTTCAAAGAGCATGGGTGTGGGAACTCCCGTACGGCAGCGATCTTTTCTGTGGGTCTGGTCGGATACCATCCTTGTCCACAAGAAACCCCAGGACCAGGGTTTGCCGCTCACCAAAGTGGCATTTCTTGCGAAGCAAGCCAGCACCATGCCTATTCCTTCGTTATGCTCGCGAAAGGTCTTTCCATAAATGATCACATCGTCGAGGTAACACATCCAGACCTCCCACTTAAGCCCACGCATTATTGTGTCCATAAATCGCTCAAAAGTAGCGGGGGCATTGCATAACCCAAAGGCCGTGACATTAAATTCATACAGTCCATCGGGCGTAATAAAAGCTGTCTTCTCCCTGTCCGATGGATGCATGGGGATCTGCCAATACCCAGAGCGCAGGTCAACCGACGAGAAGTACGACGAAGATTGAAGGCAGTCCATGGCGTCATCAATACGCGGGAGCGGGTAGACGTCCTTCTTCGTCACAGAATTTAACCGACGGTAGTCTACGCAAAAGCGCCACGAGTTATCCTTCTTGCGTACCAGTATAACAGGAGCAGCCCATGGACTTGACGACTCCCGGATGACGCCTTTCTGTAACATATCTTGCACTTGCTCGTTGATCAGCTTTCGTTCAGCCTGGGACACGCGGTAAGGCTTCTGTCTGATCGGATGAGCGGTAGCGGTGTTGATGTGATGCTGCGTGCGAGAAACTGGCAGCGAAGGTGGAATGGCTGGCTGAGCGAAATAAAATACCGACGCATACTGGGTAAGAACAGTCTGTAAAGCGAGCCGTTCGGACGACGGAAGCGACTTGCTGATCATGCGCATGATATGGACGGAAAAGTCTGCTGCTCGACTAGAATGCTCGCACTCAGACACGGATCGGATAGTAAGAATGTCATAAGCATGAAACCGAGCGAGTTTAAGCCCCGATGGGATCAAAATAGGTTCTGACAAAGGGTTCACTGCCCATAGTTGTGCGCAACCGTCGACTACGGCAACAATGGCCGGGGGCACCAGAACATTGTTTCGCGGCATTGTGCACATCTGGCTCCATAAGCAAGTGGAAGGTGCCCGTGCGGCTGTCCGAAGAGTGAACAAAGATGAACATTGCTTCCATGGCTGGTAAAAGCACATCTTGCGTGACACTAAAGGCTCCATCACTGCGGTCGGGTGAATCCTGCACAAAAGTAGACAGCATATTGCGCTGGAGAGAAATGTCTCCAGCTCCGCAATGCAAAGTGGCCCCGCATTCACGTAAAAAATCAATACCTAATATGGCATCATGCGTGGCATACAGTAATACGACAAATTTTGCTCTAAAATTCTCTGCAGCAATGGTGACTGATACGAAGCACTCGGAGATGCCAACTGGGCGCAAAGTTTCACCCCCAACACCACGAAAACTAGCACTCTGGTCCCATGCAAACATCACTTTACGTCCAAGGCGCTTTTTGAAAGAAAGGCTCATCTCTGACACAGCGGAACCAGAGGCTGCGTGGTAGACTGGAGTCAGGTATTCCGGTGAATAACTCAAAGGGCTGGCGCCACGACTTGCAGGGGTATTCCGGTACCTGGAAGGCTACCCAGCACCTCCACCAGATGTCACGTTGTAGTAACGGTAGTCCAGCGGTCAGGAAGACACCAGAAAGACTTGCAAACGAAGCTCTTTATTTGGGCTGACTTGCGCCCGCAAAACAACTGAATCACTCGGTAGCGGCGTAAGTAACAAGCGTGCTCGTCAATCGTCGAACTACGAATGCCCGCCGCTCGCGGCATCGCTCAATTTAAAGCCGGCAAAGAAACTTCCAGATAGCAGGACAAGATCATCTACAGTAATCGGGAAAAACCTAGATGCAGCCTTTCATGGCTGCGATCAATCGAGATTAGACTGGTCGCTTCTCGCGTCACGAACAAAAATGATAACACCCCTTTCGTGCGGCCTTGCGCGAACGAACGGACATTACAATGATACGTGGCAATATACTAAACGTTGCGATCAATCGATTTAATGATATCAATCGGTACCGAGGAAAACATCTCTGCGCCCCTTTAAGGCAAGGCTGTCCTCTATCACCGCTGCTGTTCATGCTTTATGTGATAAATATGGAAAGAAGGCTGCAGAAAAGAAATCTAGGTCATAATCTGTCGCATAGATTAGGCGGAAATGTAGTTGAGCAGCTGCTCCCACGTTTAATGCATGCGGAAGATATTATACTGTTAGCGGATGGCCACGAAGATTTGCGAACTCTGGTTAATTGTTGTGGAGACAGAGACGCTCTAGGTTTCAGTTTTAGCGCAACTAAGTCAGGTGTGATGATTTTCAACGATACAAATGATCAGGTGCTTACAATACAAGGCCACGAAATACCCAGAGTGGCCAAATACAAATACCTCGGGATATGGCTAAACGAAGGGCATATATACACGCAAAAGCATGAACAGTCTCTTAGGGCAAAAGGGCGAAGAGACGCCGGTATAAGGAAACATAGGGCATTATGGGGCTGAATATGAAGTAGTGAGAGGCATTTGGAGAGGAATAATGGTGCCGGGGATTACTTTCGGGAATTCGTTTCTTCGCTTAAGGGCAGAAGTTAGTCGAGATTAGACGTAAATCAGAGAGCTGTTGAAAGGTTAGCACTAGGTGCCCACGGCAAAACCACAAAGAGGCAGTACAAGGTATATGGGCTGGGCATCGTTCGAAGCACGGGAAGCTCAAAGTAAACTACTATATGAAGAACGCCTGAGGAAATTGGACGATAACAGATGGACAGCTAAAGTATTTAAATACTTATACAGAAATAACCCTGACTCACAGTGGCGGAAAAGAACTACGAAACTAACCAGTAAGTATGCCGGACACGAGGACGGAAAAAGAAAGAGCATTAAAAGACAGGTTAAAACGCGGAAGTTAAAAATTAGATTAATTCAATGGAAAAAAAGCATAGCGTAGAACTTTATCGATACTGGAAAAGGCAGATCAGGAAAGAATTTTGCTATGATAACTCAAGAGGCAGCGCCCTACTTTTTGAAGCTAGGTGAGGGTGTTTTAAACGCGCAGCTACAAAAAAAATTCAACGGAGATGATGACACATGTGCAGTTTGTGGTAGATCTGTGGAAACAATTGAACACCTCATAATCAAATGTGATGGTATACATCCGGATGCCGATGCAGACGCAGTCACTCTTCCTGAGGCCCTATGGTTTAAGGATAACAATGGTCATGTAAACAAATCTGCGGTGGAAGTTAGCAAAAAGCGATTGAAAGATTGGTGGCTGAGAAGCAGAGAGGTGACATAGAGCTAGAAGTGTAGCAAACCGTAGTGAAAGAAAAGGGCGAATTTTAATGAGAATTTACAACACAGTTGAAAAAAAAATAAAGGAAAAAAAAGCTGAGCATGGTGGAAATTGCCACCACCCCGTTTCAAAGGGGCTCTACTATCCATCCATCCATGATTAAAGTGACTTTAGTGGGTGACATGGAGGAAGGAAGATTTAGAGGAGAGGCCGTCACGTGACACTTTTTAAAGCCGGAAACGAGCTCGGCGCCATGTTGTCCGGGCGCGCTCTTGTTTACAAAAATTTCTCCGCGAGCGTTTCAAACCCGGCGAAGGAGCTGGCCCCAAAAGACTCCAGTGCGAGTGGCGCTTGGTTTCTGGCCGCTGTTCATGTACTGGAGACATCGGAGATATTCCTGCGAGAAATTCGGCTGCTTCCAGGCATTCCTCTTTGCCGCGTCGTCTCCGCGTCATTCCTGCTCTCTTGTTTGAACGAGACAGTCCAGCCTTGCATGATCATAATCAAGTAACATTCGGCGAACGCGCTTATCGCAACAGCGGTAAGCCCGGGAAGGAAATTTCACTTATTGCAGTGGCCCACCTTGGTACCCAGTGTCTTTCGCCGCTTTTTCCTGCGTTGTATTGCCACGGCGGAGATATGTGCCCCTGGGTTCCTTGCAGGCTGCACTTGGCAAAATATACTGGCATACTTACACCCGGTTCATCGTAGTCTGGTGTTAATCGCATGGCTGGAAGGTTCATTTCACCAGATGAGTTGAAGGGCACAAAATTTTAGTTGAGTGGCACTATGTACCAGTAAACAGCTGCCGCCAAAATACAGCAGAAGGGAAAACCAAATCTGATGTACACTTTCAAGAGCATGCTTGTTTGTGTTATTTTTTTCTTTATATAAACTGTGACACATTGTGCCACTGAAATAGAACTTCTTACTTTATGCCGTGCATCATTTTAAATTTCTTTTTTTTATGCTGTGTGTCTTCGATTGCAGAGTTTATTTCATGAAGCTTCCGAAAAAACTATCCCACATTAATGCAGTGTAAATAACTGCCTTCAAACTTAAGCTTCCCGAAATGTTTTAGTGTATGGCTACCCTCGAAGCCTTATATGTCCAGCTTGCTGGCACGACGCTTATATCTGAATGGCACTCTGGAACACTTTCTGTTTGGCAGCATAATGATTTTTGAGTGGACAGCTGTCAAATGTGCTCATGAGGTTGTAAAAAAAAAATCCTTCCTTGCTAGAATGAGTTTAGAGGTTCATGCATGAGATCCCTGATCAAGGTTATTGACATTGGGTTGTTTGCATGCTATGCTCGCATAAAAGTGTTCCACATACTGGCCACACTTTAATCGCGCTCCCTGGTGGATAGCACAAACCTCTCAGTTTTATGCTGCTTTACGTTTCTGCTTTCGGCTGAGTCGTGAACAATGCTGCCATGCATGGTCAGACCCCACCTTAGTGTTCAACCTGCCTTTTAATGCAGCTCTTGTTGATGGATGTTGCAAATGGCTTCCATTGCGTATGTTTGGGAAGCTGGCTGTGGCAACAGTGCCTTTTCCTGCAGCAGTGAGGATAAGAAAAATTCTGCAGTATTTTGTTGTTGGTATTAAATATATACTTATCTTCATTGCATTATTTCGTGCGGCTGGCCACGCAAGGAATGCTTTCTCATACAGCAGTGAGGGTGGGCAAATATACTAAAAAGTTTGAGTTCTTGACCCTGAACGCAAAATGTAGTATCATGACGGGTTGTAATGGTGGCCGCGCCCACAATTACTTTTGATTCACAATTCCAAGAGCCACTCATAGAGGCAGCAGAAACGGAGAGGGCCAAAGTGCGTATAGTAGACGGCAGGGGAAGATTTATGCGGGTGGCGGTGTAAACCCGCTCCAAAAGACTGAAATTTCACATAGGATAACCACTCTGAACGACTTTTTCTCAATGAAAAAAGTCCAAGAAATGCATGTTTAAAATGTGACTGCCCCCTTCTATAAATCCACCCTTTGGAGCACGGCAACATAGCATGTTTCACATATCCAAAGATCAAGTATTGTGCATAATATATATTACCATAGCTTTTCACACTTCTAGAAGTTTAGCAGTACCCAGTGGCTGCAGTATAAGTCTCACGGTGTCGTGCATCATTTCAACGCTGTGTTTCATGTTTAATGTGCAGAGCTGCAGCTGTACGCACTGCTTTTCGCTACTTGGTGAAATAATAGCTTGTAATGTGACTGCATAATAGTCCAGTTTACTTGCGATCGACAATACATAAAATGAAAGCCGATATTGTACGTAATAAATGCATCAAATTATTTTTCTTCAACATAACCGCAGGCATCAATGAAATTCGCGCACATGTAGATCCTCTCCACTTCACTTTATTACCTTAAAGACCCTCGTTAGAGGGTATTTCTTCATTTCACTAAGTACTTTTTACCCCAAATAAAACTATCAGAGGACATGGGCACAATAAACACGTGAGAAAAGGCCTCATAATTCAATTAGAGCTTCGCCTTTTTCGCACTTCTTGACCATGACATCAGATAGAAACGCAATTACAAACCTGCAGCAGGAAACCGGTCTAAACATAGCGCGCGACCAGAAACACAGACTTGGCCACGATATGAACGAATACACTTGAGCCCGGCATGTCCCAGAAGCTAGAGCTCGCTAGACGCTTCAAACGTAACACACTAGAAACGGGCGTGTAACAAACTTCCTGCAGTATACTAAGAGCAAAGCGAGCGCAGCTGCTTCCTTTAAAATATCGCTCTCCACCCATGTCATGGCCCCCGCCGCTCACTCGAGCGCAATCGCGAAAAACAAAAATGACAGTTACACTAACACCAGTGACAATCGCTGGAGTGTTGCAAGAACACGCATAAGTAGCAACGAGGTTTGACTGCCGATGGAAACGGGAGCGCGAATGACACACGAACACTGCACGCACAGGACGCTAAACGAACGCACAATAGGCCGACGACCGCTCTCTAGCGCACGCCGTATTGAATCGCTGGTGAACGAACAGCGCGAGTGCTCCTCAGTGAGCAGCAGCGGTGTCACGACGGCTCCAAGCAGTGACGCAACAACGACAGGTTTGCATCGAATTCCACCTGAGATATGACTGAACGGCGCCAACGTCAGCCTGTGAGCACGATCAAAAACAAACTCGAGCAGTTGAGGAAAGTACGCCTACGCCGCACCGCAAATGCTATGCCGCGCCCACGGTGGTCGCGCCCATCTGCTACCGCCCGGTTTGCAAGCAGCAACTGCGACGCCGTTGCTAAGCCGCCCGGACAAGATGGCCTCTCGATCGAGAAAAAAGCACGTGATTTCCTCCACACTTTTCTCCCAGGGTGTTGTGTGGAAAGGGCCTCCCCTGATTTTTTCCTTCCTCCATGCACCATAATAAGTGCTCTGAAAAGGAGGCACTCGCCGTGCGGGCGCTCGCCGGTCCAACGGGAACCGTAGTACCGCATTCAACATTTATATTATCGAGTCTGTCAGATGAGAGTCTAGAATAAAACATGTAAAATTATGCCTGGTAAAGGCGATGAATTCCCATCTTCGAAGCCTCGTTTCACGAAACAGGTCCGATTTGAGCTCAACGAGGTTTCAAAGAACTGGCTGCAGCCGAAAAAAAAATGCATTAGGAAATGCCGCTGCCACATAAAAGTGGGGAACAGTCTGTTAGCGGCGTTGGTGGGCATAGTTTTCATTCACACTGCGAGTTGTTCAGTACAGTGGTATTTTTTTCTTTTCTTCTAGCATTGAAACGCATTAAAGACAGCACACACAATAGGAGAACGACGGGACATGAGCTTGGTTGCAACCTATCGCATGTCCCGTCGTTCTTCTATTCTGTGTGCTTTCTTTGTTGCTCTTGAATTCTAGAAGCTATGCACCAACTTGCCCCGCCGGGTGTTTTTCTCTATCTTCTTTCTATTTTCGCTGGAATTGCGGTACAGCAAAGAGGTGACGCAAAGTCTGGCGGGCAGAGCCAACCACTGCAGTCTTACCAAGGGAATAAAGCAGCGGATTAATCAGCTTGTTCTGAGTAATCGCTTGATATCCAGCCTTTGGGTAATGCGTAGACGTGCCAGCAAAATAGGCTTAGCTGAGGGTAACCACGAATCATCGTCCCCTACCACCATTTGCCCTATTTTTGCATTGTGTATTTTGACTTTCTATGCTTTTGCTTGACCTAAACTGGCTTACCTTCGTTGATATGTCATATTATGCAAGTTTGAGTTATACTGCATATTTATAGACTTGCTCTGCGGTATGATTGATGATTCTCTACATTCATAGATCCCTGGCAGTCCTGGTTCGACTCTCAATGCCATAGTACAGCTGTTTAGCGATGGCCCTGCGATGACAGGTGCTACCATCGATGGGGCTTTTGAGACCCAGGTTGTTGTTCCTGAGGAATTTATCGCGATTAATAATTAATTGAACTGCAACGGTGTGCAGTTGCCTCAAAATCTGGTGGGCACGTTGTGAGGACGTCACAACGTCACGTGACCTCCTAGATAGCCCACGTCCCAAAAGTAGGCTTCAGGAGACAGACAACCGCTTTTCGGCGGAGTGGCAGCGCCAGGGCACTAAACTGCCAACCACTGGAATCGTTCACTCGAGACTCAGGGAAGTTAGTGATTACCATAATTCAGCCGAAATGCTGCATTTTAGGCGACCCGTTTGATTTTCAGGCAGTCTGCATAACGTTTTTTCTTAAGCAACATCATAGCTTCACTGCAGCAGAAAGCCGGCATCGCACCAGGGGAAGACACTGAAAAAATAAAACACTTCAAAGCCGGGGTAGCGGGATTCGAACCCGCGGCGGCGCGAACAGATCAGTTCCGCTGGCAGCTGCTTCAGACCACTACGTCATCGCAGCAGCTCTTTGCAAAGAAACATATTTATTACACTAAAAATATATTCCATTGGCGTCGACTTTTTGCGAAACGTTTAGGAAGCGCCACGAAAGCCATCTCAAAAAGGCAGAGCAACAGAGCAGCTTGGAACATCACCAAGAGGGAGTGCCCCGCCGGTTTAAAGTCGGTCGGTTCACACACTTCCCTCAGATGAAGAATCATTTGGCAGAAATTTTGACATCCTGCCTTTTCGAGCTGCCAGGCTCTCGAACTGTGCTTTCAATGCCGCCGTCTTCGTCGTCTCCCCGCGTTCACGCATGTTACCGATCTCTTGCGCTATCGCTTGAAAACGCGGTGGTCGTCATCTTCAATCCGTGCGCGTGGAAGCGACATCAGACGAGCATGCTGTAATTAAGCCGCACGAAATGGCTGGAGATCAGAAGCAATGAAATTCTGTTTGAATACCCAGTGCTATCGCAATGTGATCGGAGAGTGGTAAATAAGCGACTTACAAACTTTCCTTCGTTGAGCCTATTCTGTGCTCAGCACTTATAAAAATTGTCGATGTAAATACTACTACAATATTTTCTGTGTGTGTGTATTCGTGCCTTTCTTTTGTGCCGTCGTCTTCGCGCAGTTTTGTTTCGCTCTAACCATGAACCGACTAGCCCAACATCATGTCTTACTTCTGAATATTCTCGGCGTGTATTAGTTTCTGTACAGGGACAAAACAACGCGCTGACTTATTTTAGCAGTGCATGCAGATAAAATTCCGACGTAACTACAGGGAACGTATATGCATGGAGTGCGTGCCAGAAGTAAAGGCAGAGTGACATTTTGGGGCTCAATTCATAACTATCTCGGTTTTGTCTCACGTGTTAGCTCTAACAACACACACACACGATATAAGCATCCAGCCTCTCGTGCAACAGTGCCTTGAGGGTCGCCTTATGCAGGGTGTTTAACGTAAGATTTTACACAATTTTTTAAAAGATGCTTTTTGGGTTAGAAGAGCGCTTTATTCGGCCTAGTATTGTCAGGGGTGAAGTATACATCAGAATGCAGCTAAGACGTGCTCACTAGATATCTGGTTAACTAATATTAAATAGTTAGCCTTTTAACTATCACTGTTAAGCCCCTTAATTATTTATAGGCGTGTAGCCCACAGTAAGTTATATCAGGAGGAAAACGGCCCAAAAAAACGCGGACAAAAGAGACAAACACGACAGCACGTCTTTTTGCGCCGTTTTCCTCCTGAATCATGAACCAAGTAGCCAAAACTAGAGTTCTTCGTAAGTTATATACATATCATTTTTTAGAATTTTCAAAGCACAATTACCCCCGGCACTGTCGCCCAACTAATTTTGCCTACGCAGCGCCAAAATCAATGCGCCTTCGAGAAGCTCGCAGGCAAAGCAGCCTCTCCAGTGCAAGTAACTCAGCGAAATATTTAAAATTTGTTGGGCTGTGGTGCCGAGGGTAACCGCTTCTTCGAAATTACAAAAACTGATATGGATATTACTTACGGTGGGCTACATGTCTTTAAATAGTTAAGGGCCTAACGGTAATAGTTAAGAAGTTAGCTATTCAACATTAGTTAACCAGCCTGCTAGCCCTGCTGAAAAAAAGTTCTATGATGCAATAACCTCATAGATCATTCATCATAGAATATCATGCAATCTGTATGACATATCATACAATCTGTATGATATATCATACGAATTGTATGATATGTCATACAATTTGTATGATATGTCATACAGATTGCATGATATTCTATGATGAATGATCTATGAGGTTATTGCATCATAGAACTTTTTTTCAGCAGGGAGTTAGCACGTATTAGGTGCATTCTGATGTACTGCACCGATGACAATGCTACGCAGGAATAGCGCTGTACTAAATGAAAAGCCATTTTTTTAATTCTGGAAAAAAATAGGTGAAGAACTCTGTATGTATATTACCAATAATATCGCCGGAAGTTGGCGACTCGAAAAAATAATTCGAGTTTTAAAACAACTATTATTGAGGGCGAGGGAGGGCCAGCAAATTTTGCGAAGTGAGGGTGAGCGTGAGGCATAGGCCGGCACACTCACTGATGAGTGCACTCATATCGCCTCACTCACACTAACGTGCGCTCACACACACTCCCACTCACTCAAACTCGCTTCCGTGAGTGTGAGTGAGTGGGCGTGTGTGTGAGCAGACGTGAGTGTGAATGCGAGTGAGTGGATGTGAGTGTGGGTGGTCATGAGTGTGAGTGAGTGGATGTGAATGTGGGTGGTCATCAGTGTGAATGCGAGTGAGTGGTTTTAGTGTGGGTGGTCATGAGTGTGAGTGAGTGGATGTGAATGTGGGTGGTCATGAGTGCGAGTGAGTGGATGTGAGTATGGGTGTTGAGTGTGAATGCGAGTGAGTGGCTGTGAGTGTGGGTGGTCACGAGTATGAATGCGAGTGGATGTGAGCGTGGGTGGTCATGGGTTTCAGCGCGAGTGAGTGGATGTGAGTGTGGGAGGTCATGAGTGTGAATTCGAGTGAGTGGATGTGAGTGTGGGTGGACATGAGTGCGAGTGCGAGGAGTGGATGTGAGTGTAGGTGGTCATGAGTGCGAGTGAGTGGATGTTAGTGTGGGTGGTCACGAGTGTGAGTGCGAGTGGATGTGAGTGTGAGTGAAGATGAGTGAGTTCGAGTGAGTGGGTGTGAGTGTGAGGGGAGATGAGTGTGAGTAGAGATGAATAGTGAGTGGACATGAGTGATGAGCGGATGTGAGTCGATGTCAGTGGCTGTCAGTGGACGAGAGTCGGGAGTCAGTGGACATGGACGAGAGTCGTGAGTGGATGTGAGTGGTTGGTGTACGCGACAGGGAAGTTTGCCATTTGTGTCCCTCATCGGTGGTATCCGCTTAGCTATTTTTATCTTGTTGACAGCTAATCCAAGCAAATATTCACTGTAGAGCGCGCTCGAGACTCCGCACAACATCATGCCGGTGTCTTCGGACGCTCAAAGCAGAGGATTCCGCTGGCGTTGGAATAGTAATCTTTATTTGCTCTTTGCCTTACTAGTTCACCGTCGCCATGCGCCAAAGATCTTCACAGGCACAATGAGCCTCTACGGGTTGTGTCATATCTTTTGATCGAATTTCACATTGCCACTGCTAGAATGGTCTCTTGTCACGCCTCTAGGCAAGGGTCGAGCTCAGCTACGCAGAGTTCAAAGTGCTTGCAGCTGAAAACATAACTTCCCGCTTCTCAGCATTAACTAGCGTAAGGAGGGATATTGAGCACTGCACTGGACGCGTAGGTTTTTTATGTACCCGGGTGTGTGCATTGTAGAACTTTGCACTGGTCATAATTTTTTTCTTGGACCGGACGCGGAACCGGCAGAGGCTTCCATTGCCGACGCGAAGAACCTGATCTACCTGGCCCGGCTCTTGAAGTGCACAAGTGCGGCTGAAACCCGAAAATGACGCGAAAACCAAGCGCGGTTTTAGGTAGCGCCAGACGTTCTTGTTCCAATCATGCACTTGAAGGCGCCCTTCGTCGCTCTCTCAAAATTCGGCGCATTTTTTTTAAACAAAGAAACAAAACCGCGCCGCGCGCACGGCATCTCGCCAGCGCGGCCGTTAAACGCGGGAGAGGGAACCCCCTGGGGAGCGTCTAGCCTGTGTGCGTGGTTGCCCCCTCCACCACCGCTCACCGACACGGCGGGCGCAGAGGGAATGAGTCATCCATGCGGCCGACTTCTCTCGAACGTACGAGCCGCTTCTACTGCTAAGCGGGGAAAAAAATGGGGTAGCCTGGCGTGCGCTAAGACATGTCCCCCTCATCTGCACTCGGACGTCGGCGACGGCGCCATGCGAGAACTAGCCCGAATCTTCGAGATATGATCTCCGACCTTTGACCAATAAGGACGCGCCGCCGGCGCGAGGAAGGAAGGGGGACTGCACTGCCGACACTGAGTGTATGAACTAAGAACGAAAACCACGCAAAGGACGATACACAGGGAAGAAGTAGACAGGACGAGCGCGGACTTGCAACTGTTTATTGAAACACATCTTCCTTCCATCACCAACCCTACGCATGCGCAACAAGCAATCTCTATCTAATCGAGTTCAGGAACTTCAGTTCCTTCTTGTACAGATGGACCGAAGCCTCGCTTACACACTTTTCGGGCCCATATCTATCAATCTGCCAGGCTTCGATGACCTCACGGATTTTCTGGTCTTTGGCCCTTCCGATTATCTTTGTGCGCTCAAAGAGTGGCGTGCATTTATTGTCACACGAAAGACAGTGTTTTGGCAAATGCATGCCAGTGTATGTGCAGTGTATGTGCAATGCATACTGAGTGTATGTGCGCGCCTACTTTGGCGCGTAGAACAAACAGACGCGGACCAAGCCTGTAAAGAAGGGCGTAGACCGCTATCAGCTAGCCCAAGCCGCCGTTATGCTTCGCAGAAGCGCGCCCGCTTGACTCCCGGGAATACAGACCAACGAGACAACGATCGCCTGTCTGCGGGACGGCATCGTCGTCGACCTCGGGACGTCGGACTGTCGCAGTGCCGGTGAACAAATTGTGTTTTGTTTGTTTGTCTCTCTCTTGTAGTTGTGCACTTTAGGTGCAATATTGCCTTCGTATTGTGTTCTCTCTCGAGTATAACTTTGCACGAGTTGCCTTTTTTTGTTAATCACTTTGTATGTGTTTGTACAAGTGATTGTGAAATCCTCTGTATCGTCTCATTGCTTTATAAACTTGTTTTGTTTGTAAACCTTTGGCTCCGACCCATTCTCTGGCTTGCGACCAGCGAAAGCTGGACACCAAACGACCAAAAACCTCTTGTCACTTGGTAGCTGGTCTCAGCTGAGCTTGCCGCGCTGAGTCGAGGGCATCTCCTTTCAGTCCGAGACCGCTACCCCAACACGCTCTAATGGTGTCTGGGAGCTTCCCGCTTAATGTGCGCGAAGTGTGGGTGACAGTCGCAAATCAAGCACGTGGTTTTAATTTCTTGTATGCAAATATCTGTTGCAATAATCTGCTGCAGAAATGCTTGTTTCGTGCTGATGGTGACGAAACTTTGCGGCGATTTTCAGCAGTGGGCATGAGGTGGCCACCGAATTGGCCGCACCCTTCTCTATTGGTATAGACATACAGTTCGAACTTGATTCTTCTATACTCGGGAAAGGGATGCAAAATATAATGCCTGTCAGTATTGTCACATTTTTGGTCGAGAAAAGACTACAAAAGAAAGGCAGCACAAGCGAATGAGAGCTAATGAGAATCAAGCTAGGGGCGACAGTTTTTGTTTCGCCTAAAAGCATCCTGTGAGTGCTGCTGTTCAAACTGCCGATACCGAGAGGCCGTCCAACGGACACCATAGCCAAAAATGTGACGAGAAGAGAACAGGAGGGTGGGGGCGGGGAGTAGAAATGGGTTGTGGGAGTGGGGCACGGGGGAACTTTTCATAAATAGGTCGAAGGGTGCCGGCATTTGCACCAAGGACTGCTCATAGAACGGGGACGAGTTGAGGATTAAGCTCCCCCACGCTCTACCCCAGAGTACAAAAAAAAACGTTTTTTAGGGTCATGAAAAGGCTCCCGTCGGCATTATGTACGCGGAATGCAGGCTGACCTGCCAAGTGCTGCATGCGTGCAAGGTGTGTTTCTGATTTGTGGGGCCCAATATTCGGCACTGGGCGAGTGAAATAGGCGTGTGAAACGAGACTGTGTTTTATCTTTGTATTTGCAATACTGTAAATGGAATAACTTCTGTTCGGGCGATCCGGTTTCAGCAATTCTTCTCCTGAAAAATTACTTTTTATATTATTATCTTTGCTCGGCTCACGGATAATTCATTTCGTTCATAGTACGTTTAATTTGAACAGTTATTAATTTTTTAGACACATCGTGTTGTTACTTTTTCTAAGGCAACATTCCTTTCCTACCCGCTTCGCCAGTGACAGGTTTTTTTTTTGGAGCGCGCCCTGAAGGGTGTAATGCGTTTTCCCTTTAGTCGGTTTTGGGAATAGAGGTGCGTTTGTGAGGCGCCTCTTGGTGCCACAGTTTCGTGCTTGCTCGGGGGAAGGGGGGGGGGGGGGGGGGGGCCTTTCTGGCCACAAGAGGTGGACATCATGTCCGCCCCTCCGGCAGGTGCGTGCTATGGCTTGTTGTGTGTGAATGGGAGTGTGTTTGCTTCTTTTTCTTTCGTGTGTTTTCTTTTTCTCTCTTTTTTAACTCAATTTTTTATTTCTTTATTTCATCTCAAGTATCTATTCCTTGTTTTGTATTTATAGAGGACTTCCTTTTTAACATCTTTTGTTGTAAATATTTTTTTCCCCTTCTAGTTAGTACAGGGTTCAATTCATTCGGTTTGCCCGTTTCTCTCATTGCTATGCTTCAGTTTTTGCTTTACTTTCGTGTCAGGACTATTTTTTTTCTTTCTCCTGTCCTGTTCTCCCAACCGTCATTTTATCCTATCATGCTTTGTTTTCGCTTCATTTTCTTTGTATTCTTTGCTCTTATTTTTCCTTCTTTTACATCTTCTATTTTGTAAATATACTTTTTTTTTGTTAGACATCTATGGGAAGGGTGGTCTTTCGCATTTTATTGTTCTTTCTACGGTTCTGCTTCTGTCTCTGCTCTCTTTTTCATTTCAGCATCATCTTGCCCTTCCCAGTTCATTCTCGTTCATTCTCTCGACCAATGGATTAGACACATCATGCACATTTTTTCATTTTTCTTCCCGCGTTTTACTTTTTTCTTTTATTTTTTGGGCACCCTCATACGTTAAGAAAATGTTTTCATTCATCAGTTAAACCAGCTCACGCGGGGGTATTTCATCCCTCTGTGCTCGTTGCGCCCTTAGTACACCCATTCAGTTACCGTGCCCACTTTTTATTTTTTCGATTGGCTTTTTCCACGAAATTACTTTTTTGGCCAAGTGGGCCCTGTTCGTTTATTTTCGTTTAAACCTGATTGATGCTTCACAGGAGGTGCAGGCTATTTCTCATTCCGCTTTATTTTTGCTTTTACTTTCGATTTAAGTATGGAATGAGACTCCGATTGGGGCGGTCAGGAAACGACCGTTAAGAAATGAGGCCTGTGCGTTCGTGGCGCTAGCATTCAAAAACTCAAAGCTTCGTTTCTCCTCCACTTCTCTTAAGCACCGTGTTTGGTGTTCGCTGTGCAAAGTGGAAACTCTCGCAACCTGCTTCATTCCTGTCTCCTCAATACATACCTCTGCAAAGAAGCACCTAGACAATTCGTAATGATGCGAATTTGCAAAACTATGAGGCGGCACTGCTCCGCAGTTGTTTTTGAGGCGAATAGAAGACTGTACCAGACGAAGGCGCCCCCGTTGATACCGCCATCGTCTGCGACCGTGCCCTTTGTTTGTAAGCGTGGTGTAATAATAGGTAATGTTCGCTTCGACGACTCGCTGACGTAAAATCAGCTTCTCCTGTCACTTAACGTTCACAGCGTGCACGGGGTTACGAACTGCTGTGGCTGGTGGCTCGTACGTTCACCTGTGGTTGCCGCGTTCATATTATCCATAGCTCGAATATCGCCGTCTAGACAACTCATATCCTGCGCAGTTCCGTACTTTGGATGTAGGATTCGACAAACCCTAGCAGCAAGCACGTGCTGTCCTGTTTTACCAGTGGCTACGCATCCCCCAACCGACAGCAGCTTCATACGTGGACTTATCTCGCGACGCTCAGGCGTCTGCGTCAGCGTGCATCGTTGTAATGCTTCGCGGCATTAAAAAGCGCCGAAAATGTACAGAACAGGACCGTAGCAGCGCACACGCCTCCATGGGTCTCCAGGGTACATTTATGCGATTAGGCTGAAGGCTGCGCTGGCGTGCGTTTTACTCGGGGTCCACATTACCGACTGCCAAAAAACATGCAGAAAGTGCCGTCTGCAGCATACTTCAGTCCAGTCGCGTAGAACTGCTCGTAAAGCATAAAAACAAATCATTGCTTGCTGTCCGGATGTCTCCATTCTTGATTTCATGCTAGAAAAGTGCGTAGCTTGGCTCGAGCACACGAGTTACAAACGATCTAAACGCGGCATCATCCTCCTTAAATACGTTTAATATTGTGTGGTCATAATTTGCATCGCGGCCGCGTTAAGTGCATTCTTGCATTAATGATTTCTTACATCGGTGCACTGATCGTTCAGCATGCAATATTTCACTGTTATCTTACTAATACCGTTATGTACCATTAGAATAGACAAAATAAAAGCGGTGGAAACTGAGGCGACGAGCGAAATTTTCTGTAGAGACAGGTCCGGGCGACTAGGCAAGCGACACGGGCAAAGTGCTTCGCGCGATGGTGCTGTTGCCGCTTTGACAAATCGGTAAAGGCCAGTGGGGTCGGATAGGCTAATAGAAAAGAGGAGGGGGGGGGGGTGCTTCTGGTCGACGAGCGAAATTTTCTGTAGGGACAGGTCCGGGCGACTAGGCAAGCGACACGGGCAAAGTGCTTCGCGCGATGGTGCTGTTGCCGCTTTGACAAATCGGTAAAGGCCAGTGGGGTCGGATAGGCTATTAGAAATGAGGAGGGGGGGGGGGGGTGTGCTTCTTGTCGACGAGCGAAATTTTCTGTACGGACAGGTCCAGGCGACTAGGCAAGCGACACGGCCAAAGTGCTTCGCGCGATGGTGCTGTTGCCGCTCTGACATATCGGTAAAGGCCAGTGGGGTCGGATAGGCTATTAGAAAAGAGGAGGGGGGGGGGAGTGCTTCTGGTCGACGAGCGAAATTTTTTGTAGGGACAGGTCCGGGCGACTAGGCAAGCGACACGGGCAAAGTGCTTCGCGCGATGGTGCTGTTGCCGCTTTGACAAATCGGTAAAGGCCAGTGGGGTCGGATAGGCTATAAGAAAAGAGGAGGGGGGGGGGAGTGCTTCTGGTCGACGAGCGAAATTTTTTGTAGGGACAGGTCCGGGCGACTAGGCAAGCGACACGGGCAAAGTGCTTCGCGCGATGGTGCTGTTGCCGCTTTGACAAATCGGTAAAGGCCAGTGGGGTCGGATAGGCTATAAGAAAAGAGGAAGGGGGGGGAGTGCTTCTGGTCGACGAGCGAAATTTTCTGTAGGGACAGGTCCGGGCGACTAGGCAAGCGACACGGGCAAAGTGCTTCGCGCGATGGTGCTGTTGCCGCTTTGACAAATCGGTAAAGGCCAGTGGGGTCGGATAGGCTATAAGAAAAGAGGAGGGGGGTGGAGTGCTTCTGGTCGACGAGCGAAATTTTTTGTAGGGACAGGTACGGACGACTAGGCAAGCGACACGGGCAAAGTGCTTCGCGCGATGGTGCTGTTGCCGCTTTGACAAATCGGTAAAGGCCAGTGGGGTCGGATAGGCTATAAGAAAAGAGGAGGGGGGGGGGGGGAGTGCTTCTGGTCGACGAGCGAAATTTTCTGTAGGGACAGGTCCGGGCGACTAGGCAAGCGACACGGGCAAAGTGCTTCGCGCGATGGTGCTGTTGCCGCTTTGACAAATCGGTAAAGGCCAGTGGGGTCGGATAGGCTATAAGAAAAGAGGAGGGGGGTGGAGTGCTTCTGGTCGACGAGCGAAATTTTTTGTAGGGACAGGTCCGGGCGACTAGGCAAGCGACACGGGCAAAGTGCTTCGCGCGATGGTGCTGTTGCCGCTCTGACATATCGGTAAAGGCCAGTGGGGTCGGATAGGCTATTAGAAAAGAGGAGGGGGGGGGGAGTGCTTCTGGTCGACGAGCGAAATTTTTTGTAGGGACAGGTCCGGGCGACTAGGCAAGCGACACGGGCAAAGTGCTTCGCGCGATGGTGCTGCTGCCGCTTTGACAAATCGGTAAAGGCCAGTGGGGTCGAATAGGCTATTAGAAATGAGGAGGGGGGGGGTGTGCTTCTTGTCGACGAGCGAAATTTTCTGTAGGGACAGGTCCGGGCGACTAGGCAAGCGACACGGCCAAAGTGCTTCGCGCGATGGTGCTGTTGCCGCTTTGACAAATCGATAAAGGACAGTGGGGTCGGATAGGCTATCAGAAAAGAGGAGGGGGGGGGAGTGCTTCTGGTCGACGAGCGAAATTTTTTGTAGGGACAGGTCCGGGCGACTAGGCAAGCGACACGGGCAAAGTGCTTCGCGCGATGGTGCTGTTGCCGCTCTGACATATCGGTAAAGGCCAGTGGGGTCGGATAGGCTATTAGAAAAGAGGAGGGGGGGGGGGGGAGTGCTTCTGGTCGACGAGCCAAATTTTTTGTAGGGACAGGTCCGGGCGGCTAGGCAAGCGACACGGGCAAAGTGCTTCGCGCGATGGTGCTGTTGCCGCTTTGACAAATCGGTAAAGGCCAGTGGGGTCGGATAGGCTATAAGAAAAGAGGAGGGGGGGGGGGAGTGCTTCTGGTCGACGAGCGAAATTTTTTGTAGGGACAGGTCCGGGCGACTAGGCAAGCGACACGGGCAAAGTGCTTCGCGCGATGGTGCTGTTGCCGCTCTGACATATCGGTAAAGGCCAGTGGGGTGGGATAGGCTATAAGAAAAGAGGAGGGGGGGGGGGAGTGCTTCTGGTCGACGAGCGAAATTTTTAGTAGGGACAGGTCCGGGCGACTAGGCAAGCGACACGGGCAAAGTGCTTCGCGCGATGGTGCTGTTGCCGCTCTGACATATCGGTAAAGGCCAGTGGGGTCGGATAGGCTATTAGAAAAGAGGAGGGGGGGGGAGTGCTTCTGGTCGACGAGCGAAATTTTTTGTAGGGACAGGTCCGGGCGACTAGGCAAGCGACACGGGCAAAGTGCTTCGCGCGATGGTGCTGTTGCCGCTCTGACATATCGGTAAAGGCCAGTGGGGTCGGATAGGCTATTAGAAAAGAGGACGGGGGGGGGAGTGCTTCTGGTCGACGAGCGAAATTTTTTGTAGGGACAGGTCCGGGCGACTAGGCAAGCGACACGGGCAAAGTGCTTCGCGCGATGGTGCTGTTGCCGCTCTGACATATCGGTAAAGGCCAGTGGGGTCGGATAGGCTATTAGAAAAGAGGAGGGGGGGGGAGTGCTTCTGGTCGACGAGCGAAATTTTTTGTAGGGACAGGTCCGGGCGACTAGGCAAGCGACACGGGCAAAGTGCTTCGCGCGATGGTGCTGTTGCCGCTTTGACAAATCGGTAAAGGCCAGTGGGGTCGGATAGGCTATAAGAAAAGAGGAGGGGGGGTGCTTCTGGTCGACGAGCGAAATTTTCTGTAGGGACAGGTCCGGGCGACTAGGCAAGCGACACGGGCAAAGTGCTTCGCGCGATGGTGCTGTTGCCGCTTTGACAAATCGGTAAAGGCCAGTGGGGTCGAATAGGCTATTAGAAATGAGGAGGGGGGGGGGGGTGTGCTTCTTGTCGAAGAGCGAAATTTTCTGTAGGGACAGGTCCGGGCGACTAGGCAAGCGACACGGCCAAAGTGCTTCGCGCGATGGTGCTGTTGCCGCTTTGACAAATCGATAAAGGACAGTGGGGTCGGATAGGCTATCAGAAAAGAGGAGGGGGGGGGGGGGTGCTTCTGGTCGACGAGCGAAATTTTTTGTAGGGACAGGTCCGGGCGACTAGGCAAGCGACACGGGCAAAGTGCTTCGCGTCATGGTGCTGTTGCCGCTCTGACATATCGGTAAAGGCCAGTGGGGTCGGATAGGCTATTAGGAAGCACAGCACTGTGCACGCGACTTACAGCCGAACGTCCGCGTGCGTGTGATCACCGGCCGATTGTCCAGATATTTACTTTACCCTCCGTTAACATTCCGGCTTCCAAAGGGAGAGTATTGATGTTTTTCAAGGGCCCCTGCAGAAGCTCAGCAACGTTCGACCGTGCTCTCTTGCTAAGTAAAACTGAAAACTGCTCGGAGTTCAGCACCCGCACATGTAAGCAGTCGGAATAAGCTGGAATATTCGAAGTCCTGTAATGATAAATTTTACCGCTGTCCCGTGCATTAGCGCTCTTCTGTAGAGCTTTGCATTGGGTGACAGAATCGCCTGTTGAAGAGCCTCCTTTGAGGACTTTTGCAAACGCTCAGTTGCTGCTTCCACCGTGCTAGCGTTAAGTACGCACGACAGTTTATAGTGAGCACTGTGCTGACGCTAAGGAAGCACTTATTGCAACAGTTTAAAAAAGCAGCGATCATTCTATGTATTGGATCAGTATTTGTCGAAGGTGAGAAAGGTGACAGGCATGTACGCTCGTTCTCCCATTCCCGCAGCTACTGCTGGCTTTGAAATAAACTGGAGCGCGGCGTTTGTGATATGTTTATTTTCTCGTGGAACAACACATTAACGTTGTGTTCTGCTTGGAAGCAGCATGAACTCGCAAGACAGCTCCGCCAAAAACAGCGGTAATTGTTTCGTGGTTTCCTTTATGTAACGAGCGCGTCTATTTTTCCTACGCTGCATCACAGGGATATTAGATCCAGCTATTAATTCAGGAAACAGCTAAATTCATTCACAGATAAATTAATTCAACAATACGCATGACATCCGTATCACAGCTCAATTGTTTAAGAGTCACTTGATGTTCGTACACAAGCTGCGCAACAGCGTTTCGCAATGCGCGGCGATGCTGCTAACGCTGGCTTCGAAGGCCAGAAGTGGCGGACCTCCTAGTGGCGCCATCTATCGTGGACAGAGCAAACTGCTCTCTGTAAACGGTCTGTAAAAGCCCAAACGCCGCGCGCCGCCCACCACTCCCTCCGGCGCATGCGCTGAACGATCACTAATTCGCGCGCCATTTCAACAGCCGTCTGCGAAGTCTCGTTGGCGCCTTTTTCTGCACGGCGGCGTCAGTTCTCGCCCCTGTCGACCGAAAAATGGCGTGGAATTATTCCGCGCGACAAAAGCTTGCTTTCGTGTTATTAGTACACCGCCTGCGCCGTAAGCGCAGGCTCTCCATGTATGTTCGAGACATTTTCGCGGAACGGAAAACCTCCGGCGAGTTCTACCAGCTAGTCCAGGAACTACGGCAGAAGGACCCGGAGTACCATCTGAAATATTTCAGGTAACCAGACTTCGCACAGAGAGTGCGCTTTATTCTTGTATGAGATTTTCAAGGCTTCTTTTAGCTCACTGTGAAGTGCGCGAGCAGATGTTTTCATTATTACTTAGATTTCGTATGTGGGTGCTGCAAAATTCATTGAAGCAGAGCTGTAGGTTGTGCTTCGTCTAGCAGATGGAGCAATTCCGGTTTATTTCCCACAACAAATGCGGGGTACAGGAGCCAAGCAGCCTTCCGTATCGGCTGCTTGGCTCGCGTCTGCAAAAAATCTATTTGCAGCGGACACCAGTTTCTCTTGAATTCGAAAAAACAGACAAGTACCAATGTGAAATTGCATTTCAAAGAACATGCACCATAATATATCTTGCGAGCGATAAGGCCAGCCATTTGCCCACAGGTGTCTTTTTTTTCTGCAGTTTGGCAGCCAAATGCGGAAATGCAAGAAAAATTGAGCCCTCTATTGTTTTGCATCACCGAGTGTTTTCAAACTTCATGATGAGTTTTGGTTCTTCAATTTTTCACAATTTTCACTATCGCAACCTGTTCGGTTCAGCTTAGGTACTGTTCTGAGCATGCTCAGTGTTTGTTTGAAAACGTTAATTTTATTTGTCTACCCGCGCGGGATGACCAAGGCCCCATTCGGTACGCTATTGACCCATGTCTACGATCGCATCATCCATCCACCGAACCACAAAAACCCAATCTGCCCAGCTGAAAGGCTGGCAGTCACGCTGCGGTAAATACTGTGATTTTCAATAGTTCAATCACCTTCTCACCGACATTTGGCATGACGCTCTTACAACGAGCTTACCGCGACGTTTCGCGTTGTGAAGAGTATTGCCTCGACCCAGCCAAGGCGGAAGTAACCACACAACCTCCTGTTCAGCTGCAGGAATGTATTTTTATTCAATTGTGCTTTCGTTATCCAGCGCATTCGCTGGGAAAAGACTGTTTCCGTTTGTTGACTTGTTACATTGGTCTTTACAAACGAACACTCACTGGCTAATCCAGTTGTCCTTTCTTCTTTCCACCTGCATGCTGCACGTGTGTCAAATCCTTTGTTCAAAACAAGGCACGTCTGAAAATAACTCTACACCTGAACATAACTGACGACACCTGTGTTACGCAGCCTGGATATCTAACAAAAATCCCTTTCAACTGATCTGCGCTTTACATGCGCGCAACCCATGGGCCAACAATTCTATTTCTTGAAACGGACACCAGTGGTACATTATTACTTCAATATTGCTCTTTCTATCCTTCACAGGTTTCTAGCAACCGGTGGCTCCATTCTGGATGTTGCTCTAAGTTATCGCATGCATGTGTCAACAGTATCTGGCATCTTGAAAGAAACCCTGCGTGCCATTTGGGACTGCCTTAGCCCAGTAGTGTTAAGACAGCCCACCAGAGACGAATGGGAAAACATCCGACAGGTATTCGCCTCCAAGTGGAACTTTCCGAACGCTGTTGGGTGCATAGACGGAAAGCATTTTGCGATTACGTGCCCTGATGATAGTGGTTCGGAGTTCTATAACGATAAAGGATTTTACTCACTGCTCATGCTGGAGGTTTGCGACGCAAACTACCACTTTATAATGGTTGATATTGGTGCCAAGGGCCGACTATCTGATGGCTGTTTTTTCAGAGAAAGCCCTATAAGAAAGAGCTTTGAAAAAGAGACACTTAATTTACCTTCAGGTCATAATGGGTGGCCCCTCTGCATCGTGGGAGACGCGGCGTTTGCTTTAAAGCCCTACTTAATGCGCCCCTACCCCGGTAGACAGCTGAACGACACGAAAAAAGTGTTGAACTACAGGCTGTCAAGGGCACGGCGCTGCATCGAAAACGCATTTGGAATATTAGTTTCCCGATGGCGCTGCTTCCACGGTACAGTTAGTGGTGAGGTAGAATTCCTAACTGACATGGTGAAGGCGGCAGTATGTCTGCATAACTTTCTGCTGTCAGACGATGCGTACTTCCCGAATCATTATGGCGATAGGGTCAGTGGTGACACAGTGCAAGATGGCAACTGGAGACAGACAGTAGCACACATAAGCAGTCAGAGCGCTGGCAATGGCACACGCCCTGTTCGAGATGCCATGCAAATCCGGGATACCATTGCAGGCTACTTTAGGTCACCAACAGGTGCCCTGCCATTGCAACTAGCAGTAGTCAGATGATGCTAATTAAGCTCGTTATCTCTCCATATTTATTCATCTTTGATCATTCTTTTCCCGTCAAAGTAGGCAGAAATCAGAAATCAGCTCAATTACGAAAATTTACTCAGCAACCTGGTTATCACTAAGTTGAGATTCAACTGTATTGCACTAGTGACATATCACATGCAACTCCTTCACCAAATGTAACCGAGCAGCGAGGTTTCGCTTATCAGCCATACAGTGGAGCCGTCACGGCACCCCTACGAACCAAAAGGTCCCGAAATGTGAGGACAACAAGCCTTCTTACCCTACACAGATTTAGAGTTTTAAGGCTACCATAAGCGTCCTGCTACATGGCTAAGAAGCAAAGTTCCGTTGCTTAGGTATTTTTGATGTGGGGGGACCTCGCAGCAGTTCTTGCAACATTTGTTATTTCGTGCTAGCTCAATAAACCTGCATTCTGTACAAGTATATCACATGATTTTGTGTGTTTTGCGGACCACATTAAAGACTTGCTTTCGAGTTTTATGCTTTGCTTAAACACGTAAAGGTGGTGGTCATATATTGCTAAAGGTGTTAGATATGTGAATGAATGCGTGCTCTCTTAGCACATACATGGTGCAGCGGGCAAATTTTTTTCACGTCTTGTTTCCTCTTGAAAACTGACAGTGGAGCAAAATGGGACAATGGACGGAGATGAGGTAATAAGTGTTGAACACTCAGCCATGGCAGTTCAGTGCCGGCCCTTGTGTCGTGTCCACTTGCTGTCCCGTTTTGCGCTGCTGTCAATTTTCAAAAGTACGCACCAAAACAATACATTTGCAGCGTTATGTTTTCATGTTGAGCAATACAAATGCCACATTCAGGAGATCACATTGCAAGAAAAAGATCAAGGCTGGAAAAAGGCAGCAGATACTACTTGATACATTAAAAAGTGCAATAATTGCAACGAAAATGTTCAGGAAAATAACAAATACATCACAACAAAAGGGCTGACTGAAACAATAGACGAGATGAAAAGAGCATGAACATAATGATAGTTAGCTGCATTGTATGGCAGGAAATGGAAGAAATTAACTGGCAATGCTGTAGGTTATTAATAGGGACACAACACTGGGAATGTTGGTTATGATGCATGGCAGAAATCATGGAAGATGATGACAGAACAAGGAACAGAAGGACAAGTGCTAACTCATAACTAAAACCTTATTCACCTTTCCGTATTAATATGTGCACTTTCAGGAATAAACATTTATTTGTGAGTTAACGCTCGTCCTTGTGTTCCTTGTTTTGTTGTCATCTTTACATGCTTCTCTATACCATGTGGCTAGGTTACTGAAAGAAACGGAGCAGATGACTTTGTTGCCGTCACGAACAGTGACAGAATACCCTGAACCTCGGTTTCGATGTCATCAAATTCAGCGACTGGTTCCATAATTTTCACCTTACATCGGGAGGCAACTGCCTTGGGCATCTTGTCAAGACTCATTCCAATAGTCTTGGCAAATGCCTCATTTTCAGTTAGCGGTTTCTCAAAATGAGTGAGGAGTTCCTGTTCGAAGTAGTTGCAGCTGTTTTTTTTTTTCGTTTTGGGGGTGGCTCCTCAACCGTGTGCTCTCCTTGAAGAATAGGTTCAGCAGGGCTGGCTGCTGGCTCTAGGGCTTGATCACTGCCAGTGGGAGACGGTGGCGACGGACCAGGCTGCATCGTATTAAAAACTGACTCTGCACTCCAGGCGTCATCCTTGCCCAGCACTGGCAGGGTCCCCGAGACCACGTTGCAGGCTGTCCTGAAAACACAGGTTCAAATCAATGTAATTAATTTGCGTCTTGTATTTTCACTTTTTGTTTGCTTCACTGTGAAAACTGTACCTGTGTTTCCGTCAGTCAAGTGGAAAGCGGTACACACAGGTGCGAAGCCTGAAGCAAGGCACGCGAATCCAGCTTTCAACTGATGTTTGAAATTCAGTTGAAAATCAGCGCCCATGCATTTATTTGCCTTCGTCATCTTGCCTGTGTATAGCGCTTTCAACTTAGCAAAATGCTGAACCAACTAGCCTAATCATTCACGTTAATACCTGTGCACAGTGTCACAATGTGAAAATGGCAGTGCTGTTTCTGTGAAGCCTCGGTACATAGAGCCTCTATATTCGACAAGCATCAACTTCCTCCGTACTGCACCTTCCTAAGCAGTGGCTTTCCACCCGCCCATCGCTGCCCTCGAATCACCCTCAGCACAAACAGCAAAGCCACGAGCCAAACAACCAACCAAAAACCAATGCAAAAGTCCCGTTAGCTCGGAGCAAAATTGGCACGGGTCTCAAGAATACTGCTGAGCCAAACATGCAAAAGACAACACCAAAAATAAGGTAGGCAGAGCCAAAACTAACTAAAGTGTAGTGGTCCAGGCGTCACAATTCACAAAATTCTGGTAGCACGTGTTAGACCATAAGTTTATGCCATTTTTGGTAAACCTTTGGCACGACTTCCTCGGCCAAATTCAGCAGACAAGGGATGAAAATGAGGGGCTGGTTATGACATACAAATGTCATGTATTGATGAGGAGTAAATTAATGGTGAAGTTGATTTCTGCTGAAATACAAATGATTAGAAAGAAGAGAAAGCAACTGCATGCCACTGGTGGAATCTGAATCTACGACCTCTGAATTGTTCTTCCTCAAAATGTATCTTTCAGCAAAACTCAACTACACCAATAATTTCCTATTCATCAATCCACAAATTTAAACATAAACATCCGTCTATGCTTGCCTTCATTTCTGTAACTTCTGGGTTTCTTTACTAAATCGAAAGCTATTATGAATATTCTGAGTATACTGTGCATTGGGTCCCTTCAATAAATAGCTACATAAGAGCTATGGTGCTCTGAAAACACGAACTATTGTCGAAAGGCTTCTTCGGAAGCCATGGTGTGAAACGTAATACAGCACAGCAGCTGACAAGCAGTCACAAGCAAGAAAACGAAAAGCGAAAGTAGGCGTATAATAAACTGCTCACAATAGGTGAATATCACGGTGAAGAGAGCCTAAACCAGAGAAGTAGGCTGACAGAACTACGGCTGCATGCAGCTAGCACCCAATTCGTGCAATGACGCGTACAATAAAAACGTTTTGCACTCGTAATACCACGTAGGTCGAATCATGAAAACATCCCGCAACAGAGACAAAACAACTCACTTTCTTGGATAGAAGCTCATCGCAGCAGCGAACTCCCATGTCTGTCGGGGCACGTACCCGCTGCCGCTCCTCCTCGCGAGCTCAATGACTTTGTGCTCGCGGGTGTAACGATCCCGCATTCGTTTCCGCATTTTATGGCAGTCCTCCACTACAAATACAAGTGACGGACAAAAAAATGGCCTGGCTTAGCTTATGGTTAAAGGCGGGGACACATGTCAGGCGGGCGCTCCGAATCCGGTCCGGCTCGCCGCGTCCGGCGGCGCCGCTCCGGCCAGCCGGCGACCGCCGGACGCGTCAAACCGCGTAGATATGTCCGGTGCACCGCGTCCGGCGAATGTCCGGCACGCCGCTCCGGTGGGCAGCGGCAGCCAATGCGAGCGCGCAGAGCGCCAACGTCACGATGACGTCGAGTTCGCGACGTCACAGGTGAGCACGACAGAGGTACCGTGGTGAGCGGTGTGTCGGCTGCTCAATTGTACGGTTAATTTGACAGCGCTGTTTGCACCGAACACCATGTCTTCGTTCAAACAGTCCCGGATTTGGGAGAACGAACAAGGGGTGCCGAGTGTAGCACCTTTTTTGAGCGCTGGCCAGTCCCGAAGAGCCCGCGGCTGCGGCGTCGATACGAAACCACTAGGCCTAGCGACGACTAGGGCAGTCGGGGACTAGCGCGCAGTTCGTCGCCCGGCGTTGCCGCAGGCGATGTCGTTGCCGAAAGCTCCACTCTAGCACAGGCATGCTGTCGTTCCTCGAATCTAGGAAGCATCCTTTCTGGTAGCATGGCTGTTCTGTATTTTCTTGTGCGAACGTGAAGTAAACCGAGCCTGCCGGTCGACCAGCCTGGATCGCGTATGCTGGCGTCATAAAAACGAGCTAATGAGTGTTCTTGACGTAAATAATAAACCCTGGGATAGGGAAATGAGAAAATTATATCATTTTTCTGGTTCATTGGCCAATACCGAGTTGCTGGTAAAAGTAACAACTGTGGTACGAGCGAATTAGTTGCGAGAACCGCCTCGCAGCTGCCGCTAGCTGGCCCGACGCTGGGGTCCGGCTCGACTGGCGCCCGCTAGCCGCTGCTGAAGGCGCCACGGAAACTGACCATACTATTATTTTATTGTGTGATGATGCGGTTGACAGCAAAGCGGAGTGAAGAATAGGCCTTGAATTATAGCGCAGGCGACTTCCGAAGCGCCGGCCCCTGCCGCTTCGATGCGGAGCAGGCTATAGGCCTAGCGACGACCACGGCAGACAGGCAGCAGCAGAGCTCGTCGCCCGCGAGCGGTGCCGTTGCCGAAAACTCGCAACATAAGCAGGCATGCTTTGTCGCCGCTCGAGTATAGCTGGCAGTCTTTCTGATAACAAGGCGATGCCGTCTTTTCTTGCAATATTTGTACACCAAGCCAAGCGGCGCTCAGGCACTGCTGCGCGGCGGCGAAGTGGGACGCCGGTTGTGGGCGGAGCTTGGGTTGATCGGCGCAGCGATGCTCACCGCTCCTTGTGTGTCCCTGCTCGCGGTGGTGCGGCAGTTCGGAAGCGGCGACCGGAGCGGCGCGCCGGACGCGTTGCCGGACATGTGTTCCCTGCTTAAGCCTAGGGTGCGAAGCGTACCGCCGGCGGAGGCTGCGCGTCCGCAAGCGAGCGCACGAGTTGAGCCCCAGCTTTCACAGCTGTTGTGACGTCATATCACGTGGTGCGCCAATATGGGTCAAGTGGTAGCTACGCGGCCGAGCGCGCGGCGCAGCAAGGAAGAGCTCGGTTGTGCGACTAGTATGCTTCGCATAAAACACACTCATGACAGTGCGTGCCACAGAGGGAAACTCTCTGGATTTCCAAACGTGCAAAGAAGGCGAGCACAGAAGCAGTCGTAAATAACTTACCTGTGGAGAGGGGAATGAGGGGCTCGTTATAAATATGAGAGAAGCCAACAGCCACAGAAACCAAGGGGCACAGGGGATTTTTATTTTTTTTAATTTATTTATTTTGTGCTGTTGTTCGGTTTAGAGTACTATTGAATATGTCATCGCTTAAAGCTAATTGATTATAAAAGCAGAAGAAAAAACAACCACATGCCGCTGGTGGGATCCGAACCCACGACCTCCGAATTACGCGTCCGGTGCTCTACCACTGAGCTACGGCGACGGCTGTCAAACCTTCTGCTTTAGGGGGTATTTATGTTTTACAAATAACCTAACCTTGGGGGTGTTCACAAGCGCCACCCACGCTCTTAAGCGGCGGACGTAGCATGTCCTGAGTTACCGCTGATGTGACGTAGAACGTCACCGAACGGCGAGGGTGGAAGCTCTGTGAGAACCCTCTTATGCTTCCTAAGGCATTAAGGCTGCCAGAACCGAGGCCCTCGTTAAGCAATTAAGCAGACGAGGAAACGGGAATGAGGGGCTCGTTATAAATATGAGAGAAGCCAACAGCCACAGAAACCAAGGGGCACAGGGGATTTTTTTATTTTTTTTTTAAATTTATTTGTTTGTGCTGTTGTTCGGTTTAGAGCACTATTGAATATGTCATCGCTTAAAGCTAATTGATTATAAAAGCAAATTTGACTCGAATACCCGCAAAGACTGCCTCTACATATCTGTTGCACTAGATTGTGCCCATCAAAGTCATTTCAGGGGCCCTTTAAGTCTCAGCGGAATCAACGGTCACACCTGGCGTAGCACCCAGGCTATATTCTCCTCGGTGTACAGACCTGAAGAACCGTCATCGAACTCATCGACCATGCAGCGCTGCTCGACACAAGTCGGCGTCGGACAATGACTGCGCAAGGCACGACAGTCTGCAGTGGGACAGCGGAGCCACATGAGCAGCGACGGGTCCAGAGCGCTGACAGGCAACGGACACACCGATCCGGACGAGCACCCAGTGCGGCGGGAACCGATGTGAACCACGAGAGACTGAACCTGCTTCAACCGCGAGAATACGAGGCACCTTTCGTGGGGATGCAAGAGGCCGAGAACGGGAACCTCGGTCCGCGTAGAACTGTACTGGGAACTAATGTATCGGGTAACATCGAGGCACCGAATAGGCAAGCAAAGGTCACCTGAAATCGACAGGGGGCACCTGACATATCGTGCAGAAACTTGGCAACAACGGACCAGTGATAGTTTACATTGAGAGCGGCTCAAATGTGTCCGTCTTCAACGAGAGTCCCTTGGCATTGGACGCCTCCTGAAACGGTCCCCAAGCACTCGACCGTTGTATGTGACCGTCAGAACGTCGAGCGTCCCGCTAGAGTGCTTCGTGACATCGCCCTTGCCGAGTGTTTCGGACCTGTATCTTGGTTCGGATTGACGCAGCGCGCTGCGAAAGTCGGCATCACGTTTCACGCTCGCCCTGAAGCAGCCAGCTGTGAGGACGGACCTTAGCAGCTGCCTCCAGCCAACGCAGAGTAATCGATGAGCAATCGGCGTATACCTCAGCGGCTTCGTGAACTGGAAAAAACCCCATCCTGACTAACGTTTTCTTCACCCGGTCGAGGAACCCGCATCAAAGATGGCCCAAGATGAGAGTGCGGACGAACGAGTGTCACATGCACACGTATGGTTTGCGTACCCCAAACCTTTACAGCCTCTGGGGGCAGTGGTTCCGTTGTCACAGGAGATGTCCCGAATTAAATGCAACAAGCTCGGCCGCAAGACAGCTACCTAGTTACAGAGGGGGGTGGTCGCTCGGGGTCCAGCTTTCACCCGTCTGAAGACAGAGAATGGGTCGGAGTCACGGCTTCACAGATACACAAGCTTTACATAGCAGAGAGACTATATAGAGCAATTTCACTGCATCTATGAGAACGCATGCAAATACGTAAGCCTGAGAGAAACTACAATACGCAGGGGAGATATTTTTGTGTAATTCACTAATTCAAGACAGAGGCAAACAAACGAAACAGATATATGTTGACCGTCCCGACCGAGCACTGCGGCAGTCCCGAAGACTGCAGCGCTCTCGCTCGCTGGTTTGCGGCACGGCGACAGTGGCGTTGACTCCGGGAGACGTGCAGTAGCGCAGTCTTCTAAGGAACCCAACCACAGCACGGCCTGGCCACCGACACTAAACGCCCTTTAAATGGGCCCTGGAAGGGGCTCTCAGCAAAGTTGTGATATGCCCGGGACGTTAAAGGGCTCCAGGATTATCCTCCAGAAGAATAGTTTAATGCGTTTTTAAGAACGCCGGCTTCATGTCTCTGCAGTTTTTTTGTATATTGTGTCATAATTAGGGAGGCGCCGCTCCCTTTGTGTCACGGAGATGGAAGTGGAGGCCGCTGTGCCTTCTGTTGATCCCGGTTGGCCGGCAACGGCCGCCCAGAGGAAGCGCCTGTACGCCCCGAGTGACTCAAGCAGCCAGGACACCGTTGTGTACGGTGATGACTACTCGGGTCCTCGAAGTGATGACTCCTCGACCGACGATGGGTTCATACCCGTCGTTAGTAAGAAGGCCAAGCGCAGACTGCGCAGACAAAATGAGTCGACGTCAACGACGTCCTCAAGTAAGGATACGATCATCAGGGCGCGGAGTGCCGAGGCACATACAGCCTTGTTCGTTCCATTGGAGTCTACAGACAACTTGAATCTACTAAACAGGCAAGCCATCTCTGTGTTTCTTGAGAGTGTCGTACCAGGAGGGATCAAAGACGTTAGAATAAACCCCCACAAGAACATCATTGCCCTTGATGTCATGAAGCGAAGCGAACTAGACAGTTTGGCTGCCATCACCAAACTTCGCAACTTCAGTGTACGTCCTCTTATTCTAAAAGACAGCGGAACCACGGCTGGCGTAATTTACGACGTCGAAATCGCCATCCCTGACGCCGACTTGCCCATCTTAATCAAGCCGGCAACCAACAGCATTTCCATAATGCAAGTTCAGCGCCTTGGAAGGTCTACATGTATCAAGCTGACGTTCAAGGGTGACTGCATTCCATCATACGTGAAGGTGGGGCACTTTCGTCACCCAGTTCGTCCATTCATACCTAAGCCGCTACAGTGTAGGAAATGTATTAGGATTGACCATGTGAGCGGCGTCTGTCACAACTCCATCGTGTGCCCAAGATGCTCTGAGCCACACAGCGGCGACAGTTGCCGCGCGACTGCCTTGAAGTGCGTCAACTGTCATGGCCCTCACGACTCTTCCTCGAAGGACTGCCCTCGCCTAAAGACCGAGAGGGCGGTACTGAAGCAAATGGTGCGTGACCATTCCACCCACAGAGAAGCCGCTGCTAAGGTGCGACGACGTCGTTCCCGCCGCCGCCGAAGGTTACAGAAGGAAAAAAATACCTTCGAGGAGAAGACCCCAAGCGGCACTGCAGTTTGTCCGCCTCCACCGACAACAAATCAGGAAAGCCCGGCGACCGGTGACTCACGACCTGCTGTCTCTGATACCACGTGGCCACCACCACCAAAGCCTAGAGCGCGCACTGCGACAAGTACGTTGCCGCACCGCATGTCTGCGTCACCTACGACTGATCTGGGCAAAACGCATGATTCCGACCTTGGCCAAGATATGCAAGTGATTCCAATCATCACGTCACTGATGAATGTCATGCGTGATCTGCTGTCCAGCTTACGCACGCCAGTAGCACACAACGCATTGCAAGTACTGGACGCGCTACAGCCAGTTCTTGCAGCTCTAGAATAGATAGATAGATAGATAGATAGAACTTTTATTCACGTCAATTGCCAGACAACATAAATCAGGCCTACCAAAGCCTCAAAGGGCTTGAGTGGCAGCGCCTGGCAGACAGCTAACATTGGCAAAACAAAGGAAAATAGAGACGTTGCAATGAACTTTGCAAAAAAAGAAAATGGTCACCAAACAGAATGAAACAAATATATAACTATTACAACATCAAGAAAGATTACAGTGATTTGAAATTAATACAGTAAATAGCTGAAATAACTACGGGGCAGGAAGCAACACGGAGACATACCGCAAAGTTTTTTTCAGGGTGTATTTAGTTTTCATGCGGAGTACAGTAGGAGGCAAGCTATTGAAACAGGCAGGTACATAGTAATGACGTGTGCGCTTACCGTACCGGGTTGAGGAGCGAGGAATGCAGTAGCGGTATTTTGGTCTTAAATCCCGAGCAGGGACATATGGAACGGTGAACTGACTGTACCAGAAGTGTTTTAGCACAATAGTTTCTGTTAATAAAGAGTTAAAACTTGGAAGCTTTAGTCTTCTAAAAATATCAATGTCATTACCAATGGACAGGTCGTAAGCAATATTCTTTAGAAGCAAACGCAAAAGCGAATTCACCCTATGTTGCCAGCGAACCGTGCAGTGACCATAAACAGTAATTCCGTACCTAAGTACACTATAGGCTAGAGCATGTACAACACATTTACGGACAGAAAAAGGCATAAAATATCTAATGTTATACAGGACACACGATACAGCACGAAGCCTTTGGCAAACAAAAGAAAGGTGCGATTTCCAAGAGAGATCACTGTCGAAGGTCAGGCCAAGATATTTGACCGAATGCGCATATTCAACTGGTACACAGTTGCAATTAAGACAAGAGGAAGTATGCAAATAAACAAGGTCAGTTAATTCAACTTGTTTTAATGGGTTATGAAAACAGATCAGTTTTGTTTTAGAAGTATTAACATTAATAAGATTAAACTTAAACCAGTCCATGGCTTTAATAGCAGCTATCTGTAATGCTGTAACAGCATCAGTGTATTTCTTTGCACATGCAACAATAACAGTGTCATCAGCATACTGAAACAGCAAAGATGGCACACTGTTAGCAAGGTCGTTAACGTATAGATTGAATAATAAAGGACTTAATATAGAACCTTGCGGGACTCCAGAGGCAATTGCCGTGAAATCGCTATGGAATCTTGAAATCGACACATATTGGCGCCTATCTTGTAAAAAGTTAGTAAGCAGTTCCAAAAACGAACCTCGAAATCCCAGCGCAGAAAGTTTATCAAGCAAAAGAACGTGGCAGATGCTATCAAAAGCCTTGCTTACGTCCAGAAAAAGAGAACATGCGACTTGATTCTTATCAAAAGCTGAATTTAGCACGTCAGAGAATTCTTCAAGAAGAACCGTTGTTCCTTTTCCTGCTATAAAGCCGTACTGACAAGGTGATAGAACACTGTGCGTATTCAAAAAATTCGTCATGGTGAGTAATAGATGCTTCTCAAAAATTTGGCCAATGCATGGTAGAATAGAGATAGGTCGGTAATTACTCATAATGTTTCTGGAGCCACCCTTGTACAAAGGTATAACTTTAGCAGTTTTCATTGAAGCAGGTATTATACCAGTAGAAATGATAGTGTTAAGGATAACTAGTAGAACACCTTTAATCACTTCAAAATTTCTGCACAATTCAGAAATCGTGAGGCCGTCATGACCAGGAGATTTGCTACGTTTAAGACTGAAAAGTATACACCTTAAATCACTTTCAGTAATATCAGGAAGGAAAGCAGATTCCATCACACTGAGAGGCATAGGACAGTCGGTAGGAGGGGTTCGAGATGCACCAGAGACCAGAGAAAAAAAATTGTTGAAGTCATTCGCAATGCTCTGTCCATCTTTATGAAAATGCGAGATGAAATATGTATCATTGTAGATAGCAGCGCTCCCTCCTTTCAGACTATTCACCAATGACCATGTTTTCTTGCTGTTAAAACGTGCGTCATTAAACTGAGACCTAAAGTGGTTGCGCTTGGCCAGACGGATCATGGCGTTGACACGGTTTCGTTCATGTTTAAACTGCAGTCGTAGCTGAGAACAGTTTGGGGCACGTCTTGATCGAGCCCAGAGCAGATCCTTCTCTTTAATGGCTGCCAATATTGCGGGAGACATCCACTTATTGTCTAAATTTCGTTGTTTAACATTCACCATGCGGGAAGATTCTGCTTTGTGTGAACGAAAAACATCGACGAACCGATCATATAGGTCCGCAGGGGACACACTGTGTATAAAAGAATCCCAATCATGCTTTGCTATTCTTTCGTCAAGACGCTTATAATCAAGTACTGAGACCTTTTGCTGGCTGTGCATAGATGCAGGATGGCTGGAACTATCTGTTAACGAGCAACAAATGAAATAGTGGTCTGCAAGCTTGACCTCAACCACAGCAGACCGCACCGACAGGTTTTGAGAACGCACGTTGATGTGGTCGATGCAAGACGCGACCAGCTGCCCAGCTAAGTATTCCTCACGTGTAGGGCTGTGGATTGTAGTCGCTAGCCCCCACTTTGATAAAGTGTCCAGATAATCTGCGACCGTTGACACAGTGGGGCGTAAAATATCGATATTCATATCACCGATAATGCACACGTGTTCTTCGCGGGAGAACGATGATAATGCAAAATCTAGCTCAGCTAAAAAGATTCGACCGTTACAACACGGAGGGCGGTAAATTGTGAGAAGAACCAGCGACAACCAAGGTGTACTTAGGCGGAGCGCAACTACTTCTGCTTGAGTGAAAGGAACACTAATTTCAGAAACGGACCAAGAATCCTTAACAAAAACTGCGATTCCTCCTCCCATTCTTTGTAAACGAGTGTAAGAATATAACTGGTAGCCTGGCAGCGAGAACTGTAGTAACACGTCTGACGAAGCGTTCACTTCCGTGAGAGCAATGACGTCAAAACTTAAGTGAAAAGGGTGAATTAACGCACAAAAATTGTCCCAGTGTTTCCGTATACTGCGAATATTAACATGAGTAAACTGAAATGAATTGCCTGTTTGATACTGAAAGAACTTCCGGACTTCAGAAAAATCGGAACACTTCACGAAACCTGTATCAGACATGGTTATGTTAGTTTCTCAAGATCCGAAAACTTGTTGATGCGAATGAGAGGTGCGCCTTCGGACCGCTTTGCAAGGACCTTCCCATTTTTGGTCCAGACGAACTCAAAACCCTTTTGTTTGCCCCGAGACCTTGCTAGTCGGAACAGCTCGCGATTAACCCGAGACAGGTTATCGTTAAAAAACAGCCGAGGAGACTGGTCGTCTTGCACCAAATCAGGAAGGCCCTTCCGAGCTCCGAGCCATTTCTGCTTAACAGAAACCGACTGAGTCTGTACTAGGATCGGTGGGATATAGTCGCCTCTGGACGGTAGCCGATGGACTGCTGAGATATCTGCTGGTTGAAAATCGGTAATGTTTAGTTTGCCTGCTAAGGTACTTAAGAAAGTGTGCAAGTTTTCATCAGATTTGACCGGAAGGCCGTGAATCTCGAAGTTACATCGTCTGCTGTATTGTTCGAGATCATTTATCTCTCCACTCATCCTGTCAATCACTTCTTTCTGGGAAACTACTGTTGAAGACAGTGATTGAACTTGTGACAGAAGATCTGCAAGCTCAGCCTGATTAGTGGTCACTCCAGCAAGCACAGAGTCATACCGTGACGAAAGGAAGTCAATAGCTGACTGTATGTCCTCGACTGCTGAAGCAACCTTTTCACTAGCTTCCTTGACCAACAACAGTTCTTCCATTTTCACCATCAGTGCTGATACAGTGGTAGTCAAAGTATCCAGCTTCACATTCAGAGCAGACAGTTGCTGCGAGAACGAACCACCATCGGGGTTGGATGCTACGTCAGGTTGCGCCACCGAATCATCCTTGCATGAAGGACACTTCCATGTTTCACGTGTTACCGTACTCATCTTCTTGTAGGCGTTATCAGTAACTGACGAGCAGTTTTTCCCCAAGTGAAATTCGCCCTCACAGGCACAGCAAGTCATAAATTTCCCATCTTTCGGTATGGCTTTTGAGCAAGAAGTACACAAAGAAGACATGGTGCAGTCAGCGGCAAAACACGAAAAGTGATGAATTACAACAGGTGTAACCAACACTCACCTGCCAAAAGCGAAGCAAACGTTTAGACCGGGACAAAGGTTTGCCGCTGACTGCAACGGTCCACGAAGTTGACGGTCTTTAAATAGTCGGTGATCGGCGCCAGGGGGACATCTTTGGCAGGTCCAGAGCGAATGAAGGCAAGGATGGCTTGCGATGTCGAAACAACAGCTTTCTTGAGCCGCATGCGCAGATCAGTCACCCGAAGCAGTTGCGAAGGTGATAGCCGTTGAAGATACGAGCCGCTTTCGGCTGATACTGTCCCCTGGCTTGCAGAGCTCACCTGCCAAAAGCGAAGCAAACGTTTAGACCGGGACAAAGGTTTGCCGCTGACTGCAACGGTCCACGAAGTTGACGGTCTTTAAATAGTCGGTGATCGGCGCCAGGGGGACATCTTTGGCAGGTCCAGAGCGAATGAAGGCAAGGATGGCTTGCGATGTCGAAACAACAGCTTTCTTGAGCCGCATGCGCAGATCAGTCACCCGAAGCAGTTGCGAAGGTGATAGCCGTTGAAGATACGAGCCGCTTTCGGCTGATACTGTCCCCTGGCTTGCAGAGCTCACCTGCCAAAAGCGAAGCAAACGTTTAGACCGGGACAAAGGTTTGCCGCTGACTGCCAATAGAAGACACCATGGCTCCCCCGGAACTATCTTTTCCGAAGAAAGTCGAACAAGCTTTTATTTCTCAGTGGAATGCCCGCGAGCTCCAGTCCCGGATTTCAGACACAACCGCTTCCCATTCTGGGGATCTGTGAACCGAATCTGCCCAACATTTTACGATTATCCCCGCCGTTTCACAGAGCCCAAGATCCTCGGCCCGTGGCCACAACAGCCGACTACCATCAAGGCTCATAAAGCACTGTTTTGTCTTTCCGAGAGACTGCCTTGCTTGCTAGATTGTGACTTTGTCTCTCGTTCCTTCTCTCTTCTCTTCCCTTTTTATCCCCTCATTCTCTTCCCCAGTGCAGGGTAGCCAACCGGAAACCTTTCTGGTTAACATCCCTGCCTTTCCCCCTCTCTTTATCTCTCTCTCTAAGAAGCTAAGTTATCTCTAGCCAAATTCTCATTGGACCGTTCGTGCGCCTTTGCTTCTCTCGTCATTTCTGCACGCTGAAAGGTCGGCACTCCGCCGGCTGCACCCACCGCTAGGCTGAGCTTCTCCTGAGCAACGCGGCCGACCGGTCACGGCCATTTTAGCAGCGTGACGTTTGAAAGAGCCTATCTGATCGCCACCTCTTAGCTGACTTTAGCAGGAGCTCGAAACAGAGGAGGCCGAAAGCATGAACCAGTCGCTGGGAAGGGCTCGCCAGCTTTGCGCGAGATAGTCTGCTGTGGGTGCAACTGTGGTATTTCTCATGACAGCACAATGTAGTGATAGAGAAAGTTTATGCACTCCCTCAAGAAGGTGTTTCAGGGCCTTAAGCACAAACCACAAATCAGCGCTTGCCCGGCGCTGCGTAAGAGTCAAGTCTACTGGCGTTGTCGCTCGGCGACCGACCGCGTGAGGGATCGACTGTCGTCGCAAAATGGAGGTGGGGAGAGATGGTGAATGTCCGGAAAATTGTCTCCTGTCCGTAGCTAATCGTCCTATTCAGCGGCAATGAGAACCTACTGCGGGAGAGAAGCAGGCTCCTGCCTTCCCAATAACGGGCCGCGGCGCCTGTGGCGGGTACAGCAGCACGGACTAATCCGGCAGACGCTGCCGATGTGCCGCTTTTCATTGGTCCCCTCCAGCCCCACCTGTGGGGAATTTCCGGCGCCGACGCTGAGACCTGGAACCGCCAAAAAAATTTGAGGCTTATCAAGGTTAAGCCCAGTGGATGCGAAGCATGTTAAGCAGCTGCCTCAGTGTGGATGGGGCTAAGTAACGGAGACGTGGTTTTAGGTTAATCGTCGTACTTTATTATTTGCAGCCCGACAAACACAATCTTATGGTCCGTAAATGCATGACTCTTGGTTTGCACGTCACTTATTCTGTATTGTCTTTGAGCATTTCTACACAACACCAGTCTAAACTGTTTCCCCACTGATTCGTTTTGCATTCCTATTATTAACGTCCTTAGCGTTTGGAGGCATCTTGACCGCATACACGCCCGGCGCAAAGACGCTGGCGCGGTTGCGGGCACAGAGAGTGACGCGAGGGCGGGCGCACGCCACTTCATCCCTGGCGTGACGTCACATTTCACGTCATGCAACGATGGTGGCGCCGCCGCCGCGTCGCGCGCGACGGCGCGAACCGAAGCGTGGAGGCCTCCGCCGGGCGACGTCCGACGGCGCGATATGAGGCCGCATCTGCAGCCGGTGTGACGTCATCACGTGACGTCACATCATATGATCTCACTTCAAGGTCAATGGTGGCCACCTCCGGGCGTCGCGCGAAGGCCCGAAACCTACGTTAGTATGCTTCGCATAATATCGGCGCCCACAACGTCGCCTCGCTCCAAGCGCCGGTATTTCGGCGACGCCAGCACATACATAACCGAGATGCTGACACGACGCTCAAGAAAAGCTGCTTGATGGTCCTTCGGCCTTTATTTATAGACGCGTCGCGTCCGTTCCTTCGCGCCAAGCAGGCACACACATACACGTGCAATCACAGTGCATATATGTTCTCGCGCTCTCCCGCCATCATCCTTACCTTCACGGAGCGGTTTGATGTCCAGCGAGAAGGGAGACATCTGCTCCATCCACCGCGGTGGCTAAGTGATTAAGGCGCTCGGCTACTGAGCCAAAGCGCCCGGGTTCGAACCTGACCGCGGCGGCTGCGTTTCGATGGAGGCGAATCACAACAGCGCCCGTGTGCTGTGCGATGTGTGTGCACGATAAATATCACCAGGTGGTCGAAATTATTCCCGAGCCTTCCACTATGGCGCATCCTTCCCGCTTTCCTCTTCCACTCCCACCTTCCTCACTGAACTCAGGGCGCAACTGAGGTGCCCACATAGAAGTGATTGAGTTACTGCGCCATTTCGTTTCCTCAAAAACCATAATTTTTTACTCCTCTTCTTTCCTTCCCTCAAAAGCAAGTTCTATTTCAGGGCCTGACAATATATCTCTAGACGCGCCCAAATGAAGCGCCGTCCTGAGGTGGAGACTTTTGCGGTACGCGAAGTAATATGGCTTTCTGTGGCTTCTAAACGCGAGCATCGTCAGCGGCCATGGAGAAAACAAATGCTCAGGGAGCGTCATTAGAAGTAAAAATATAGTAAGAAGGAGAAAGTCGGTCCCCCCGTGATCACGCCACGTGATAGCGTGCGGTAATACCTAGGCCCGTAGCGCGCGCACAAGCGCGGACCAGCTCGGCAGACTGACTGTATTACGCCGCCTTGCTTTAGGCGCCCGCGCCATGGGCCGCGCAGACGCGCGCACTAAAACAAACAAACACCAAAACATAAGGGACTAGCTAGGAGAGCGAAGAAAGGGAGAGGGACAGGCTACCCGAGCACTTGGCTTGAAAAGGCTGGCCGCTTGGCGCCGCGCTCCCTCCTCAGATTTTTCCTCCATGTCTGCAGCCGCCACGTCTCGAGTCGTGGGGCGCCAGTGAGGCGCTGGCCGACGAGAGCGCCCTCGAGCGGCGAGCCGACAGCCGCAAGCAGAGCATCGCGCGCGAACGCTTTTCAGAAGCAGGCACTCCGTCGTAGCGGTTCGGTTGCTCTGTTGTTGTAGTGCTGTTCTGTGGTACGGCACACCTTTGATTTAGTTGAGCGAATTGAGAGGCTGCACACGAAATGGATGTTGACGGAATGGAGGTGACCGAACCAACGGACATGGACCTAAGCAAGGAAGACTGTCCTCCCCTTACAGACAAGTACGTGCATGCTTTTATTGAAGCTGTGTGTCAGCGTTGAATGCATGGGCCCTCTCATACTGTATGACATTAATGCGCTATGGGAACCGTTCTCCAAAGGGGTCATCCGTTTGAACTGCGCGTCGTGAATGTAACGGTGAGGTGTCCAGCCTTGCCTAATACTCGCAGTCGCTCGAGCCTCGCCGATGTCTCCGGCCACGGTGGCGTGGAGTGAGAACACGTGGTGCGTAGCCTACCATGGCGAGACCTTTGGCGGCGATGAGCGCTGCTCGCTTAGCGGTCTCGGCGCGCAGCAGCCGTGGGTCTTGTTATTAACACGGAGAAAGCGTTAATCTGGACGACTTTACACTGCATGTATGACGAGTGCATAGGTGTGTGTGCGAACTTGCTTCTTCAGCTAGAAATCGGATATCGTGGAACGATGCCACCCCTCCCACAGTTTCCTCAGGCGCGTTTTTGTATTAAGACCTTGTGCCCCGCGTCGAGTGGAGATACCGGAGAGTTTTCTCAGAATTTCGACGTTTCGAACATAGAGAAGTATTCCACTGTAAAAACGGCGAAAACCGACTTCTCGAAGAATGCACGATCCCGGTACCCGGACTCGCCTCCGCCGCTCGCCTGCAGGGAAAGTGGGCTTGCCCGTGTGCGCTTATACAGGGGTGTCCCACCGCCGCGGGCCTGCGAGGTTGTTGTACGAGTTTTCATGTACCAGGGTAAAACTTTCTTTCCATACAGTTTCGCAGTTGGGCAGAGAACGCGTTCAGTCCGTGAGAATTGCTACGCTGCGATAATCACAACTTCGTGTTCTAGACTGTTTCGTATATAGCAGTCGACGCCGCCGAGGCAGCGTGCATGTTCGCGCGAGCTACTAAAGTGAACACAGGCATACATATTTCGTCGCGACAAACAGTGACTAGCGTCATCCTGCGCTTTGTTTTACTTCTGCCCATATTTTCGTCCTGCGATTGACCGAGACCTTGAGAAGTAATATTGACATGTGGCTTGTATACGTGGCTTGTGGGGCGAATCGCTCCGACTCCATCCGCGCCTAAACAGTGGCTCACACTCAGTGAAAATTATGGCCAGAGGGGCCGAACAGTGACCGCCTCAGCTTTAACCGCGATCCCCAATGCCAGCGCTTCGTTTTATACAGCTCTTGGTTTTCATCCAAACACTCACCGATTCTTTGAGAAGCATATCGTTACCGTGTTTACGTTACCGTTTACCGGGCTCGGCTCGCGACATCTGCGCATGCGCGCCCATTACCGAACCGGTACCACTTTACGGAATCTCTTTAGCGTTGCGGAGAGAGTTGATGTTCGCTTGTAAACACCCATGGCGGCGCCCTGCTCGCCCGCTTCGGAATAAATGCATGTCAGCTCTGGATTCTTTGATGCGATAGCTCACTCAAATGTTAGCGGTTCGCTTTTATTTCGCATACTCTCACCCATACGTCGAGTGACAACTAGCCCATGTTGTTGAGTTAATTCAGCGATTTTCGAGATGGTAAGCCTAGCTATCCGCGTACGTAGCCAAAGTAGCAACGACCACACTGTAGTTTTTGTGCCAGCTTTAACATTTTCCTCTTTTTTCATAGTTTTCTTCCTCAAAAACGCTAACACTTACAGTCTTGTTGGTACACCCCCCTGAGTCTCTTTCATGTTTTGTATTGTTGTGCGTGAGGGAACCGCATATGGTCCTATTCATCATTTATGTCATGGACAAGTGGTTTCATTCCTTTATTGTTTCTCTTGATGCTGCATGTTGGTTTTTCTTTTTTAAATTAGATGTGACTCGAATCGTTTACCTCAAAATTTGTTTTTTTTTTGTTATTTTTATTTTTTTAGATTTTTAGCTCGTTGGCACCATTACACTTTCCTCTAACAGTAACCGTTGTGATTTTTCGGAAATGTTGCGTTCTCGAGCTTTGGGACGCGTTTTTTGTTATTCTTAGTATCAAAAACCGGTCGGCTCGACATCGCCTGTGTGTGACCTCAATATTTCTGTCTCATTTAAAGTAGCGTGATGCGCTTTACAGCAGATAGATAAGGCAGGAGTTTGTCTAATTTCGCGTTTAATTTTCATTCGGTTTCTTTTATTGATCGATTTACGAGAAAATTTTTAAATAGTGCATCTGGCTGTTTACCTTTTTTCTTGCTCTTTCTTCTCCTGGAAAATTACATTTTATATTATTATTTTTGCTCGGCTCACGGATAATTCATTTCGTTCATAATACGTTTAATTTGAACAGTTATTAATTTTTTAGACACATCGTGTTGTTACTTTTTCTAAGGCAACATTCCTTTCCTACCCGCTTCGCCAGTGACAGGTTTTTTTTGGACCGCGCCCTGAAGGGTGTAATGCGTTTTCCCTTTAGTCGGTTTTGGGAATAGAGGTGCGTTTGTGAGGCGCCTCTTGGTGCCACAGTTTCGTGCTTGCTTGGGGGAAGGGGGGGGGGGGGGGGGGGCTTTCTGGCCACAAGAGGTGGACATCATGTCCGCCCCTCCGGCAGGTGCGTGCTATGGCTTGGTGTGTGTGAATGGGAGTGTGTTTGCTTCTTTTTTCTTTCGTGTGTTTTCTTTTTCTCTCTTTTTTAACTCAATTTTTTATTTCTTTATTTCATCTCTAGTATCTATTCCTTGTTTTGTATTTATAGAGGACTTCCTTTTTAACATCTTTTGTTGTAAATATTTTTTTCCCCTTCTAGTTAGTACAGGGTTCAATTCATTCGGTTTGCCCGTTTCTCTCATTGCTATGCTTCAGTTTTTGCTTTACTTTCGTGTCAGGACTATTTTTTTTCTTTCTCCTGTCCCGTTCTCCCAACCGTCATTTTATCCTATCATGCTTTGTTTTCGCTTCATTTTTTTTGTATTCTTTCCTCTTATTTTTCCTTCTTTTGCATCTTCTATTTTGTAAATATACTTTTTTTTTTGTTAGACATCTATGGGAAGGGTGGTCTTTCGCATTTTATTGTTCTTTCTACGGTTCTGCTTCTGTCTCTGCTCTCTTTTTCATTTCAGCATCATCTTGCCCTTCCCAGTTCATTCTCGTTCATTCTCTCGACCAATGGATTAGACACATCATGCACATTTTTTCATTTTTGTTCCCGCGTTTTACTTTTTTCTTTTATTTTTTGGGCACCCTCATACGTTAATAAAATGTTTTCATTCATCAGTTAAACCAGCTCACGCGGGGATATTTCATCCCTCTGTGCTCGTTGCGCCCTTAGTACACCCATTCAGTTACCGTGCCCACTTTTTATTTTTTCGATTGGCTTTTCCACGAAATTACTTTTTTGGCCAAGTGGGCCCTGTTCGTTTATTTTCGTTTAAACCTGATTGATGCTTCACAGGAGGTGCAGGCTATTTCTCATTCCGCTTTATTTTTGCCTTTACTTTCGATTTAAGTATGGAATGAGACTCCGATTGGGGCGGTCAGGAAACGACCGTTAAGAAATGAGGCCTGTGCGTTCGTGGCGCTAGCATTCAAAAACTCAAAGCTTCGTTTCTCCTCCACTTCTCTTAAGCACCGTGTTTGGTGTTCGCTGTGCAAAGTGGAAACTCTCGCAACCTGCTTCATTCCTGTCTCCTCAATACATACCTCTGCAAAGAAGCACCGAGACAATTCGTAATGATGCGAATTTGCAAAACTATGTGGCGGCACTGCTCCGCAGTTGTTTTTGAGGCGAATAGAAGACTGTACCAGACGAAGGCGCCCCCGTTGATACCGCCATCGTCTGCGACCGTGCCCTTTGTTTGTAAGCGTGGTGTAATAATAGGTAATGTTCGCTTCGACGACTCGCTGACGTAAAATCAGCTTCTCCTGTCACTTAACGTTCACAGCGTGCACGGGGTTACGAACTGCTGTGGCTGGTGGCTCGTACGTTCACCTGTGGTTGCCGCGTTCATATTATCCATAGCTCGAATATCGCCGTCTAGACAACTCATATCCTGCGCAGTTCCGTACTTTGGATGTAGGATTCGACAAACCCTAGCAGCAAGCACGTGCTGTCCTGTTTTACCAGTGGCTACGCATCCCCCAACCGACAGCAGCTTCATACGTGGACTTATCTCGCGACGCTCAGGCGTCTGCGTCAGCGTGCATCGTTGTAATGCTTCGCGGCATTAAAAAGCGCCGAAAATGTACAGAACAGGACCGTAGCAGCGCACACGCCTCCATGGGTCTCCAGGGTACATTTATGCGATTAGGCTGAAGGCTGCGCTGGCGTGCGTTTTACTCGGGGTCCACATTACCGACTGCCAAAAAACATGCAGAAAGTGCCGTCTGCAGCATACTTCAGTCCAGTCGTGTAGAATTGCTCGTAAAGCATAAAAGCAACTCCTTGCTTGCTGTCCGGATGTCTCCATTCTTGATTTCATGCTAGAAAAGTGCGTAGCTTGGCTCAAGCACACGAGTTACAAACGATCGATGGCGCCACTAGGAGGTCCGCCACTTCTGGCCTTCGAAGCCAGCGTTAGCAGCATCGCCGCGCATTGCGAAACGCTGTTGCGCAGCTTGTGTACGAACATCAAGTGACTCTTAAACAATCGGGCTGTGATACGGATGTCATGCGTATTGTTGAATTAATTTATCTGTGAATGAATTTAGCTGTTTCCTGAATTAATAGCTGGATCTAATATCCCTGTGATGAAACGTAGGAAAAATAGACGCGCTCGTTACATAAAGGAAACCACGAAACAATTACCGCTGTTTTTGGCGGAGCTGTCTTGCGAGTTCATGCTGCTTCCAAGCAGAACACAACGTTAATGTGTTGTTCCACGAGAAAATAAACATATCACAAACGCCGCGCTCCAGTTTATTTCAAAGCCAGCAGTAGCTGCGGGAATGGCAGAACGAGCGTACATGCCTGTCACCTTTCTCACCTTCGACAAATAGTGATCCAATACATAGAATGATCGCTGCTTTTTTAAACTGTTGCAATAAGTGCTTCCTTGGCGTCAGCACAGTGCTCACTATAAACTGTCGTGCGTACTTAACGCTAGCACGGTGGAAGCAGCAACTGAGCGTTTCCAAAAGTCCTCAAAGGAGGCTCTTCAACAGGCGATTCTGTCACCCAATGCAAAGCTCTACAGAAGAGCGCTAATGCACGGGACAGCGGTAAAATTTATCATTACAGGACTTCGAATATTCCAGCTTATTCCGACTGCTTACATGTGCGGGTGCTGAACTCCGAGCAGTTTTCAGTTTTACTTAGCAAGAGAGCACGGTCGAACGTTGCTGAGCTTCTGCAGGGGCCCTTGAAAAACATCAATACTCTCCCTTTGGAAGCCGGAATGTTAACGGAGGGTAAAGTAAATATCTGGACAATCGGCCGGTGATCACACGCACGCGGACGTTCGGCTGTAAGTCGCGTGCACAGTGCTGTGCTTAGAACGTTCTTGATAGCTGTGGGCACATATGCCTCCATTCGTCAAAAATATCGAGCTCTAAAAAGCACGCTTTGAGGCAATGGCCTGCTTTTATAATCTGCAGTTCGACAAGTTATGCAGTCTACAAATATCGTTACGTGGTGAATTGACTGAATAAATATGAAAGCGCAGGTAGCTGACCGCGGTCTGTTGACACATTCGAGCCGATGCCGGCAGCCTGAAGGAGACGAGGAAATCAGCTGGTTGAAGCAAACATTTTCCAGCGCCAAAACGTTCTACGCGCACTCGCAAGAAATTTTTGTGGCGTCCGGCAGCTCGTTATCCACAACGAGAGCCGTAGAAGCGCCTTGCAGCCGGGCAGCAGCGCGCCGGGCTCGCTCTCTCCCGAAGAAATTAAACATTAAAAAAAACAAGGAAAAATCATAGCTACTCGCGCGCCACTTCCACCAACCGAAGTTAAGATACAGAAATCCATGCACGTCAATGGCGCCTCGGGTTCGCCAGCGCCCGAGCACCGCGGTTCAAGCCAAGCAGTGCAAAGAGCAAAGCTTGGTTTTAGACCGAACGCGAAGACTTATCCGTGTTCGTGCAGCATCCGGTTTCCAGTAGCCGTCTTCAAGGGCTCCCATCCCAAACGCAATGAGGGCGTCGTCCGGATCAAGTGTGATCGCGCGATCTGAAAGGCGATAAAATGCAGCCCATTGAAACCGCGATATTTACCATTGGAATATGCTTAGCAGAAAATATGCTTAGCAGAAAACCTCGCTGTCCCCATTTCCATCCACATTTCCTAACCCTTTCCTGATAACCTTTCAACCCATCCTTTATACCCATCCTTCCCGCTACTTCCCAGGGGAGATCAGAGGAGTCTCCCCGGGCCCGCTCCCCCGGCTGTGGGACGCTACAGTAGCTTTTATGCGAAGCATTTACCATTGGAATATGCTTAGCAGAAAATATGCTTAGCAGAAAACCTCGCTGTCCCCATTTCCATCCACATTTCCTAACCCTTTCCTGATAACCTTTCAACCCATCCTTTATACCCATCCTTCCCGCTACTTCCCAGGGGAGATCAGAGGAGTCTCCCCGGGCCCGCTCCCCCGGCTGTGGGACGCTACAGTAGCTTTTATGCGAAGCATACTAGCCGCACAACCGAGCTCTTCCCTGCTGCGCCGCGCGCGGCCGCTTAGCTACCACTTGACCTACATCGGCGCACCACGTGATATGACGTCACAACAGCTGTGAAAGCTGGGGCTCAACTCGTGCGCTCGCTTGCGGACGCGCAGCCTCCACCGGCGGCCTATCTCCCGCTCCTTCCGCTAGGGGCGCTGACGTCACAACAGCTGTGAAAGCTGGGGCTCAACTCGTGCGATCGCTTGCGGACACGCAGCCTCCGCCGGCGGCCTATGCTTCGCGTCCTAGGCTTAACCATAAGCTAAGCCAGGCCATTTTTTTTCCTTTTCTTTTATCTTTCTACCTAAGGGTGGTAAAATTTCCATTTGCCCACGGGCATATTCTTTTATTATTTAATTGTATTAAGCCTGTTGTACGTATGTGGTGCAGGCAAGGGGCTTATTATTTTCATTTCCTTTAGGTCGCCCCAACCTAATCAATGTCTTCACAAGCGAACCTGATGTGTCTTTACCTATTCTGCCTACGACCACTCCGACACCATGCATGTAACCAATGTGTCTTCTAATGGAATACTGTCCTTAATAGATAAAATTAAACTTTCATCTGCAGCAGGCACTCACGAAATAAATTATAAACTTATAAAGAACACAAAGTGCATTTCTGCCGAATATTTATCGTTACTATTTGCTCAGTCGCTCTCCACAGGCACCATACCTGATGGTTGGAAGAAGGGAAAGTTCGTTCCACTCTACAAATCCGATAACAAAAATTCACCGTTAAATTATCGTCCCATCTCGCTCTCTTGTGTACCGTGTAAAATCATAGAGCATACCATCTACTCTGAAATCATGCAGTTCCTGGATGGTAACAAATTCCTTCACCCTGCACAACATGGATTTCGCAAAAACTAATCCTGTAACACACAATTAGCACTCTTCACGATCTGCATGAGAACCTCGACTTGAATATCCAGATCAATGCCATTTTTTTGGACTTTGCTAAAAAATTCGAAAAGTTTCCCATCGACGTTTGATGTTAAAACTTTCGCAGCTGCACTTGCATCCTAACATCTTAAGATGGATTGAAGCATTTCTAACGTGTCGCTTTCAGTCAGTTCCTCTTAAAAACCAGTCATCTCATTCTGCCCCCGTAACCTCAGCGGTACCTCAGGGCTCGGTCCTAAATCCTCTTTTCTTTTTAATATACATAAATGACTTGCCAAAACATCTATCATGCAATATCCGTTTATTTGCCGACGACTGCGTTATCTACCACTCAATAACTAATATTTCCGACCAAAAACCTCTTCAGGACAATCGTAACCGCATTGAAAAATGGTGCGATGATTGGCTAATGACACTTAACCCTAACAAATGCAAGCTTATTTCGTTTCACCTCAGACTTAATGGGTTGTCCTTTTCGTATAGAATTTCTAACAATCCAAAAGAGCACATTCATTCATATAAATACTTAGGTATCACAGGAAGTCATGATTTAACTCGGCGTGAACATGTTACTAACGTTATTTCATCTGCAAGCAGAACCTTCGGATATCTGAAGCGAAATTTACGTCACGCAACAAAAGAGGTCAAATTACTCCCTTACACATCATTGGTAAGGCTAAAACTGGAATACGCATCCCCCATTTGAAGCCCCCATCAAGCATATCTAATTGATGCACTTGAAGCCGTCCAGAATCGAGCCGCCCGTTTCATTCATTCCCAGTATTCATACGAAGTCAGTGTGTCATCCTTGAAATCGCTGTCCAACTTACGAGGTCTTTCTTGCCGTCGTCGCGTCGCAACCCTATCTTTTTTTCATAAATTTTATTACAGCTCACTCGGCCAAGAACCACACATCTGCGCAACCCCGCCGCGCATATCACATCGCACTGGTCACCCCCTTCAAGTTACTCGTCCACGTGCCCGTGCCGTAACCCTTTCCACCTCTTTCTCTCCACGAGCCGCGTCAGACTGGAACGGTCTCTCCCACTCCGCTGCTGCTATCACCTCCCCATCGTTCTTCAACGCCAACATTGAACTTCATATGTCATCGTGAAAAAAATCTACAAAATTTTTTTCATTACTTCTCCCCTGATGTAATACCCCGAAAGGGGCCTTTAAGGTAAATAAATGAAATGAAATGAAATTCTCAAATCATTCGAAGTCAGTTCCTAGAACGAGAATTTTCTGACGACAGGGAGAAACTGTGCATACGCCAAAAAGGGATGGGGTTGAAATTGGCAAGAAATCTGACGGAACAGCTCGTACATACTTGAAATTTAGAAAAAAAAATTTCGGCTGTGCTTCAACTCACCTGAACCTGGTTAGCGAAAGGTCGGTTATGCTTGGCTAGACACGGTTATGCATGGTCAGACATGATTTATGTTGCTTAAACTTTATTGCATATTACAATTTTTGCCGGAAACGCATTTCGCTATTTGCGCGCCATCGGCTGGGCCATCGCCGAACATTGCGAGTTGTGGTTTCAGTGGCAGCCGCATGGTGTCGCCACGACTGCACGCCATTGTTTGTGGCTGACAGCCGTGCGGTGCGGACGCATGTTTAGACGCTCTTGGGATCACGCGTGGTGACCGGTACCGGACGTACTGACGACTGCGGGAGCGACGCGACTGCGTCAAATAGATGAGTACTTTCTTTTAAAAATTTGAAAGTAGGGTGTGTTTAGTTTAAGGCTAGTTTGGGGAAGTGCAGGATAAAGAGTAGAATTTCGGTCAGTGACCTATAACGGCAGGGTCTATTCTGACCGGCAGCTATGTTTTTCAGCACTCATTTGTGAGTTAACTTAATTAAATAGTTTTTTCTTTTCTAGGTGATCGGCATTTACCGTAGGCAGAATTATATTTGTGCACGCGTTTGTAAGTGGTTTTTTTTAGCCTGTAGGTAACCTAGCATTTTGTTGTAGCAATAATCGGGTGCTGCTAAGATCGTCAAGACTCTGCAGGTTAAATGCAAGGAGTGTGAGGCGTCAGTGAATTTGAAAAAAACGTGCTTCGAAAAGGGTGGAGCAAGCCGACGGTGGATATTTTATGTTCAAATGTTGCGTATTAGGTGCACGCCTGGATAGGGCTGACCAAGCGACCACCAAACTGGTGTTACGTACAGATGTCATAGAAAGATCATTAAAATCAAAGGCGCCAAACCATACACACACACACACACACACACACAGGAGAAGAAAGAAAGACGAGACAGAGCGCCACTCACAACTGATATAATGTGCAGAAAGACACGTACATATATGTCACTGTCGGCGCATGCGCAAAGAAGACATTCAGCTTCGTGAAGATAAGCAGCGATCAAAAAACGCTTTTTCAGCCTTATACAGGTTTATCGATGTTTCGCTGACGCACAAGTTGCCCCTCTTTTCGATATGGAATGCTTCTATCAGTTCTCTGGCTTTTGTCACATTACTCTTTGCCAAAATCCGCACATCAGAAAAGCATGGTTCACAAGTGCGCGACGGGCAGGTTCTGATGTGCATGGGTAAATGGGGGCCATCTTTATTTTGTTCTACATTTCTTTGGTGTTCTACACTTCTTTGGTGTCATAGAAAGAGAGCTACAGGTAGAGAGGGCAAAGAAGCGCAAACTTCAAAAACAGCTTGGTCAGTTGGAAGGAAAAATGGCTGACACCGCCATCGGAAGCCACAATGGCGGACATTCCTGCGCCAGCCACGTGGGATGGGGCTTGCACTGGCATGGACAGCGATAATAAAATAAGTCAGACAGGTTAGACAGGAACTGCTATTCACACGTGGCAGGGAGGAAGCCGGGAGGCGATGGAGAGAAGCGGACGAAGCTAAACCCAAAGAATGAGGTCTCAGTCATTGATAAGAGGCAGCGAAATCGGGTAGTTAGGAGGGAGGGAGAGAGTAACCTAGTGCTTATCCCCGGTGACTCAAACAAGAGGAGGTTGGAAAATAACTAAACTGGAGCCTGTAAGAGTTGATAGGCGGGTAGCAGTCGGGGAATTCCTATGGAGGACAATGGACGAGGTACTGAGAGAGAGAAAACGTGAACTTTCTGAGAATATAGCAGGGCGTAACTGGGTAGTTGTAGAGGGGGGGCTAAATGATGACCTGAATGGTGACGCCGCACAAGTAGTGGAGAGATTAGCTGAGGGAGTTCACGGTGTAAGGGCGATAGCACAGCAAGTGCAGATCGTGGTGTGCACAGTGCCGGCGGTGCAAGGAAGGAACGGAGAGGTTGCCAACGACGTTGTGAATCTCAGTCGAGAGATAAGGAAGTTAAGCCTGTAGAAAGGCTTTGAAGTGGCACACAAACAGCAAAGTGCACAGAGAAGGCTTTGGCAGAGGCTCTACACGCGATGGCATCCATTTTTGTGAAAGAATAGGAGCAGAGATCAGCTGGCGCCTGGCAGACCGGGCGGTAGCTTTTTTAGGGAGTCCACAGCGGCTCAGGGAGTAGGGGTAGGTACAAGAGAAATGGAAAGTGTAACAATTGCAGCCGAGCCCCCCAAAAAATGGCCGCTGGGAGGCCCAGAAAGAAAACTACTAAAAAGAAATTTAGCGCCAAGATCAGTTACATGAACATGCAAGGGGGTAGAACGAGAGAGAAATGGCTAGAAATAGAACAGCAGTTAAAGAACGAAGAAGTAGGAGTGTACGCTCTATGTGAGACACATCTCAGGGATCTAGGAGATCCACGGTTAATTGATGGCTATGTATGGCAAGGGTGCAGCAGAATAACAACGGAGAAGAAGGGAGGAGGAGTAGGTAGGATGGTACATCAAAGAGCAAATTGGAAAAGAATAAAATCAACTTGCAAATAACATGTCTGGGCATCACGCAAAATTTCTGGTGAAAGGAATTGGCTAGGGGTAGTTTATTTAGGGATAGGGGACAAATGCAGGCAAGGAAATCAGGAGCTAGTTTAGTGTCTCAATGACGATATAAAGCAGTTTGGAGGCGGTGCCGATATTATTCTGCGCGGTGACATAATGGCCTCATCGATGATCTGGATGGATATACAGATTGTAACGGCAAGTTAATGCGAGAATTCTGTGAGCGGCGCAACCTAGTTATTATCAATAGAGGAACCAAATGTGAAGGACAAATTACGTGGGAATGCCGTAACAGGCAGACGACCATTGACTACTGCGTAATGTCGCAGGGCATCTATAGCAAGCTCGCAATAATGGAAATACACGAAGAGGGGAAGTACAGTCTAGGAAGTGATCACAAGCCTATTAGTCTGCAGTTGGGAGCCCTGATCAAAAGAGGAATGCAGAAAAGTAAAACAAAGGAAATGGAAAATTAAACGACGAACAAATAGCTCTAATAGCAGCCGACATAAAGGAAGCAATCAAGAAACGCTCCATGGAAAATGGTATTATAATCAGTTAAAACTACTCATCAGTACAAAAATGAAACAAGTAAAAGGAGTAAACCGTTGGAGAGGAAAGAGGAAGCTACGAAGCTGGTGGAATATGGAAATTAATGAGGCCATCAGACGACGACGGGTGGCTTCAAGGAACACAGAGAAGCAAAGAGGGCGCAGTTATCTGAAGAGGAAATAGGCCAAAAATGGGAATCTTCTCGACAAAAGACACAGCAGGTTCCGGTCCTCGTCCAGGCTAAAATAAGGCAGTCCCCGGATCCTTGGCTGGCTGAATTGCGCGAGGCAAATAAAGAGGGCCAAGAAAATTCTGGAACCATATAAGCTGGCTGGGCAAAACGAATCAAAGAAATCGAGAACAGATTCAGGATACGGAGGGAAAATGTTTAGAAAGAGACGACACTGTCAACTACATCACGTCAGTTGTAGCCGCGTCATTTAGGAACGACGGTAGGGTAATCTCCCCAAGTGAGGGAGCAACACAGGACAGCACAATAGACAACAGCTTGGAACTGACTAATCTTAACTGAAAAAGGCGGAAGCAAATGTTGATAAATCCACATCCCCAGGAATAGACGAAATTCCAATTAAGCTGCTTAATGAACTTCGCCCCAGAAGCAAGGAAACGCCGATAAAAACTTTGGAGACAGACATAACAAATAAGGAAATTCCACGCAGCTGGACACAGCGTAAAATGAATTTGGTTTATAAGGGGAAAGGAGATAAGATGAACATAAAATCCTTCCCACTGATTACGATACTGATTACGATAACATCTGCTATATACAGGCTGGCAATGTAGGCGGTGAAATTAAAAATGCAGTCATGGATAGAACTAGCCACTTCAATCTGCCAGAGCTAATTATTAACGAGAAGGGTTTCGGCTCTATTGCAGCTGAACAGAAAAATCCTCTGGACCGGACGATATCTCTAACGCTTTTCTGTACAGATTTGCTGCGTGGTGCGCTAAATACCTTTGTAACGGCCTTTACTGACAGTTGTGAAGGCCGGTTATAGCGGACGAGGACAGGTCCGGTCCCAAAACAGTTCCCGCTCTCGTCTCGTGCCGCGCGTCGGCTCTGCTGCTCCAACTGTTGATCGTCTTCCGCTTTACATTTGGCCCCGGGGGAAAAAGAGCCATGCTGGCGATTTAGGGGGTCAACACGACGTAAGGGTCGTAGTGCGGCTTCAAACGCGAAACGTGGACGGTCTCGCGCCCACGTCGTCGGAGGTCGGGTGATGGCGTCACGGGCTCAACGATGTAAGTGACGGGAGAAGTGCGCTCAAGGACGCGATAGGGGCCGTGGTAGTTTGCAGCAACTTGGTAGAGAGACCTGGTGCAGCAGAAGGCGCACGGAGCCAAACAAGGGATTGCGGCTGAAAAGTGTCGGTGCCATGGGAGTGGTCGAAGCGGTATTTCTGGCGCCCTTGGTCGTCGGAGGTGAATGACCGGGCGAGCTGGCGGCACTCTTCAGCGTGTCTGGAGGCTTCAGATACGGTTGTGGAGTCCAACGAATCAGGATGATGAGGAAGAATAGTGTCAAGAGGCGAGGATGGTTCACGGCCGTACAGAAGGAAGAATGGTGAGAAACCAGTAGTGCACTGCGTAGCGGTGTTGTAGGCATATGTGACGAAGGGGAGGACGACGTCCCAGTTAGAATGGTCGGCCGCCTCGTACAGTGACAACATGTCACCTAATGTTCGATTGAAACGTTCAGTCAAGCCGTTCGTCTGGGTATGATAGGCAGTAGTAGTGCGGCGAGTAATGTTGCATTGCTGTAGGAGAGATTAAACGACGTCTGACAGAAACACCCGCCCACGGTCGCTCAACATTTCACGCGGTGCTACGTGCTGAAGTATAAAATGGTGCAAGAGGAAGGCTGCAACATCCCGCGCTGTAGCAGCTGAGAGGGCGGCTGTTTGGGCGTACCGTGTCAGGTGGTCCACAGCGACGATGACCCAGCGGTTTCCTGCAGCGGTGTAGGGAAGTGGTCCATACAGGTCAAAGCCAACTCGGTCAAATGGCCTGGATGGGCAAGGCAAAGGCTGCATAGGGCCGGTCGAATGATGATGACCGGGTTTGCGGCGCTGGCATTCGGGGCAGGAACGGACGAATTTTCGAACGTAGTTGTACATGCCGCGCCAGTAATAGCGGAGGCGAAGCCGGTTGTAGGTCTTGAAAGCACCGCCGTGACCAGCTTGCGGGTCGCTATGAAAGGCTGCGCATATGTCGGAGCGTAAATGGCCAGGGATCACTAGGAGCCATTTGCGGCCATCAGGGAGATAATTTCGGCGGTACAAAATCCCATCATGAATAGTGAAGTGGGCAGCCTGACGGCGAATTGCACGCGGTACCGACACGACAGAACGGTCGGAAAGATAGCGTACAAGAGAAGTGATCCAAGGGTCCTTGGACTGCTCGTTGGGCATATCGTCCAATGACAAGGGGGCGCAGTCAATGGCGGGAGGAGAGGCACATTCATCGGCTAGAGGCGAACGAGTCAAAGCGTCGGTGTCGTTATGCTTTCTGCCAGAGCGATAGATAACACGAATATCGTACTCTTGAAGGCGTAAGGCCCATTGGGCGAAGCGGCCATTTGGATCTTTTAGGGAGGACAGCCAACATAGGGAGTGATGGTCCGTGACGACCTCGAAAGGTCGGCCTTATACGTAAGGCCGAAATTTCCCGATCGCCCAAACGATTGCTAAGCACTCTTTTCCAGTGACTGAGTCGTTTTTCTCTGGCTTCGTCCGGGTGCGGCTCGCATATGCAACAACATACTCCGCATACCCCGGTTTCCGTTGAGCAAGAACAGCACCGATACCAACGCCACTGGCATCTGTGTGGATTTCAGTTGGAGAAGCAGGGTCAAAGTGGCGCAGTATGGGTGAAGAGGTTAAGTAGACGGCGCAACGTGATGAACGCTTCGTCACAGGCAGGACTCCAGCTTGATAGGTCGCTACTGCCAGGAAGAAGGGAAGTCAGAGGTGCGATGATAGAAACGAAATTTCGGATAAAGCGTCGGAAGTAAGAGCACAAGCCGATGAAACTGCCAAGTTTCTTCATCGTAGAGGGCTTCGGGAACGCAGAGACAGCACGAAGCTTTGCTGGGTCAGGAAGGACACCCTGTTTTGACACGACATGGCCCAAAATCGTCAACTGGCGAGCGGCGAAGCGACATTTCTTTAAATTGAGTTCAAGCGCAGCTGCCGCGAGGCATCTCAAAACGTGCTCCAGGCGAACGAGGTGCGTCTGGAAATCTGGGGAGAAAACAACGATATCGTCCAAGTAACATAAGCAGGTTTTTCATTTCAGGCCGCGCAGTATGGTGTCCATCATTCGCTCAAAAGTGGCAGGGGCATTGCATAGTCCGAGGGGCATAATGTAGAATTCATACAGCCCGTCAGGCGTCACAAAGGCTGTCTTGGGTCGGTCAGCGTCGGCCATCGGGACTTTCCAATACCCCGAACGTAGATCCAACGATGAAAAGAATTCAGCTCCCTGAAGGCAGTTAAGTTCGTCATCAATGCGGGGCAGCGCATAGACGTCTTTGCGGGAGATTTTGTTGAGGCGGCGATAGTCAACGAAAAAGCGAATAGAGCCGTCTTTCTTGGTGACAAGGACGACGGGGGCAGCCCAACGACTGTGCGATGGTTGTAGGACGCCACGCTGCAGCATGTCATTCACCTGGGCGTCGATAACCTGGCGTTCGGTGGCCGAGACGCGATGTGGGCGTTGGCGCAACGGCGAATGGGCGCCAGTGTCGATCCGGTGGGTAACAGCTGAGGTGCGGCCCAAACTGTGGTGAGAGAAGTCAAACGATGACCGAAACTTGTCTAACAGAGCCGCAAGCTGGGTCTTCTCCGGTGGCGAAAGGTTCGCGTCGATTGAGCTCCAGAAGACGGCCTCGATAGTGAAATCAGGAGACGGTGAGGAGGAAGTAAGTGAAAACACTTGTAGGCGGCAGGAGTCATCCTCAGAAGGGTCCCAGGCGACGACGGAGGCGAAAGGCTGGACACATCCCAAGCATTCACCGCGAAGAAGAGTGGAGGGGCACAGGAATGGATTCGTCAGAGGTAAGGCGCTGCAGCCGGCTGAGACGGTAAGCACGGCGAATGGCAGGGGTAGACAGTGGCGAGAAGCGAAGGAGTCTGACGGGATTAAGATGACAGGGCCGTTGGATGCAGAGTCGCAATGAACAAAGACGAGCACAGCAGAGCACGGCGGGATCATGACGTCATCAGCTACAGTCAGCTTGGAGCACAAGTTAGTGGAAGCGTTCACAGAGTCGACGCCGAAGGGAAGAAGGGCGACTTCGGAACCAGTGCAGTCGATGATAGCGCTATGTTGGGAGAGAAAGTCCCAGCCTAAGATGACGTCTTGAGACGGCAATTGGAAGACGATGCATTCAACAATGTGCAGAACGTCCTGAATAGTAACTCGGGCTGTACATGCCCCCAAAGGCGCGATAAGTTGCGAATTAGCTGCGCGAAACATAAAACCATATAGCGCAGTCATCACTTTTCGTAACTGGCGGCACAATTTCTCATTTAGTACAGATACAGCAGCACCTGTGTCAACAAGCGCGAAAGCATCGGTGCCCTCCACAGAAACCGTGATCAAATTGGTCGGAGAAAGTCGAGGTCTTGAGCTTGGCGACGAGCACGCAGTTCTTGCCTCCAAGACTGCGGGCACTAGTTTTCCGAAATGGAAGAGGGAAGACGGCGCATCGGGGAAACCGAGCGGCGACGCGGAGATGGAGAACGGCGGCGAATAGAGGGGCTGAGATTGGAGGAACCAGTGGTGTCAGAAGGCGAAGTGCAGTGAAAAGGCTGGGGAGGGGCGTAGGCGTAACCTCGAGGGTCGGTATCGGCAGCAGGGGCCAACACATGGCGGCGGCAGTGACGCATCACGTGGCCAGGAATGCCGCAGGCATAACAAATGGGTAGGTTGTTGGGTGTCCGCCATGGACGGAAACGTTGCGGTGGTGGCCGGGCAGGACGAAATGGTGTCGACTGCGGTGGATGTTTGTACGAAACAAACGTGTCTTGGCGGGGACGCCTGACTGCTTCGGCGTAGGTAAGTGGCGCCGCAACGGGAGGCGGAGAGAAAACCGATGGCAGGCCTGGGACACTTGCTTCCGAATCACGTGCTGAAGTGTCGGAGTTAGGTTAGAAGGACTCGGAACAGTAGGAAGAAGCAAAAGCTGCCGCGCAACCTCCTCACGGACAAACTGCTTGATCTGGAGCAGTAACGAGCTGTCTTCAGTCGTCATGCTGACGCTTGTCTGTGGAGACGGCTGCCGAGTTAAAACGCGCTGTCGGCGGAGCTCATCGTAGCTATGGCAGTGGTCGAATATAGCGGTGACAGAGGTGACGTTCTTGCCCACAAGCATATTGAAAGCGTCGTCTTCGATTCCTTTCAGGATGTGTAACTTTGTCGGCCTCCGCCATGGACGTCCTCGATGTAGCTGGTGTATGATTCACCGCTCTGCTGCGCACGAACGCGAAGACGCTGCTCGGCGCGAAGTGTGCGTATTGCCGGGCGGCCGAAGATGTCGGAGAAGCTGGTTTTAAATTCGGTCCAAGTGCTGAAGTCGGATTCGTGGTTTTGGAACCAAAGGTGGGCAACGCCGGTCAGGTAGAAAATGACCTTGGTAAGCTTCATACTGTCGTCCCATCGGTTATGAGCGCTCACCCTGTCGTAAGATAACAGCCAGTCCTCCACGTCGTTGTCATCCGTGCCGCTGAAGACGGCAGGGTCGCGCTGGCGGAGCGCACCGTGGCAAGCAACGGGTGCCGGCGAGGAGCCGGCTGGCTGGTTGGCGTTGGCAGGCATGGGGGTAGCGATGGTCCGGTTGCGTAGCTCCAGGACGGAATCCCGCAGCCTCCACCAAGATGTAACGCCCTTTATTGGCAGTTGTGAAGGCCGGTTAGAGCGGGCAAGGACAGGTCCGGTCCCAGAACAGTTCACGCTCTCGTCTCGCGCCGCGCGTCGGCTCTGCTGCTTCAGCTGCCGATCGTCGTCTTCTCGTCTGGCGCCTCGCGTCGGGTCTGCTGCTCCAACTGTTGATCGTCTTCCTGTTTACACCTTTTCATTATTTTTACTGAAAGTCTCAGGACAGGAGAAATCCCAAACGATTGGAAAACGGCAAAGGTGATACGTATTCACAAATCAGGAGACAAGCTTTGCGTGAAGAATTACAGTCCGATTTCTCTGTTATGTACGTCCAATAAGGTATTAGAACATTTTATTTTAAAGCACATAAGCTCATTCCTCGAGGTAAGTGGTTTCTTTATTGAAAGCCAGCACGGGTTTCGGCAAGGCTTGTCGAAAGTGACGCAGCTTATTCATATCACAGATGAAAGCATGATGTCACCAGACAATAATGGACAGGTAGATTTAATTTTCATTGAATTTGAAAAAGCGTTTGACCGGGTTTCGCATGGCAATCTTTTGCTAAAAATAAGGTGGTTGTTGAATAATCGGCAAGTAGTACGATGGTAAGATTGCTACCTTACACAGCGGCATCAGTTTGTTCAGATATCTGAATCTCACTCCCAAAAGCGCCGGAACATTCAGGTGTCCCCCAGTCCTTGGGCCGCTTCTCTTCCTTATTTATTTGAACGGCCTGTACTTCAACTCGTGCATACGCTGTCGGTTCTTCGCCGACGGCTGTTTTATATACCACAGTATCACATCCGTAGAAGACCACACACTGCTAAGCGACTAAACAGCAGTTTCCAGCTGGTCTTGTACTTGACAAATGGGTATAAACGGTTACAAATGCGGAAAACTGAGAGTAACACGAAAGAAACAACCACTCTGATGCACATACAAAATCAATGGCCTTCCGATCAACTCAGTGACTCAGATAAAATATCTTGGGGTAACCATGACATCCAACCTGAACTGGAGCGTACACATCCAGTTCATTGTCTCCTGCAGCGTCCAAAAAACTTCGGTTATTAAAGCACCGCCTGAAGCATTGCACGAGCAAAACTAAACTGACAGCATAAACATCACTTGTGCGTCCAGTGCTCGTATACGCCGACGCTGTATGGGATCCGAACACAAAAACGAATATAAAAATTCTTGAAGGCGTCCAGAGGAAAGCACTCCAGTTTATTTATCACGCTTATGGTCGGCAGGTCTCGGTATTTGATTTGCTCAACAGATCTACATTTCCCACGCTTGAGTCCCGTCGCAAGCAGCACCGACTAAATATGTTGCTCAATATCATACATAATAAAACAAAACTGAATTTTCAGAGTTACACGCAAAACAACACAACACGCACCACCCGTAACAAACACGAAAGGACTATCTTGATGCCACGATGCCGAACAAAAGAATATTCTTGTTCCTTCCTTCCAGGCACCATTTCTGAATGGAATCGACTGCCAAGCGGTATCACCAACCTGGTATCTTCAGACTCTTTCTTGTCTGCTGTTTCGTCTCATGTATCGCAGTAGCGCGTCTAGTACACAGTGTATTTCGGTTTCTTTGTTTCTATTCTGTTCACTCAGTCTGGCTGACGTCGGATGATTTGCTTCTACTTTTTTTTGCTTCCCCGTTGGCCTTATTGAATTTATGTCCTCGTACTGTAATCGCCCTTAGTGTTGTTATTTTGTTGTTACTACGTTGTAATTTTCTTTTTAACTTTGCGCCCTCCTGCCTTGACCGCCAAAGGGCAGTCGGCAGTATTTGTGAAATAAATAAATAAAATAATAATACACTCGGAGAACTTCAGAACCGGTTCAGAAGGGGTAGGCACTTAAATAGCCTGTTCGTGCTTACCCAATGCACAGAAAAAGCTAAGGCGGAAAACAGACCTCTGTATTTAGTCTTTCTGGACATCAGCGGCGCATACGACAACGTGAACAGGGAACTCATGTGCAACATATTAAAAGACGAAGGTATCGGTCGTGAGGTAACTGATTTTCTACTGGAAATCTACCGAGATAATAAAGTTGAAATTACATGGGAAGGGATAAAGAGTACGACAACTGGGGGGGTACACAAAGGATATATGCAAGGTGTCCTGTATCACCGCTGCTTTCATGCTTTATGTGATAAATAGGGAAAGAAGGCTACAAGGAAGTAATCTAGGTTATAATCTGTCGTACAGATTTATTTATTTATTTATTTATTTATCATCATACCCACAGCGCCATTGTCTGGCATTACAGTGGGGGGTTGAACAAAAAGTACACAAATGCTACCTCATGCAGGTGGTTACATAAAAAAGGTAATGAAATAGAAAGAACACGGAATTATTATACATAAAAAATGTCACAGTATGGAAGAAAATGAATCATTTGATAATATGGACACTACTTCCTCAGGCAGCTTGTTCCATTCCGAAACCGTTTTAGTGAAAAAAGACATTTCAAAAAGGTCAGTCCGGCATCTGTATTGTTTAACTTTAAGTGGATGATCTCTTCGTAAAGACACGTAATCAGGGTTGGCTATATATTTGGTTTTGTCTATTCCAGTTCTAGAATGAAATATGTTATGAAATAATTTTAAACGCAGAACATTCCTACGTTTTTGAAGGGAGTCCCAACAAAAAGATTTTTTCGCGCTCGTTACACTAAAATATCGCCCATAGTTATTGAAAACAAAACGAACGGCCAAATTCTGAACTCTTTCTAGCTTTTGAACGTCAAGAAAGGATTTCGGATCCCAGACTGTGCAAGCATACTCAAGTATGCTTCTAACGTCTGTATTACACAGCAGTTCTTTAGTCTTTAAGGGGAAAAGTTTAGCGTTACGTCCCTGGAAGCCTAACACACGACAGGCTTCGGCAGTAACGAAATCCACGTGACGATGCCAAGACATTGAACTTGTTAAATATACACCAAGATATTTAAATTCCAACACTGAAAGCAGTCTGCTATTATTTATGTTATAAGAGAAAATATGGGGAACCTTCTTTTTAGTGAAACACATATGTACAGATTTTTGTAAGTTAATATGCATTCCCCAGTTCTCACACCACTGGGCCACTTTACTCAAATCCTGTTGTAAGATTAGGCGGAAACGTCGTTGACCAACGGCTCCCGGTTATGCGGACGATAGTGTACTTTCAGCTAATAGCGAGGAAGATTTGCAAACTCCGGTTGATTGTTGTGCAGACGAAGGAGACGCTCTAGGTTTCAGTTTTAGCGCAACTAAGTCAGATGTGATGATTTTCAAAGATACAACCGATCAGGTGCTTACAATACAAGGCCACGAAACACCGAGAGTGGCCGAATACAAAGGTCTCAGGATATGGCTAAACGAAGGGCACATATAGACGGAAAAGCACGAACACTCCCTTAGGGCAAGAGGTCGAAGAGATGCCGAGATGATGAAACATAGGGCACTATGGAGATACAACAACTGTGAAGTACTGAGAGGCATTTGCAAAGGAATAATGGTACCAGGACTTACTTTGCGTAATGCGGTTCTGTCATCATCATCAGTCTGACTACACCCACTGCAGGGCAAAGGTCTCTCCTATGTCTCTCCAATTAACCCTGTCCTTTGTCAGTTGCCGCCACTGTATCCCCGCAAACTTCTTAATCTCATCCGCCACCTAACTTTCTGCCGTCCCCTGCTACGTTTGCTTTCCCTTGGAATCCACTCCGTTACCCTTAAGGACCAGCGGTTATCTTGCCTTCGCATTACATGCCCTGCCCAAGCCCATTTCTTCCTTTTGATTTCAACTAAGATGTCATTAACCCGCGTTTGTTCCCTCACCCACTCCGCCCGCTTTCGATCTCTTAACGTTACACCTATCATTTTCCATTCCATAGCTCGCTGCGTTGTTCTTAACTTAAACTGAACCCTCTTTGTTAGCCTCCACGTTTCTGCCCCATAGCTGAGTACCGGTAGGATACAGCTGTTGTATACTTTTCTCTTCAGGGATATTGGTAAGCTACCATTCATAATCTGAGAGAACATGCCATATGCGCTCCACCCCATTCTTATTCTTCTAGTTATTTCCCTCTCATGATCCGGATCTGCGGTCGCTACCTGCCCTAAGTAGACATATTTTCTTACTACTTCCAGCGCCTCGCTACCAATGGCGAACTGCTGTTCCCTTGCTAGGCTGTTGAACATTACTTTGGTTTTCTGCATGTTAATTCTTAGCCCCACCGTTCTGCTCTGGCTGTCTAACTGATTGATCATGCTTTGCAGTTCTTGTCCTGAGTGGCTTAGCAAGGCAATGTCATCAGCGAATCGCAAATTACTCAGGTATTCTCCACTAACTCTTATCCTCAACTGTTCCCATTCCAGTCCCCGGAATACCTCCTGTAAGCAGGCAGTGAAGAGCATTGGCGAGATCGTGTCTCCCTGCCTGACACCTTTCCGTATTAGAGAGAGGGTGCGGTAGATGGTCCTTGGCGATCACAAAATGAACAAGGGAGGGGAAAACCTCAGTTTGCTAGAGCCAACGTTTCGACAAGGGGACTTGTCTTCGTCTGGGCAAAGCGTTCATCAACGGCAGGGATTATATAGGGCCTTCGCTCCGAGGAGGAAGGCCCCGGGGGTGGGGAAGGAAAGTGGTGTGGGAGGGGATGCGTGTCAGGAAGGGGAGGGAGGTGAATCATCATTCGCTAGGCTGCAATAGTGCAACAACCTATATCCGGGGGGTATGCAATGAACAAAAGGCTTTGAAGGGGCTGCGACGGGGGGGGGGGGGGGGGGGAGGCGCTGGGTGAACCTTCAAAACTCAGATAAAAGGATTAGTCAGCGTGGTACAGGGAAATGATAACAAGGGAAAAAAAAGGGGGAGGGGGCTGGCACTGGAAGGAGAAAGGAAGGGGGGCATTTCCAAGGAATGACTAGGCAGGGGGGGGGGGGGGGGGGGAAATGGCTCGTGTTCAGAGAAAGCCAAAAAGTGGGGGCAGAGGGGGTAACAGGAGTGTCATGGTTTCCGAGAACTGGTAGCAGGGGATTAGGAGAAAAAAAAAAAGGTGAACAAAGGAAGAGGGTGACAAGGCCGGAAATGGGGTGGAAGATATGACTTGGGAAGGGTGCAAGGAGCGACAATATACTTATGTGAGGTTCTAGGAAATAGTCTGACCACGTGCAAGACATTTGTTAATTTAAAATTTTGCTGACCCTGGAATGTACCTGAGAGATTCCAGGTTTCCTCTGGACATGTTGATCCCTGTTGGTTGCAGTGTTTTAAATTTGTGGATTAGGAATGCTTCTCTGTATTTTCTGTCCCTAGTCGATTTGAAGCCTGACTGAAGAATGAACAATCTGAGTTCGTCGAATTTGTGATGGCGTTGATTAAAATGGGTCGACACTGCCTTCTGTTCATTCCGTGTTGTGTCAGCCCGGTGCCCGTTTAATCTGGCACTCATTGTTTGTCCGGTTTCTCCGATATATTGTTTCTGGCAGTAGGAGCACTGGAGCATGTAGATAATATTGGACGATGTGCAGTCAAAACTGGTCTTTATATCGAAACTGAAATCGCTTGCCGTACTTTTAACCGTAGTGTCCCTTTGTAAATGTTTGCATGTCTTGCATCTGGGTCGAGAGCATGAAGTTACTGTCGGTGGTGGTTTCTTACCGAGCCTAGCATGCACCAGGATGTCCCTCAGGTTTGTGTTGCGTCTGTATGTTACCCTTGGTGCGTCGGGAAATATTTTCTTGAGACGGTCGTTACCAGTTAAAATGGGGTGGTATTTCCGCAGGATATTGTTTATGTTTGGAAGCGCGTTTGAGTATTTCGTTATAAGTGCAGGAGGCCGTTGACTGTTAGCTTTTGTTCGTTTTTTAAGAACTACATCTCGTTTCAAAGTGGTTGCTCGTTGGAACGCATTATTAAGGGTTGTCTGTGGATGGTTTCTGGTGATTAGTGTGTTTTTTAGCGAGTGGAGGTGTTTCAGGTAGTCATCGTCGTCGCTACATATTCTTCTTAGTCTCGTTGCCTGTCCTACGAATATACCTTGTTTGCAGTGTCTTGGATGATGGCTAGTGAAATCTAAGGATTGTTGTCGGTCAGTAGGCTTCCTGTAAAGTGTGGTTTTGAGCTTGCTATTTTCTAAATGGACAGTGGTGTCAAGGAAATTGACTTGCGTTTTCGAGGAGTTGAAGGTGAATTTAATGCTGGGGTGGAATGAATTGAAATGTGTGACGAATGCCTTCAGGGTCTCAGCCCCGTGCTCCCATATCATGAAAATATCGTCTATGTACCGCAGGTATATGAGTGGTTTTTTTAGAAATGAATTTAGAAGTTTAGATTCTAGTAGCCCCATAAAAATGTTCGCGTAGGTGGGTGCGAAGGGAGTGCCCATGCTTGTTCCAAATACTTGAAGGTAGTAAGAAGAATTGAATTCAAAGTAGTTGAGTGTTAGTACCAATTCAAGTAGCGTGAGGTACACTTCAGTTTCGTGCGGGTGAGGACTTTGAGTTCGAATTTTTAAGAGTGCGTCGATACCTTCATTAATGGGAATATTGGTGTACAAAGCGGCGACGTCAAGTGTGACAAGTATGCTATCTGCTGGGATAATGGAAGCGTCATTCAGAGACTCTATTATGCGGAGAAAGTGCGGTGTATCCTCGACAAAGGAAGGGAGGTGGGTGGGAATATCTGCAAGATAGTTGTTCAGGAAAATTGATAAGTTCTCTGTGGGCGTGTTATTGTTTGAAACGATAGGTCTGCCGGGGATATCTGCGGTAAACAAGTCTTCTGCGGAAACCTTATGGATTTTGGGAAGTAGGTAAAAGCGTCCTGCCTGTTTGTTTAGCGGATTTAAGAAGTGGTAATCGGACTGCGTGATTAGTTCTCTTGATAGTAAGTTTGCCAGTTTGTTCAGAATCAATTTGCAGAACTCTGAAGTGGGATCTGCATCTAATTTCCTATAATGACAAGGGTTGTTAAGTTGCCTAAAAGCTTCTTTTTTGTATTTTTTGGCTGGCAGGATAACTATGCTACCTCCTTTGTCTGCAGGTTTAATGACTATATCGGTTCTAGAAGCTAAGTGGTTCAGAGTAGCCTGTTCCGTTGGGGTAACGTTGCTGCGTTTTCGAGCTTGCTTTGTTTGCTCTATAATTTCTTTCGAGACAGATTTAATGTACAAGTCTAATTCGGGACTCTGCTGCGCTTCCGGCGTCCACGTGCTTTCGGCTTTGAGAGGGATGGGATTAAGGCTGGTTACTGCAGTAGGGTGAGCACGTGTTGACCACGTGTTACAGGAAAGAGCTAGGTTAGTAATTGGGGTGTTTGCTTTTTCGGCAAAGAATTCCTTAATTCGCAATCTTCGCGCAAATTCTGTGAGGTCTCTGTGAAGTTCATACTCGTTAAAATTATTGTTAGTTGGACAAAATGTAAGGCCATGCTTCAGAATCCGTTTGTCCCTATCACTTAGGGATTTGGAAATATCGACAATGTTGCTGTCAGTGTCCTGCGGCGGAAAATACGCATCTTTTGTCTGTATCGAAATTGGAGGGCGGTTGTTAAACTGTCCAGATGTATTCGTATCTAGCGGAAATTTATCTCTAATTTGTTTATGCTGCTGTTTATCGTGCAGCTTGCGTTCCTTTCTGGCTACAAAATCTGCTAGTGCCTGGCTTTCGCCCGAATTTAGTTCTATCTTACTAAGTTGATCATCGAGGGAATTTAACTGCTCTTGACAATGTTCTTTTAAAATAGCTATGAATGAAAGGGATGCGTCATTTGAAACCTTTTCCCATCGAGCGAGGAGTTCAGGCCTGAGCGCACCGGGGGAGCACCTAACATTAACTCGAAGTCCTTTGGGTATTGTCCTGCGCTGCGAGTAGGATTTGTAAGTGTGTAGGTGGAATCGGTAGTTAGTTTGTTTAGTGGCTATTTTTCTGGCGACCAGGAAATTTCGTCTTTTGGGTTCGGGGCGATTGGTGCTGCCAGATGTGAGTCATCTGCGCTTGTGCCGAGTGGACCTCTTGACGGGTGTTGTGTGTTTATGGGACTTCTGTTTGGGGGTGGTATCGGTGTCGAGGTCCGCGTCGGTGACAATCTGGGTGCTAGTGTGCGTCACTAATCGCTTAGGTGTCTGTGTGAAGTGGTCGCTTTGTTGTTTAGTGGCTACTTTCGGTGTGATTCCTACGTGCTGTTCCGCTGGTGTGGGATCCACGGTTACCGTCTGTGTGCCAGCGTCGCGAGTCTCTGGAGTGAACTGTGTGGAGGTGTCCTGGGTCCTAGCGGGGGCAGGCTGTGTTCGTTCAGGGGTGTTGTCTCTTTTGTGGGTGGTCTGTTGTTGAGTGTTGGCCAGAGTGGGAGAGGGAGCATGAGTGGGCTGTAGCGTCCGCCTAAATGAAATTAGATGCAGATCCCACTTCAGAGTTCTGCAAATTGATTCTGAACAAACTGGCAAACTTACTATCAAGAGAACTAATCACGCAGTCCGATTACCACTTCTTAAATCCGCTAAACAAACAGGCAGGACGCTTTTACCTACTTCCCAAAATCCATAAGGTTTCCGCAGAAGACTTGTTTACCGCAGATATCCCCGGCAGACCTATCGTTTCAAACAATAACACGCCCACAGAGAACTTATCAATTTTCCTGAACAACTATCTTGCAGATATTCCCACCCACCTCCCTTCCTTTGTCGAGGATACACCGCACTTTCTCCGCATAATAGAGTCTCTGAATGACGCTTCCATTATCCCAGCAGATAGCATACTTGTCACACTTGACGTCGCCGCTTTGTACACCAATATTCCCATTAATGAAGGTATCGACGCACTCTTAAAAATTCGAACTCAAAGTCCTCACCCGCACGAAACTGAAGTGTACCTCACGCTACTTGAATTGGTACTAACACTCAACTACTTTGAATTCAATTCTTCTTACTACCTTCAAGTATTTGGAACAAGCATGGGCACTCCCTTCGCACCCACCTACGCGAACATTTTTATGGGGCTACTAGAATCTAAACTTCTAAATTCATTTCTAAAAAAACCACTCATATACCTGCGGTACATAGACGATATTTTCATGATATGGGAGCACGGGGCTGAGACCCTGAAGGCATTCGTCACACATTTCAATTCATTCCACCCCAGCATTAAATTCACCTTCAACTCCTCGAAAACGCAAGTCAATTTCCTTGACACCACTGTCCATTTAGAAAATAGCAAGCTCAAAACCACACTTTACAGGAAGCCTACTGACCGACAACAATCCTTAGATTTCACTAGCCATCATCCAAGACACTGCAAACAAGGTATATTCGTAGGACAGGCAACGAGACTAAGAAGAATATGTAGCGACGACGATGACTACCTGAAACACCTCCACTCGCTAAAAAACACACTAATCACCAGAAACCATCCACAGACAACCCTTAATAATGCGTTCCAACGAGCAACCACTTTGAAACGAGATGTAGTTCTTAAAAAACGAACAAAAGCTAACAGTCAACGACCTCCTGCACTTATAACGAAATACTCAAACGCGCTTCCAAACATAAACAATATCCTGCGGAAATACCACCCCATTTTAACTGGTAACGACCGTCTCAAGAAAATATTTCCCGACGCACCAAGGGTAACATACAGACGCAACACAAACCTGAGGGACATCCTGGTGCATGCTAGGCTCGGTAAGAAACCACCACCGACAGTAACTTCATGCTCTCGACCCAGATGCAAGACATGCAAACATTTACAAAGGGACACTACGGTTAAAAGTACGGCAAGCGATTTCAGTTTCGATATAAAGACCAGTTTTGACTGCACATCGTCCAATATTATCTACATGCTCCAGTGCTCCTACTGCCAGAAACAATATATCGGAGAAACCGGACAAACAATGAGTGCCAGATTAAACGGGCACCGGGCTGACACAACACGGAATGAACAGAAGGCAGTGTCGACCCATTTTAATCAACGCCATCACAAATTCGACGAACTCAAATTGTTCATTATTCAGTCAGGCTTCAAATCGACTAGGGACAGAAAATACAGAGAAGCATTCCTAATCCACAAATTTAAAACACTGCAACCAACAGGGATCAACATGTCCAGAGGAAACCTTGAATCTCTCAGGTACATTCCAGGGTCAGCATAATTTTAAATTAACAAATGTCTTGCACGTGGTCAGACTATTTCCTAGAACCTCACATAAGTATATTGTCGCTCCTTGCACCCTTCCCAAGTCATATCTTCCACCCCATTTCCGGCCTTGTCACCCTCTTCCTTTGTTCACCTTTTTTTTTTTTTCTCCTAATCCCCTGCTACCAGTTTTCGGAAACCATGACACTCCTGTTACCCCCTCTGCCCCCACTTTTTGGCTTTCTCTGAACACGAGCCATTCCCCCCCCCCCCTGCCTAGTCCTTCCTTGGAAATGCCCCCCTTCCTTTCTCCTTCCAGTGCCAGCCCCCCCCCCCCTTTTTTTCCCTTGTTATCATTTCCCTGTACCACGCTGACTAATCCTTTTATCTGAGTTTTGCAGGTTCACCCAGCGCCTCCCCCCCCCCGTCGCCGCCCCTTCAAAGCCTTTTGTTCATTGCATACCCCCCGGATATAGGTTGTTGCACTATTGCAGCCTAGCGAATGATGATTCACCTCCCTCCCCTTCCTGACACGCATCCCCTCCCACACCACTTTGCTTCCCCACCCCCGGGGCCTTCCTCCTCGGAGCGAAGGCCCTATATAATCCCTGCCGATGATGAACGCTTTGCCCAGACGAAGACAAGTCCCCTTGTCGAAACGTTGGCTCTAGCAAACTGAGGTTTTCCCCTCCCTTGTTCATTTTGTGATCACCTTTCCGTATTGGAATTTTATTGCTGACTTTATGGAGAACTGTAGTAGCTGTGCAATCGTTATAAATATCTTCCAATATTTTCACATAGCACTCTTCTACACCCTGATTCCGCAATGCCTGCATGACAGCTGAGGTTTCCACTGAGTCAAATGCTTTCTTGTAATCAATGAAGGCTATATATAGGGGTTAGGTTCTGTGCTCAAGGGCAAAAGTTCACTCGAGATTAGAAGTAAATCAGAGAGCTGTTGGAAGAATAGCACTAGTGCCCACGGCAAAACCACAAACGAGGCAGTTCAGGAGGATATGGGCTGGACATCGTTTTAAGCACGGGAAGCTAAGAGTTAAATACTATATGAAGAACGCCTGAGGAAATTATGCGGTAACAGGTGGGCAGCTAAGGTATTTAAATACTCATACAGAAAGAGCGTAGACTTACAGTGGAGGAAAAGAACTACACTCCGTTTCATACATCAGGTGCAACGCTGTCAAAGCTAGCGCTCTTTTTTGCGCAGCCTGCATCCGTGACAGAAAATAGTGCCTTGCTTGTGGTGAGCGACAAATAACAAATGCATTGCCTAGAGGCTTCGTGGATAATACATTTGTCATGAGCGTGACAAAAAACGATGTTATTGCGAGCGAATCGGTCGAGATCTGTGATTTTGTAGTCTGCGTTTGTCGTCTTTTGCCATTTCACGTTTTCGCTGTCCCTGCTGGCCGCCGTGTTTACTCGTTCCGTCCGCCTCCCTTTCACTTTTGAGAAAATGGCGTCCAGCTGAGCGGCAGCAGCCAGCTCTCCTGTACGCATTTTCCCGAAGGTTCGTGCCCGCCAAGCAAGTATTTGCGAATGTGTTCGGCCGCACCAGGATTCGTTTTCCGGAGAAGTCTGTTCGGGAAGTACTGAGTGCTGTGAGCGAGGACACCGGAGTATCTCCCCGTAGCGTTGCCAAAATCAAGGCGGAGCGTCTGTGCGGGCCTGTGGCGTCTCCGAAGAAAAGACATCGCGACGTGAAGATTTCAAGCTCGCGAATAGTCAAGAATGACAGCTTCACAGTCCATGCCATCCGTCTGAAAGTGCACAGTATGTACGTGAAGAGGGAAGTCCCAACACTGGGCATTGTGCTAAAGGCTGGCACTGAGGACGACGACCTGCCGAACTTCAAGAAAACCACATTGTCACAACTATCGCCCGTCATCCTGCTGTCTGGTGCAAGCCGTTGAGGCACAGGGGCCGCTCTACGCTCCCCTGTGGCCTAAAAGCGAGCGTTGTACAACATTTATTTGTTGAGGTCGGTCAGCCCGTGCGTGGTGCACGTGTGTCGCTGCGTCAGTCCTCCAAAGGAACTGAAGGGGTTGATGGGTTAAAACAAATATTTAATCGCATGCAGGGAAACACAAAAACAGGTAAAAACGAACAGAGGAGTAGCAGAAAAAAAACTATACAAAACACGAAACGCGACAAGTAGGAGACAGACAATACAAAAAACACACAAATCCAACTACAGAGAACAAGAAGGCGTACAGTGCGTGAAAGGAAGTAATATACAAAAAAGTTAGAGCTAGAAAAAGCAGAAAGTCCGACGGGCAATTCACATACGGGGGCTGCGGTGATGCCTCCGGTTCGGTTGGCTGTCGATGCGGCGATGGCTCGAAGGCGGCAGGCCTGGCGCGATGGACGCGCGTACCTCGGCGCAGTAAATCAGCCCTCCACGCCCGCAGACACCCCACCCAACCTCTTCAGCTGCCTATTTCCACCCGACTGTCCCAACCGCCCTCTGCAACCTGGACGGGCCGGCAGATAGCATACTTCTTCCCTCTCCCTCATCATCGGGGCGCTTTTGTCAACGCGGTGACGACGGGGCATAGGGGACGCATAACCCGCGAGGTTCCCTCGGAGCGCCGCGCGGGAGAGCAGGAGGGAGCTCAAAAGGTTAAAGGGAGACTGAAGCACTTTTTTTGAAAATCAGGCTGGCAGCAGCGTCTTATAGTTTTATGCGAAGCATATTGCTAGAGCTACCACTCACGCCCTCGCCGTGGGACCCCTAGCCGTGACACCACGTGACACCGTGAAGTCGCACCACGTGACATCGGATGAGAGAGCCGGCCTCCACCTCGCGCCGTCGCCGTGGGACCCCTAGCCGTCACACGCGCGCATTCCCGCGCATTTCGAACGCGCGTTCACACTCGGTGTAGGTGAAACGCTCGCTTCACCGGACAGGCAGACGCGGCTTCCGTGGCAATCCAGGCGCTCACCCAACGCGCGTCTCGGGGTTAGTCGGCGTTCCGCTGTAGCCATGCCGTTTTCTTCCCCCACGACGAAGGCTTCTAGTGGTTGTATTAAAATGACCAAGTATTCAACCAAGGAAAGCCATGTATTACCAAGCCTAGCCACTAATATGCTTCGCATTCCCCAGGCTTAGCCAAGCTGAGCATCAGCAATTATTCATGGTGTATGCTCGAATTTCGCATCCAAATAAGGTAAAAACAAGCGCGAATTGCCTTTTTTAGCAGAAATATGCGGCCTGTGCCGCGGGGCACGCCGTGCGGCGCGCCGCCGCCCGTGATTGGTCAAGAGAGATCGTGACGTCACTTTGAGGACTGGAGAAGCTGTCGTAGCGGATCCGGCGCTGCGTTGAGCGCAGATCGCAACTTTCCGTGGTGTTGTAAAAGCGAATATGACGACTATTTTTTTACTGACCTCCAAAGAAAAGGACACTACAGTTGGTTCATTCCACGTATCACCTGAAAGCAAAAAAGACACGAGCAAAAAATTCTACGCCTAGCACAAGCATACGCCAGCGTGAAAGGCGCGTATGCAGACCATGCGTAAAAGGTGCCAGCACAGCCTCGGCTGGTATTCTCGGAAAGGAAGGGGTGCGAACAATACTCAAGTCAAATGCCACCACCGGACGCGTCCTGGCTCGCCCGAAAGAGCGTCATCCTAAAGAAAAGGCCTAAAGCGCTGTGTCAGTACCCGGCGTAGGTTGGGGCAAGAAAGTATTTCAAGGAAGCGATGAAGCAGCACAAAGTTGATGTCAAAATTAGTGAAGCGCAGTGGCCAAGCACTGCGAAGCATGTGACCACAGGATAGTGACGGAATCATTAAGCGCTGGAAACAAAGCCAAATACGCGCACAAGGCTGCTGCTTCACTCGTGGCGCGTTAAGCAGAAGCCAGAAAATATTAATCGCTGCCTCGGAAACGTTCGCTATTCCTAGATTTGCAGTTCAGGTTCAGTGAAGTAGTGGCCAACTATGTGTGTTTAAAAGCCAAGCTAGCTGCAACTCGCCCGCTGCCACAACTTGATGAAGAAACCGATTAAGGTTGCGAGACATCGTGTTTTTTTGCAAAAACTTGGTTGACATTCATTTCTCTGTTAAATTTGCATCCGAAATCAGAACGTCTGACGCTTTCCTTTTAATCGCTTAGCTACGATTAAACGAGATGCCGCATATGCAGAGCTTCGATGCTTGTTTGCTTTGCTTTGTTGTGCTTTGTTTTGCTTGCTTGCTTGGACACGTCGAACCGAGTATAAAATCACTAACCGAGCCTTGCTGAGCACGCCTCAGGTGGTCTGGCCGCACCTAAGCTAGAGCAGCACATGCTTGAGCCTCTACTAGGTTTCTGCAGGGGCCAAGTGATCATGTTTCTACTTTTAGAAGAGGGGCTTCTTCGGAATGGTGACACGACTCTCATGTGCGAGGAAATCAAAGGAACTGCGTCATGGTTAAGTGGGCGATAGAAATCTCCAGAGATCAAATTAGGGACAAGCTCTGCATGTAACCGCTCTTACGAAAGTGCTTCGAGCAGATTTGCTTGCTTTGGTCAGCTTGAATTCTTCGTCACAGCAGTGAGCGCTTATACTGCTAGCTTATGATCTTGCGGAAAACAGTGGAAGACGACACAGTCGCGGCCGTAGTTGTTCGTGGACACGAACGCAGAGTAGTACCTCGTGTTGAATCTGATTCTCAAGGTCGGCTGACACGCTTTGTACGTTCCAACGCACGCAGTACGAGGAACAACGCATGTAGCACGAGAAAGAACGCGCGCTGAAAGCTCTCTCGGGTGCGCCGAAGTATCCCCGACTCCTCAACATGACGTCACGTTGGCCGACATGGACGAGGTTTCCCTCTCCGCTTGTCTCCTCTCCTGCCGCTCTCGCGGGAGCGGGAGATTTAAACATCGCGTTTTTAATTGGTACTTGCGCCACTGTTTTAGCCAAAATCGAAAAAATAATTTCACAGACGTGATCAGCAATGACACTACTTCAAAACCCTAAAAAATCAGCTGATTCGAAAACCGCCGCAGTATCCCTTTAATGTCTTCCGTGACAGGCGTCGCCGAGTCGGCTATGCCTGCACTCTCCACTTTAAAAAAAACATCGCACCCGTAACACCGCTCTAGAACTTTCCACTCCTCCTGGAATTCCAGTGTCGGCTTCGTTCGCCGATGGCCGAGCCCCGAGAGAATTGCTGGCGAGACACGTTCCACTGGTCTGTGACACAGCCCCCCACTAAAGAATATTACCGTATTTACTCGCATAATCCTCGCACTTTTTTTCGCAGAAAATCGGTGCGAAGTTAGGGGGTGCGATAATTACGCGGGGAAAATTTTTGAACAATGCTTTGGAGTGCTGAAAGCAAATGTAAATAGGCTGTGAACCGGGGTTCTCAAGCCAGCTATTGTAAATTTAACCAAAACTTCAATTGCAAGCAGGACTTACGTTTGTAATAAAACCACAGAGACGACAAACACTAGCTGCAGAAACACTTTATTTGCGAAGGCTGGCCGCCCGCAACATCACCATCACTCAGAGTCCGCGGAGTCCACGTCGACATTGCCATCGCTATCGCTGGTCGCTGCTTCGTCGGCTTCCTCAGCTTCACCCTCTTCATCTTCGTCCCACACCAAGTGGTCTTCTGTCGCGTCCAGGGCGTTGGAAATGCCAGTTTTCTTGAAACTCTTCACGACCACGTCAGCGCCAATCATGCTCCATGCATCTGCTACCCAGCTGCACAGCAGCTCCACAGATGGCCTCTTTATCTTGCCACCCGGCGTAAGAGCGTGTTGGCCTTTTTATGTTTTTATGTAGCCCAAAGATTCCGCTTTGCTTTGAAGTAATCATTTTCTTTCCTATCTGAGCTGTAGTTGTCTTAGGCTGTAGCTGGGTCATCCGCTCCTTTGTATCTGTTAGTCCTTTTATCATTAGTTTGGTAATGCTATATTTTGATAGTGCATGCACTTTTCCTTAGTTCTGTCGAGTGATGTTGGGGATGCGATGATTATGCGAGGAAAAAAAAAATTCCAATTTTCGATAGGCAATGTGGGGGGTGCGAGCATTATGCGAGTAAATACGGTATACCATAATATTTTGCTAGGCACAGACCAGCGCCAAATCGCTATCAACAACGAGAACATGGAAAAAAAGGTTTTAACAGTTCCGCGTGACAAACACACACAAAAAGCAATGAGCACTCAAAAGTGGCGTACATGGTACAACCTACAGCCATACAAGCGGCCATTCAATCATTTGACCACCGCACAGTCACGACAGTCTCTTCACACACGCAAGAGTATCTGCACTTGATCTCGCGGATGCTTGTCAGTTCACGCGCACCGCACTGCACTCACTGTCGACGTCCTCATGAAGTCCAATTCGGGCATCACATGACACGTGTCACATCGTAACAGCATACACCTTACATTTATATTACGACAGAACGTCATCACAGTGGACACAGTCAAGAGTATACAAAAGATCACTGCATGTAATCAAGATAGCGGACACACACACAAAAACAAAAAAAAACTGACACTAGAAGGGTGTGACAGCAATCTAAACAACCCGCCTGGGCCAATAGTCTACCTGACTCATGTAGTCTGCCCCGAAGTGATCCGCTGGCAGGAGCCGCAGGACATGAGAAGACGTTTCGCGTCGGCCTGCAGTCCCGGCCAGAAAAATTCACTCCGAACTTTGCGCACTGTTTTTCTGGGGCCCTGATGTTCTCCCATTACACCGCCGTGAGCGTGTTCTAGCACTGATGTCCGAAATTTCTTGGTGTTACGTCTCGCCTTCGTCGTGGGGAAGACAACGACATGGCAGCAGCGAAACGCCGACAAACCCCGAGACGCGCGTTGGGTGAGCGCCTGGATTGCCACGGAAGCCGCGTCCGTCTGCCCGGTTGAGCGAGCGTTTCCCGTACACCGAGTGTGAACGCGCGTTCGAAATGCGCGCGAACGCCGCTCATGGACAATCCGGCGTCTGCGCTACGTTGATGGCATCGTTCCCCCTCTCCCAGCGCGTGACGGCGGTGTGGTCTCTCGGGAGTGAGTGAGTGCGTGTGTGTCGGTGATTGGTGCCAGTGAGAACTTCCTTCCCCTGCAGGCCCGGCCCCCATCTAGGGACCCTAGGGAAGGGAACTCTTTAAAACCCCGACAGCGGCACGGCCGTGAGCTTTTTGTCATCATGGTCTTCTGATGAGCTGTCGTCATGCAGCGTTCCTGCAGCTCACTTGTAAATATGTAAATTCCTGTATAAAGTCCTCTTTCATTGTCTTCTTCCGTTAACCTCGTCTCAGAGGTCCCTCATTCCCTCTACGGCACACGACCATGCTACCTCGTTTGTAACAAACTGGTGGCAGCGGTGGGGTGCTGCTACCTCGTCCTTAACATTGGGAACGACCACTTGAATGTTTTCCCCTCCAAATTTAGACGTGAATTTGCGTTGGAGAACTCAGCCTTGGAGGAAGAACTGATGGCTATCCCCCTTTCGGCTGTGTACCACCTGATCCACACGGTCAAAACATGCCCGCAGCGTGGGGTCACGCTTCTGCTCTTGGCATAGGACCTCGCTGCTTACGTTTTCAGAGTTGACCGAAACTCTCAGTCCTCGTAGTTTTCCCTTCTCGCGGGCTTGCCCCCTCGTCAGCACGGCGTTTGCCCGGTCATCATCTCTGTCTGCGGAAGCTGCTCTCCCATTTTTCCCGGTGGCATCCGCCTCCGCAGCGCTACCACTCCCTGGTGGCTCTAACCCTTTTGTGGACGGCATCTTCGCAGCCATCGTTTCTAGTTTCCAACTGGGATCTGGGTCGGCGGCATGTCTGGCTCCTTCAACGTTGCCTAATACGAGGTCTCAAAGCGGATCTTCCACACACTTCGCACGGAGCCGTCCCTTGATGTATGGGGTGTCAACGTCGACCCAAGCCTCGGGAAGCATGCGAACCGACCGATCGAGGAGGCAAACGGGAGAACTGAATCCCGTGAGGTCGGTATCTTTGACCAGGCTCCACCTCACTATCACCGTGTTGCATCCGGTGTCTCTAAGCACTCGAACCCTTTGGTTACCAACCAAACCGGTGACTACAGGAAGCTTCTCACTCATAGTTAAAGCCTTGTTAGACAAAGCGGCGCCAACAACGGGAACCTTTGTCCCATTTTTCAATTCTATGTATCCATCCTCGATACATACTGATGATGATTCTTCAGCGCCGTCTTTTGGCTTCGTCGAACTCTTCTGCCAATACTCCCAGCTAGTATGGCCTGTTCGCCCGCACTTGAAACACTTCGGAGGTTGTCTGTTGCCCTCCATTCTGCCAACGCGGCAGTCTTCGGCTCGGTGGCCGAGGCGTGAGCAGAGGAAACATTTCTGACTTTTTCAATCATTCGGCTTCGCAGCCGACTGGCTCCCGTCTTTCATTTCGCCTCTTTGTTCAGACCTGGGTCTAACTGACGGCTCCCTCTTTGGCGCTTCCCGTTTTGAAAAAACTCGCCCATGCGTGAGCGTCCACGTACTGCTCCGCTGTTTCTATCATTTCTTCGAGGGTAGGGTCCTTTTTTTCTTTAAGAAAGAGCTCCAGCGGTGCCGCACAGCTCGAAAGGTACTGGTCCTTCACCATCAGCTCAAACAAAGCCTCATATTCCTTCTTGGTGCTCGACAGCTCTACCCACCGCTCGAGGAAGTTCCTAAGCCGAGTCACAAACTGCGAGCATGTTTCTCCATTCATGGGCGATGCCCCCTTAAACTTCTCTCGGAATCTTTCCTCCATCAGCCGAAATCGCAGCATCAGAGCTTGCTTCAGCTTGTCGTAGCTCGTACAATCGGGCGCGGACATACGGCTAAAAACGTTTAGAGCCTCGCCGCTCAAACACAGGCTCAAATAAGTGGACCACTGGTCCCGTGGCCAACCTTGGCTCTCTGCCACGCGCTCAAAACGCCTCAAATAGGCATCGAGGTCATCGCGCTGTTCATTAAAAATAGGCATAACTTTGTGCGGGTTCACTTTGTTCCCTTGCACCGCCCCTCTCTCTTCCGAGCCGGACTGCGTTTCAGAGGCACTAGCGGGTCCCCGCCTCAACAACAACACCTCCTTTTCCTTTTCAAGTAAAGCCATTCTTATTTTGGATTCTTCTCTCTGACTCTCCAACTCCTCATCTCTCATACGAGCTTCACGTTCGGTTTCTTCCTTGCGCCAAGTGCGTTCTGCATTTCTCTCCTCTCGGCGCCTAGCGCGCTCCTGTTCAATCCACGAAAACAGTTCTTTCCCGTCGAAGCCGAAGCTTCTTCCTTGCTCGACGAGTTTGTCAAACTCGGATTCTGCTACCGTGCTCAGGAAACAGTGGATATCTAACCACTAGCACGACCCTCTCCTTAGTCCCTTCGGAGCCTCAGCCCCGACACGCGGCTGAGCGGTCCTGTCGCGCCGACGCCAATTATTGTCACAACTATCGCCCGTCAACCGGCTGCCTGGTGCAAACCGTTGATGCACAGGGGCCGCTTTACGCTCCCCTGTGGCCTAAAAGCGAGCGTTGTACAACATTTATTTGTTGAGGTCGGTCAGCCCGTGCTTGGTGCACGTATGCTGGTGCGTCAGTCCTCCAAAGGAACTCAAGGGGTTGATGGGTTAAAATAAATATTTAATCGCATGCAGGGAAACACAAAAACAGGTAAAAACGAACAGAGGAGTATCAGAAAAAAAATTGCTGAGGCTCAGCTTGGCTAAGCCTGGGGAATGCGAAGCATATAAGTGGCTAGGCTTGGTAATACATGGCTTTCCTTGGTTGAATACTTGGTCATTTTAATACAACCACTAGAAGCCTTCGTCGTGGGGGAAGAAAACGGCATGGCTACAGCGGAACGCCGACTAACCCCGAGACGCGCGTTGGGTGAGCGCCTGGATTGCCACGGAAGCCGCGTCTGCCTGTCCGGTGGAGCGAGCGTTTCACCTGCACCGAGTGTGAACGCGCGTTCGAAATGCGCGGGTGTGACGGCTAGGGTCCCACGGCGACGGCGCGAGGTGGAGGCCGGCTCTTTCATCCGATGTCACGTGGTGTGACGTCACGGTGTCACGTGGCGTGACGGCTAGGGGTCCCACGGCGACGGCGCGAGGTGGAGGCCGGCTCTCTCATCCGATGTCACGTGGTGTGACGTCACGGTGTCACGTGGTGTCACGGCTAGGGGTCCCACGGCGACGGCGTGAGTGGTAGCTCTAGCAATATGCTTCGCATAAAAACTATACAAAACACGAAACGCGACAAGTAAGAGACAGACAATACAAAAAACACACAAATCCAACTACAGAGAACAAGAAGGCGTACAGTGCATGAAAGGAAGTAATATACAAAAAAGTTAGAGCTAGAAAAAGCAGAAAGTCCGACGGACAATTCACATACGGGGGCTGCGGTGATGTCTCCGGTTCGGGTGGCTGTCGATGCGGCGATGGCTCGTAGGCGGCGGGCCTGGCGCGATGGACGCGCGTACCTTGGCGCAGTAAATCGGCCCTCCACGCCCGCAGACACCCCACCAAACCTCTTCAGCTGCCTATTTCCTCCCGACTGTCCCAACCGCCCTCTGCATCCGGGACGGGCCGGCCGATAGCATACTTCTTCCCTTTCCCTCATCATCGGGGCGCTTTTGTCAACGCGGTGACGACGGGGCAGAGGGGACGCATTAACCCGCGAGGTTCCCTCGGAGCGCCGCGCGGGAGAGCAGGAGGGAGCGCAAAAGGTTAATGTCTTCTGTGACAGGCGTCGCCGAGTCGGCTATGCCTGCACTCTCCACTTAAAAAAAAAAAAACATCGCACCCGTAACACCGCTCTAGAACTTTCCACTCCTCCTGGAATTCCAGTGTCGGCTTCGTTCGCCGATGGCCGAGCCCCGAGAGAATTCCTGACGAGACATGTTCCACTGGTCTGTGACACACATTGTGGAGGTTGATGAAGGATATCGGATTCACATTTCATAAACGGAATCTTGCACTGATGGAGCGAAGTGACATCATTTCCTGGCGTCGCAGATACCTGCGGGCGATCAAGGAATTCCGAGGACAGGGCAGGTACGGGTTGTTCCTTGCTTATTTTCTTACGCAGCACGTTTAGACTGGTTTCACATAGAACTTGATGTTAGCTTTGCAACCTCGTAGTCGGAACAGTGAGTGTTGCTTCAGGATAACACGTTTAGAAGAAATCGTCTTAACCACGTTGCTGTTGCCGACCTTTTGCGTAGTGGTGATGTTTCACGACCAGTTTGGCGCTACGTTTCGGTGGGGCATGTGTCTGCTTGGGTCAGATTAAATCGCTAGATCCGAATTGGTGCGGCAAGCAAAAACAGCAAAACTGCCAAAAATGTAGCACTGCAATGGGTAGTGCCATCTCGTCGTCCCCGTAGGAACGAATGGACACCCGCTGTGCACTGCCAGTTGCTCCGGTGGCGCGAGTTACTGGCGCTACTGCTGCGAACGTTGGGAATAATTGTTCGCAGTCGCCGCGAGTGAAGAGATTTCAAACGTTGCCGAATTAGTCAAGTACCCCATGCAAACATACAATGAATATAAACTGGCTACCAAATGCGCCTGGGCGTGAAATATAAGCCCGAACAAGGGAGCAATTAAGCTGAGATAATTATTTTTCTCGAGTGTCTTTGAGCGGCTTTTTGTGAGACAGGGGTCAGCAGTGCGCTTGTTGCAGTGCATTGCCTACTTACAGGCTGCAGCGTGTTTGTTTACTTACAAGCATTGACTCGTGTACTCGGTTGTTTTGCATTTACAGGTGCATCGTCTCCCTAGATGAAACCTGGGTCAACGCAGGGTACACAAAAGAATACGTCTGGCAGGACAAGACTGTAAAGTCATCTCAGGATGCCTTCCTGAAAGGTTTAACAACGGGATTGGCTGCGCCTTCGGGCAAATGGGCCCGTTTGATTCTTGTACATGGTGGGAGCAGTGCAACAGGATTCGTGGAAGACACTGCTGACTTCTTCAGAGCAAAAAAGGGAAACCACGCTGACTACCACTCTGAGATGGATGGCAACTACTTTGAGAAGTGGTTCACCGACAAGTTTTTGCCAGACATTCCGGCCAATAGCATTGTCGTCATGGGCAATGCTCCATATCATAGCGTGGCTCTTGAAAAAGCCCCACTGGCTGTTTCCAGAATAAACCATTTCTCGCAAACATTGCGGGGTCAACATTTTTTATTGTCCTGTCTCATTTATTGTTTGCTCTTTCGATATATTTTTATCTAGCGTTGCACAAGTTTTTCTGCATTCTTTCTTGACGCTCCCACAGCTTGGAACTCTTTTTACCTGACTGCACGGGAAAACAGGCCATATCGAGATGGTGTGTGTGAAAATAATTTGACCCGAAAGTTACAGACGGCCACTTGATAATCGTACCACGGCGGAGCACTCAACACTGTGCTAATTAATTAAACCCGACGAATGAACGTCATATTTCGCACTAACCTCTCGCTTGCATCTAGAAAGTATAGTCACAATGCTGCAGAATCGGGAAGAAAACCGCTACTGGTGACCAAAAGCCGGTGCGAGCTGATTGACAACGAATTTCGGACAGCTCACATTAACGCGGTATGCATCAAATGAATAGATGCATGCAGTTCATTTCAAAACACGCCATAATATTCAAGCGATTCTGAATAAAACGAGTTTTCTCATTCAAGTCACGCGAAATTCAACTTTCGATGAAAAAAAATGTGGGAAAAAAAAGTTTCACCACACGGGATTTGAACCCACGCACCCCCACTGCCTGTCCACTCCCTGGAACAACGCGTTAGACCACACGGCCACAAAACAGTTTTTTTTCCTTCAACATGGTATTTATTACAGTGATGTAATGTTCTATATACACGAACTATATACAAGCCATTATGAAAACAGTGTTAAACAATACATATTGAAAAGACCATGCACTAGAAAAGGGGCAATGCAGAGCACATCACTAATAGTGAGTGCCACTCCGGTTCGTAGTCAGTCTGGGCATACACGTCTCTTAGATCAACAACCATTCCACTGAAGTGATCCTTTGTAGACACAACAGGTTCACAGTGTCTGTCCATCATGCGGGTTTTCCAGAGGCTATGCAGTCCAATCAGAAAGAACATGTTTATTGGTTCATCAACAAATGGCAGCGCAGTGATATAGCAAACAGAATGTGGAGTCAGATGAATTCTTTTTTTAAATGTGCGTTGCAGTATATCCCAGAAGAGTACTGCATCTTTGCAACAGATGAAACAATGCTCAATTGTTTCTGGTTCATCACAAAGGCGGCAATTAACGGTAGACACAAAAATGCCCTTTTTCTCTAACCATGTTCTAACGGGCAACATACCGGTGTGTAACTTAAAGAAAAAGGTCTTTGTACACGGCGAGACTGGCATCTTACGTACTCTTTTGAGTACGTGATGCCCCGGTAAACCAAAATACAGAGAGCGGTACATGGGCGGAAGGAAGAGCATACTAATCAAATCCTTAGACAACTTTTTCTTCGACACAAAAAAAAGGAACTTAGGAGAAAAACGAACAAGTAGGAAACGGACAGCCAAATACACCTCTTGCATTACGCCCCACAAACACGACGGTCACAAACATTGGAAGACACAATGAGGTTGGGTAAAACATGAACTAAATTTGTTTGCAGGAATGAACGTACTGTTGGGTGTGTAGTGTCACGGAAAAACATGAAACGTGACACTATCTGTCGGACATAAAGGTGAACTAGACCAAGGCCACCAGCGCTTACAGGCCGAAAAAGGTTATCACGCCTCATGGATTCAAAAGACGAATCCCACACAAAAGTAGCGAAAACCCTGTGAAAACGCTGGACAGGAAGTCTTGCGCAATGAATAAATTGCAGTACATAATATATATTAGTGGCGAGAAACAGATTACAGGCGGTTGCCCTGCCAAAAATTGAGAGGCCATGGGGGACAAACGTTTGAGCATAGCACTGAAGAGTTGACACGCGGTCTTTCCAATAATGTGCGCTATGCTTATAGGCACTCAAAGGGACGCCAAGGTACTTTGGTGGCCTGCATGTCCATGTTATACCAGCATATTCAGCAGGTGTCGTACCCCAGCTACCAAACCAAAGACCGCAACTCTTAGAGCGATTAATCCGACTTCCTGACACCGAACCAAAGTCCTCCGTTAAACGAATAACCTCATCGATGCTTGGCTTATCAGTACAAAAAAACGCAAGGTCATCTGCATAAGCCAATACCTTCAGTTCGTGGCCCATTATTCGGAGCGCGGAGTGATACATTTCTCTTTATTTTTGTCTGCGGCCTACTTCCGTAGCCTTCACAGCGTTGCACATGATGTATGAAACGGAGTATAGGAAACTAATCAGTAAGTAAGCCGCACACTAGGATGGAGAAAGAAAGTGCATTAAACGACAGGTTAAAAACGCGGAAGTTAAAAATTGGATTAAACACTGGAAAAGAAGCGTAGTGTAGAACTGTATCGATACTATATAAGGCCGATCAGGAAGGAATTGTTCTATGATAACTCAAGAGGCAGTGCCCTACTCTTTGAAGCTAGGTCAAGGTGTCTTAGAACGCGCAGCTGCAAAAAAAAGAAGAATGACGATGGCGACACATGCACTGCGTGTGGCAGATCTGTGGAAACAATTGGACACCTCATACTCAAATGTGATGGTATCCATCCGGGTGTCGATGCAGGCACAGTCACTCTTCCTGAGGCCCTACGGTTTAGGGTTAACAATGGTCATGTAAACAAATCTGCGGTGGAAGTTAGGAAAAAGCGATTGGAAGATTGGTGGCCGAAAAGCATAGAGTTGACATATGATTAAAAGTGTCGGAGGCACCACTTCGCGCACTTTAGCGTGCGTTCCCAGACGCCCTTATAGCGTGTGGGGGTAGCGGTCTCGTACACAATGGAGACACCCTCGACTCAGCGCGACAAGCTCAGCAGAGATCAGCTACCAAGTGACAAGAGGTGTGGTCGTTTGGCGCCCAGCCTTTTCCGGTCGCAAGCCAGAGAAGAGGTCGGAGCCACAGGTTCAGAAAGAAAACAAACTTTATACAACAGTGGAACGATACAGAGGATTTCAAAATCACTCATACGAGCACAAAGTGATTAACACCTGCGCAAAGTTACACTCGAGAGAGATTACAATACAAAACTGCCCTAAGACAAGAGGGAGGCAAACAAGAAGAACACAGTTTGTTCACCGTGCACTGCGGCAGTCCGATGACCAGAGGTGCAGGACGGTGCCGTCCCGCAGGCTGGCGGCGCTGCATCGTTGGACCGTTGCTGGGCGAGTGGTGTTGCCTCGGGAAGGGTCCGGGTTCGGGCTAGTGGGTAGTCAACATGAGGATCCATAGCGGACTATATTCAAGGGACGCAACACGAGCGCTCGTGTTGTGTCCCTTGAATATTGTGCGCTATCGATCGTCATGTCTCGGGAGTCGAGCGAGCCATTTATGCTTCCCTGAAGCATAAATGGCGGCTTGGGCCTACAGACAGCGGTCAACGCCCTTCATATATAGGAGAGCTCCGCGTGTGTGCGTTGTTCGCGCGAAGGTAGCGCGCACATACACACTGTATCGACTGTGCAATCTCCTCTTACTCGCAGCGTGCGCGCGTCCCCATTGGTCAGGCACTGGGACTGGCTTCGAGACCTTTCTGTTGCGGCGCCGCCGCGGACGCGCGAGTGAAGAGGGAGAGGGCATCACTTAGCACACTTAAGGCTACGCCGTCCCCATCAACATCGAGTAGTAACATTCCAGAAAGTTCGACGTGATGGGCTGACGCAATTCCTTGGTGCCGTGTCGCCGAACTACGGTGGAAAGAGCCTCAACACATACAAGGCTAGTCGTTCTGCGGGGTTTCCTTCTCCCCTGTTTTACGACGCGCGCTTGCGAGATGTGTCTGCGCGGCGCTGTTTTTGTTTCTTTTTCCAAAAATGGCTGACATTTGTGACAGTAGGAAACCGTAGTGAAAGTATATGGCTAATTTCTATGACAATTTACAACACAGTTAAACAAAAAGAAAGGTGAAAGCCGAAAATGGTGACAATTCCCACACTCCATTCCCACACTCCCGCAACGAATTTAAGCTGCGGCCTCTCCGTCCTCGGATTCAGTGGGCACGGAAACGTTGCAAGAAGCATGGCTCCTGATTTCCGCTTTGCTCCGATGCAGGTTACGCTGACGCTCTTCTTCACCTGGCTGATACCGGAATCGCTATCTCCCTCATGCCCTTCAGCTCAGATGCTACCTACGCCACTGCCTGACAGTGGCCCCGGCAACATATCTTTCATCCCTGCGCACCCGGTGGAATCACTCGCCTTCGGCTGTTCAACCCCATCGACAAGTGCATCATCGCCCGCAAGGAATTTAAGCTGCGGCCTCTCCGTCCTCGGATTCAGTGGGCACGGGAACGTTGCAAGAAGCATGGCTCCTGATTTCCGCTTTGCTCCGATGCAGGTTTGTACATTTTCCTTGTGCGCTAAAAAGAGCGACGACATCTGCTTGCTGCTGTTCCCGTGCCCAGGGGTGCTGTGTGAAACTGTGCGTGATTGCTTTTCTATGGCTTTTCTACTCTTGTGCTCCGGCGACATAGAAACGAACCCCGGCCCCGCGACACGATCTGAATCTATCAGATATTGAATCGCTCCCTGAAGACCCTGCAGAACAGATGACCGTAATTTTTCAACTGCTCAAAGATGTCCACGCCCGCTCATTACAAAGTTTGAAGGCGCAAACTGAGCTGACAGCAGATATTAAATCCATTAAGGCTGGGCAGAAAAGCATCGCGACAAAAATAACTAATGTTCAGAAGCGTTTAGATGAACTGGAAGAGAAAGGGAAAGTTCTTGATACCTTCAGCCATGAATTTGCAGGCATGCAAGAATCTATCGAAAGCTTAACTTCACAAAATCGCTTCTTACAAAAACGCCTAGAGTCATGGGCGTCCGGAGGGGGGGGCAAGGGGGGGCGGCTGCACCCCCCTGGAAAATCACTCACTCGAACCGTGAGTGATGGCCGCACGCCAGGGGCGGTGGTGCGCTCAGCCAAAAGGGTAAAAGCAGCCCCGCTTCGACGCTTGGTCACATCTGCGAAATGCCGCGTCCGGGCGCGCGTCGTTCCGCCGTTTTCAAACCACGCCACCGCCAGCTCTGCTGAAGGACGACCTGTTGCAGACATGCAGCGGCACCGGCGAGCATGTGCTTCGAGCCGTCTTGAGATGGGTGTCTGTTTCTTTGATTTCTAGAGAGATAGCGACACGGAGGCAGACAGTGCACAGGGCACAGGTGGTGGTGGTGGTGGTAGTGGTTTATTAAAAAAAAATAAAAATAAAAAGTGAAGCAAAAGAGTGTTGCCGGCCGCGGCAATTGCTATCTAATATCTTAAGCACCCGAGCTGCAGCCGGCGGAAACGAAAGGGAAAGGGAGAGGATAGTGAGGAGAAGTATAGAGGGGAGCGACAGCGAGAAAGGACAGGGGAGAGCTTTGTACACTATTTACAAAATACAAAAGTAATCAAGTTCGCGCCGCTCGCGCGCTAAGAGGGCACAGGTCGCTCGCTAGAATCAGGATACGTTCGTACGCCGGCCACCGATGAATTCTTGAGGGGGGAAGGACAAATCAGCCGTGTCCACCCCCGCTTTGTCGGGCTGCTCAGGGGCAAGCGGGCGACGAGTTGGCGCCGCCGCCGCTCGCTGTCTCCTCCGATCCACGGGAGAGCTCAGTGCGGTAGAAGCGCCGCTTTCAGAACCTTCGGCAAAGGGGATTAGCTGCTTTTGTTCACGGCGACGCAGTCTCCAGAGGCGCCCCCACACCAGCGTTCCTTGCGTCTTCTCCGAAAACCAGCGCCTTTGGTCAACGCAGCCCGATGGTGCCTGCCTGGCTCGCCTGTCACCTCTGGCTGGGCCTCAAATCACAAGAGCGCCCATGTACTGTGCGTGTCAGTGCATGGTAAAGAGACCCAGGTGGTCGACATTATCCGAAACTCTGTACTACTCCGTCCCTTATAGCCTGAGTCGTTTTGGGGCTCTGAACTCGATAAAAGCACAAAAACAAATTTTCCGACCGAATTAGTTGCGGGTGTCCCTTCCCCTCGGAAGTCGCGCGGCGTTCCTTACACCCCAAAAGTGCGCATTCGTGGATATTGTGGCAAGTAAGCCCTTGCACATGTGCGCGCCTCTGTGTTTGTGCTTCGGTGTTTTTAGTGGCGGGTTGTCAACGAAGGTGAGAACAACCAAGACAGCGGACGAGAAAACGACGAGCGGCGAGCAGTGTGTGTGCGGTTGCTCGACTGTGCGGAAGCGCGAGCAAGATGGAGCGAGGTGTATGAAGCTGCGAGCGTGCATTTATCTTGTAAATAAGTTTTCGTTGTATATAGTCATCTTTTGTTTTCAACGTACTCGTTCAACCATTTTTCCAATCAATATATATGATGACTGTGCACTGAGAGCGTGTAATGAAGCACAGAAATGAATTTATCACCCGTGTAACTACGCAATTCGCCCAGAAAAATCCGAGGCGCCTACAGTTGCTGTTCAAGGAAGACTGACTGAGTGACTGTAGTTGCGTGTTTGTGAACATATTGCGCTGTGTGCTGGTCATCAATTCGGGTGAGTCGAGAACCCGTATGCAGTAAGACTGAGCACTTCAAGTATTGATAGTATCTTTTTGCATTTTTATTAATTTTAATTGTTTCTTTGTTGATAAACTCCAATGTATCTCTACAATCCGCGCTTTAATTTGCTGCTTGTAATTTTCTTTCATGTGTGTATTTTACTTATTTTTTATTTATATATAAATAAATAAATTTACTCCGCAAATAGTGCCTTTTCGCTACGAATATACCCTCCCCCCCCTCCGGCGCCAACAACCAATGGGCCCCCCCCTGAAAAAAATTCTGCGGACGCCCTTGCCTAGAGTATATGGAGGACAGATAACGCCGAGATAATTTGATTTTTCATGGACTGAGAAGATTCATCGGAAACTTGGCAAGAAACAGAAAGCACACTGACCAAGGCACTAACGAAGGTACATGACTCGTTACCAAACGACCCATTCCAGCGTCTTCATCGTTTAGGCATCTTTTCCGCTAACAAATGCAGACCCATCATTGCCAGATTTACCAACTACAAAGTGAAAGAGTTAATCCTATCTCATCGTAATGATTTCAAGGCAATAAGCGAAGATTTTTCACCAGCTACTCGAACTGCGAGACGGAAACTAACCGAATTTGGAATCGGCTATCCGGGATCACCCAAATTTCGCCTTCGCTACAATAAGCTACTCATACGCGGCAAATGCTTCATGTACAATCCATCCAACGACACAGTTGATGAAATCGAGCTGTGGTCCGAATACGTGCCCCAAGGATCAGACGCTTCGCCACTTGTTGCGTCCTAGGGGTGCGAGAGGGGCAGTGGTCATTCATCACCATCTGATGTTACGATTATGTACACTAACATCTGAAGTATCTTGAATAAGAAAACACCTCTTTCATCGGCGATCGACACCTGTTCTGCGCATATCATCGCACTTATTGAAACTTGGCTATCACATCCAATCCACGATAGCGAAATCTTTCACAACGCACACCGCTTCACAATATATCGCAATGACCGAACTATTCAGCGGGGAGGCGGCGTACTCCTTGCTATTTAGAAAGACATACCGTCGTCATGCATCTACACTAATAGCGTCTTGGAAACTGTATGGGCATCAGTTACTCTACACCATCAGAAAATAATATTCGGCGTATGCTATCGCCCTCCTTCTTCTTTGCGCTCGGTTATTAACGAGCTTCACGACGAACTTAACATAATACACACCAGATTTCCATCGGCTTCCTTGTTTCTACTAGGTGATTTTAACTTTCCCAATATTTTTTGGGATACCCAGCTTCCCACCCTTTCTCAATTTTCATCCGATGCCAGTGATTTTCTTGATTTATGCTCAGTTTTTTCATTTACCCAATTAGTCACTAATGCTAACAGAATCTCTGTCAACACTACCAACACTTTAGATTTGATTCTAACCAATCGAGTCGACTTTGCTTCCGCCATCACCTATTTACCTAATATAAGTGATCACTCTTTGCTTGTTTTCAGCATTAACGCTGCCTGTCCTAAACCTGCAAGAAAGAAAAAGACCACACTAGATTATATTAGAGCAGACTTCGATGCCATTAACAATGAATTATCAGTGTTTTCTGAAAACTTCCTGGAAAACTTTGACGATCGCTCTGTGCAAACTAACTGGGATATCTTTACGGCCAAAGTTCACGAACTAACTCAGAAATATATTCCAAGACGCACCATCACTACTAATCCTCAAGCCCCATGGTACACCGCCCATATAAGACGCCTATCTAACAGAAAAAAGCGCCGATATCGTATAGCTAGGCTATCACCGTGTAACACACTGGGACGCATACAAGACTGCCGCTGATGCCTGTACAACAGCACTTAAGCAAGAAAAAGATAACTTCCTTTCCAACACGTTACCATCCATGCTATCTACTAACATTAAAAAATTTTGGCGCGTCATCAACCCACATACCGAAGAATCTATTAACTTAACTGACGTGTCAGCGGACCCTATTCCGGCTCATTTATGCGCATCAGAACTTAACGAAACCTTTATTCAGAACTTCTCGCGCGCATCAAACAGCACACACCCCGTTCCACTCCGGTATAATTACCCTCCTATGCCTGAAATTTTCATCGATACATCTGGCGTTGCTAAACTTATTGATGCCCTAAAACTTCATTCATCGCCCGGTTTTGACTGCATTCATGCTAAATATTTGAAAAATACAATTGCCTCTAGATTCTTAATACTAACAAAGATTTTTCAGCAGACTCTCGATAATTCCATTCTGCCAACACAATGGAAAGTCGGGAAGGTGGTTCCATTATTCAAATCAGGAAATCGAACGTCCCCTACAAATTATCGCCCCATCTCGCTTACTAGTACTTGTTGCAAACTATTAGAACACGTCATTTTCACTAACCTTGTGAACTTTCTCGAGTCTAATTCCTTTTTTACACCCGCACTGCACGGCTTTCGGAAATCATTTTCTTGGGAAAGCCAACTTGCCAGCTTCACTATCAAACTTCATCATATTTTAGATCGCGCATCAGAAGCTGACTGCATTTTCCTTGATTATTCTAAGGCATTCGACAAGGTATGTCACCGCTTATTATTTTTAAAGCTAACCCAACTGAATATCGACTACAGCGTTCTGAAATGGATTGAATACTTTCTTCTTAACCGATCGCAGTTCGTTTCCGCTAATAATTTTAACTCACCTTTCAGCGAAGTTTACTCGGGCGTGCCACAAGGCTCCGTGCTCGGACCCCTTTTATTTCTTATTTACATCAACGACCTCCCTTCCATTGTATCATCTAACATTGTTTTGTTTGCTGACGACTGTGTTGTTTTCCGCGAAATAAAATCCCCCGACGATGCTAACCTTCTTCAGCGTGATCTCTCTAACATTTCTCTTTGGTGTAATGAATGGCTTATGGAACTTAACACTAATAAGTGCAAAATTATGCGAATATCAAGAAGTGCCAACGCTCCGCCTGTATACTACCTAAATAACGTTCATATAAATACCTGGGTGTTCATATTTCTGCTGACCTTAACTGGAAGCGCGATATTGAGTACATTGCTAACAAAGCTAACCGCATATTGGGCTATGTCCGCCGTAACTTTTCCAAAACTCCGTCTTCCTTAAAATTATTGCTTTATAAAACACTAATACGTCCTAATCTGGAATACGCCGCCGCCATATGGGATCCCCATCATGATAAACTGATAACTTTGCTTGAGCTAGTTCAAAATAACGCTGCTCGTTTTATCCTGTCCAACTTTAACCGTACCGCAAGTGTAACAAGCATGAAAGCTAATCTTTCTTTACCTCTTTTAGCATCCTGCCGGCAGACAATTCGTTTGAGCCTCTTTCATAAACTATACCATCATCCCATGCTACATGATGCCCTCATTTCCTCCCCCAGATACGTGTCAAACCGCATTGATCATCGGCACAAAGTTGGCATTGAAACGTGTAACACTGTAACTTCATTTCAGTCTTTCTTGCCTCGTACATCACGCGAATGGAACCGCCTTCCCGCAGATATCGTCGAAATAAGTGATAACCAGCATTTTCATTCTCCACTAGCTAACATTGTATAACAGAAATATTATCTTTGTTTTGTATCATACATTGCATCTGTTTATGTATCTTCATGTTTTGTAACCACTCCCCTCTTTAATGCCTTTGGCCTTGAGGGTGCAATAAATGAAACGAAATGAAAAAGGGGACGCTCCTATCTTCAATCCATCCATTCATGCACGACGGAAATTAATCGGAAACGTTGTTCGCTACTAGCTTAATTGGAAGACCTGTAATTTATACTTAGAGTATTCATGAACGCGTCAGTACACAACTACAAGATCGTTTCTAATACGACGTCTGCGCATTCACTAGACGCGCGCCATCTGCTGGACCATCGCCATACAATGCGTGTTGGGGTTTTTAGTTTATGCCGTAGGAGACCTGATGTGAAACTATTATCGCATCCCCACGTGGCGACAGACTCCGCGGCCCCTTGGCGGGTTTATACTCCTATTTCCCCGATTAGTGATGCCCGAATCACACCTTACTCCTGCCAGTTCTCCTGCAGTAGGAATACTCCTGCCAGTTCTGGAATTAGCTAATCTCGCTGTTTGAGCCATTAAATGGGCTTCTTTCAGTTCATTGTAGGTGTTGTGTATTCCTAACCTCATAAGCCTTTCGGCTGAGGCATTTAGTGGGAGTCCTAAAACAGCTTTCTAGACCTGCCGTATCACGCTATCCAATTTGTCTTTTTCTGCTCTCGCAAGTTTGAGATAAGGGGTGGCATAGAGTATCCTGCGTAACGCAAAGGCCTGCGGTAGTCGGCATAAATCTCTTTCCCTCACGCCTTGTCTTCGATTAGCTATGCAGCGGATTGATCGCACCGTCGCTTCTACCATGCGTTTTAGCTTAGTGAGTGTGTCATTATTCGTTCCATTTGTTTGTAAATGTAACCCCAGTATTCTAATGGTTTATATCTCGTTGACGGATCGTCCATTGACAAAGACGTTTATCTGAAGGGGATAAGTCGTAGTTCTCCGACCTCTTTTTTTATGTCGTATCACGAAGAGTTCCGATTTTTGCTCTCAACTAGTGAGGCCGGATTCCCATGCAAGTACAAGCCTCAATGACGTCCAGTGCTTCTTGGAGTGTGTCTTCTATGTAGCCTACGCATGCTTTGGTTACCCAAAGCGTGATGTCATCTGCATAGAACGTGTGATGTAGGACTGGGATTTGTGCAAATTAGGGATGAATTTTGATGAGGGAGAGGTTAAAAAGGAAAGGGGACAGGACGAAACCCTGTGGTGTTCCTTTGCTTCCCAGTGTGATTGGGGCAGACTCTATTGTTCCGACCGTTATCACTGCTTTTCTGCTAGGGAGGAAGAATCTGATGTAGTTGTACGTGCTTTCTGCGGGGTTGATTTCCGACAAGGTTGTCAAAATGGCTTTGTGGGTGACGTTGTCAAAAGCTTTATAAGGTCTAAACCCAATAAAGCTTTATTTATTTATTAACAATACCCCTAAGGGCCCTCGTCCAAGGGTATTAAATAGGGGGGGGGAGGGGTTACAAGCATGAAAATACGGCACGGGCACTTGAAACAAAATACATGTAACAACGAAATGTGAAACAAAGCTAGTAATGTACACAAATAATAGAACAAACAGCGCAGAATAAAATACTCAGTAGATGAACATGATAGAATAAAAATAAAAATATGTTAATCCATGGTTTGCTTTAACGTATGCTGAAACGATTGTAAGTTAACCTCAGTACCTATGTGTGATGGCAGGTTATTCCAGTCTATTATAGTGCGAGGAATGAAATATTTCGCGTAAAGCGATCAACGGCATGTTATACGTTTTATTTTCTTAGCCGAGGAAAGACAGCAGGGTGTGGCAAAAAGAAATCGACATGGAGGGTAGGATGGCGATACAGTTTGTGAAGAAAGGTTAGGCGAGCGAAATGGCGTCGACATGATAGTGGTTCCAACTTGGCACGTTGTTTTAATGCTGTGACACTGGTGAAGCGTGAATAATCTGAAAAAATGAAGTGAACAGCATGGTTTTGCAGGGATTCAATGTTGTTTATGATGTATGCTTGTTGAGGGTCCCATATGGCAGAAGCGTACTGAACGTTCGGGCGGATTAGCGTGATATAAGCAAATCTTTTTAACTTTGAAGGAGCGTGTTTGAGATTACACCTAAGGCCGAGTGCGCGATTTGCTGATGCTAAGATTGTGTTAATATGGTAAGGCCAGTTAGATCAAACTGAAAGTGAGCTCCTAGCTACTTGTAAGGTGTTGTAAGTTCCACGCAGTCGTTATTCAGGAAGTAGGCTGTAGGAATTCGAGTGTAATGGTTTGTAAAGGAAATTAACTTTGTTTTAGATGCATTTAAAGACATTATCCCGGAGGAACACCAAGCCATTACAGCGTCAAGATCAGTTTGAAGGGAATGGCGGTCGATTTCATTAATAATATTCCCTCATCAGCTTCAATTAGGTCTTTGTTAAGCTGCAAGTGTATGTCCTGGGTAGATATCTGGGCCCTAAATCCTAACATTGTTTCTGGTAGGAGGTTCATGTCCTCCACATAGTTTTGGAGCCTGTTCAGGATGACATGCTCTATTAGTTTGCCTAGGCATGATGTTATGAAAATGTGCGTAGATTCTCAGCGCTGAATTTCTTACCCGCTTTAGGAATAAATTGATTTTAACGTGTTTCCACTCTTGTGGTACGTTGCCTGCATGCCAGTATTTGCTCATAAGGTCTGCAACCGGAGCTATCGACGCTGTGTCTAAGTTCCTGAGAGTCTTATTTGTTACTTTGTCTGGTCTGCCGCATATGTCGTGTGCAGTTTTCTAATTACGTACCAGACCTCTTTTTCTATGATGTCTGCGTCTAATTTTGGATTAGGAGTGCCCCGGTAGTCTGGTTGTATGTCACCGTGATCCGTGTTTAGATAGCGTTCTGCTAGCTTTTTGATTTGGTCTTCAGTTGTACCCTCATGTTTATGTATGAGCCTGTACAGTTGAACAGTTGACTTTGTTGCACGGGACGTGTTTGTTCTGGGTCAAGCAGGTGTATTAGAAAAGGCCATGTCTTCTTATTTCCGAGCTTTCCGTTGATGCCTTCACATATTTCGTTCGATCGTTGTGTTTGGAGAGTAAGTGTATGTTGCTCAATTCGCCTCTCGATTTCGGCAATCTTTTTGCGGACTCGCTTGTTGTGTTTTTGCTTCTTCCAACGTTTGAGGAGGCCTTTTTGTGCCTGCCACAGGCGTAAGAGTTTTGAGTCCGCGATATGCTCCGCTTTCTCAACTGGCACCACAATGCAAGTGGAGCTGACATCCTCATTCAGGGAGATAACCCAGTCGCTAAGGTTAGAGATCTCCTTTGGAGCTGTTTTGTTGCGAAGTTCCCTGAACTTGTCCCAATGCGTGGTTTGTATTTCTTTAGCTTTTTGTTTTTTAGTTATGTCGTCGGGAAGGTGATGCTAAGGGTGAAGTGATCACTACCAAGATATTACCCGGTGTTGACCTAGTTTGCGTCCTTGACGTTTTTAGAGAGTAATGTTAAAGGCGTCCTCTTAGGAAGGAGGATAACCACGTACGCTCCTGAAGATAGTGGCAAGGTCAAAGAGGCGCGTCATCGCTCTTTATTTTAAAATTCGCTAAATGTGCACCAATGCCCAAACCAGTTACGCTTCCGTTCTGTAGTTACCCCACAACGTACCCTGTAATTGAATACGTGCCCTGCACAGGGCATTTTTGGTGTGCGGCACTTGTTGTGGACGTGCCCAGCAACGTCTCCTCTTAGAAAACTGCTCCTTAGGGGGGTGGGCCTGTCATGCAACCACATATGTGATTATGAGAACTGGACAGTGGACAATCTCTACACCGGCTACCTCTGTAACCACCTCAGTGAAATTAGACTACACACCTTCCTTTAACTTTCTATCTCCCGCATTCCATTCCCCCTTTCGGAACTTATGCCTAATGGCAAAATTCTCGAATTAAAAAAAAATTCTCGAAAAAAAAAGCAGCAGCACAATGTTACAAATTCCAGAGGCATAGCCACATATACAGGCATTGTACCGGCCCCGTGCGTTGCTAAGTGTTTGCGGGCCTACAATCGCACAAAGAATGCACCCCGAGAGAGCAAACTAAACACGCAAACTGCGGTGCTTACACCCTGCTTCATACGGAGGGTGTTTTAAAAAGAAAGCTGCTACACTCGCTCGCACAGTGGAGCAAGAACAATGGGAACCACCCAAGCGCGAAACCCCCAAAACCCCGACTTGCTTTTTTCACGAACACGTCAGAACTCTCCAAAAATCAGTCAACAATGAATCAATCAACACATACACAGCTGCGGCCAAAAACAAGCATGGGAAGCCCGTTGAATCTTATCCTCCGTCAAAGCTGCCGCAACAATCCGTACGAGGCCGGACAAACAGCCTCTCTCGCTCTCAACCTAAGGCGCGGCAACTAGACAGGACAATCAGTCAAAAGCAGCTGAACGGAAGCAGTGAACAAGACATCGCATACCTACTGATTCCGAGGCTGTTTGCAGCCAACAAGGCTCTTGGCCGCGCCAACCCCTCGTCCCAAGGTCTCCCAGAAGTAGGAGCTGTCCTTGCAATGGAATCCGTTTGTGTTGGCCTCCTACCCTCCGACGGGGTGTAATGCCAGACATCAATAATGATGGCTTCAACAGCGACAACTTCACCACAGCTGACCATCCAAAAACTCTTGAGCACATGAGCCATTTTCTAGTGGAAGGCTCGCTGTTTACGCTCGAAGCACTCCGATTTCCGGCAACTCGTGCGGGTGTACCATTTTCCTTTCATACTCATCTCTGAATCGCGCTTCGAGGGAAATTTTCGACTGCACGGATACTATTTTCACCACAACGATCAGCAGATTTCTAATAGGCTTTTGCAAGGATACCCCGGCCTCCTTGGTTGATGTCCCGATTCATAGTGACTACGAATGCGTGTGCGCCGTAACAGTAACAAGAAACCTTCCGCGAGGAGTACGCATAACGATTTATACAGACAATATCTGCATCTGGAACGCGTCACGTTCTCGCTAAATTACCCCGCAACGTTTTCAGATAGCGTTACTGCACATCTCGATGTACCTGGCTCCCCGAGGTCTTCGTCCCTGGCCAGCAAACAGTGTTGCCATAGCTTTTACAGGAAAATGATTACCTGATATCCGCTGCTCCTAAGTGGACGGTCACTGCCATATACGATCTCAGCGACTCCTAGATGTTTCGAAACACAGTAATCTCTCGTGGTCACCTCAGATCAAAAACCTTACCGAGAGGATCACTGCAGCATCGCAAGTTTTCAGGTTCATGGCGGGAACACGGTGAGGCAGCAACTGCCGATCACTGGTTCTGCTTGAAAAAGCCTACGTTGAAAGAACCTTGCGCTGCAGTCTACCGGTCCTTCAAAGATTATCTCAAACAAGCAAAAAGATTGTCGAGGCCGCACTGAACAACTGCCTGCGGACATGCCATGGCATCCCGAAGGGTTCCTATGCATCAGGAACAGTAGCGGAAGCAGGCCGTCTCCTACTAGATGTGATTGCCACCTAGGAAAGTATGCGTACCCATCTTCGCCATTCTTTCCAACGAAGAAGCACTTCCTACACCGTGTCCACCTAACTCACTGCAACTCTGGCTTTGGCCAAGCTGTGCAGCTCCTGCCCCTCCCCACTATTAATCAGCCGCAGAAACTACTACCGCAGACCTTTCCCCCGTGGATACTCCCGCCTCTAAAGGTGAAACAGTTTATTGCAGGTGTGAATACCAATAGCCGCGTGCCACAGGCAGCGCTTCTGCACGCTACTCTCGACTACTTAACCAAGGAATATACACAGCATACCCACGTATTCACTGACGGCTCAACTACTAAAGGAACGTATTCCTGTGGTCTTTCCTGCCGGCTGCAGACGAAGACATCATCTACGACAGCTGAGCTTCACGGCATTAAAGAAGCTGTTTCCCACATCCTGTGTCGAGTCCCTGGCCGATGGGTTATCATTACCGACTCCAAAGCATCTCTGCAGATCCTGCCCAACTTGCTGAAGAAAACCAATAATCAACCAGTTTCCCTTGACATAGGGTATCTACATTATTTGGTTATCGCCTCAGGCCACTGCATAACATTTTTGTGGATACCAGCACACTATGTCATTCTGGCCAGTGAAAGCGGCCAGCAAAGGCCACCAACGTCGGACATGCATTCGGACTTTCATCACGAAATCTGATGCGCCCCAAATTGCTAAAAGATTTGCTTCCGGAGAAACGTGTCGGCTCTGGAGCTGCCGCCAAATCGCTACCAGTTTCTTTAGTTCAGTCGACCCACACCTCAGATCAAGACTCCCACCCAGAATTCCTCGCCACCTGGAAACACTTCTTCATCGACTTCGCCTGAACGCTGCATTTAGAAACGGCTTGCTACACCTTTACGGTCGAATGAACAGTCCGTTTCGTGACAACTACGGCTTGATCGAAACTGGTGAAAATATCCTGCTTGGTTGCACTGCGTATGCTGACGGGTATGCGTAATATGAACATAGCATGGAGAAGCTGTCACCAGTGCCTCTAACAATGGACAGTGGTTTATGTCCCTTAGCCAGCCTTAGGCAACAGAGGCATGCAGTGGACTTTTTATTTGCATATTTCAATGACAATGGACACGTCTTGACAAGCTCTAATATCACCTTGCATGTTACCCTTAGGAATTCTTCACGCAGTGAACTTTGTTCCCCATTTATCTGACTATGCACTTCATCATTTCATATGAGACATCTTTACTCGCCTATGAAATCTAGTACGCATTTATTTACCGCATTTTATCTTCTCCCCTTTTTATTTATTTTATTTTACATTTTCCGCGCCGCTCTCATGCCGCGTTTATTTCCTTAATTCCCTTTCCCACCCACAGCAGCATGCCAGCAATTTTTAAACGCCGGCTCCATTCCTTTTTTTTCGTTAAAGGGGCCCTCTCCCATCTGCCCACCCTCTCTATACCGTATATTGAAAGCCCAGAATGATAGTGGAGTTCTATTTAGTAGTGCTCCGTGTTTTGGCATGTGGCCCAGCAACTCCTAGGCTCTAAGTAGAACATGTGTAGGGCCATGGATAAAGTCCTGCAAAGTTTGTTCTCTTTGTTGCAAGTTTCAAGTTTATTTAAAACGCACATAGTAATACCAATACAATAAAATCAGTACAGAAGGAGGTCCCATAATACACGACTGTCGGGGGGAACTCCTAGAACAAATCAAGTGGGGTAAAATTGCAAAGAATGGAAGGCAGTGTATCAATTAGCATAAATAAACAATCTACAAAAAATTACAATGTTATGTGTGAAAAACGGAACAAAAATATATACAGCAACAACTTTGAAACATAATGCAAAGAAAATGAGACTTTAAACAAAGATTACTACTGTTAAGGCATATGAACTACATAGGAAATTAATTAAGTACTCTTTAATCCGGTGATGAAATTAGTGAACAGCAAACGACGCTTTAATTTCACATGGCAAAGTATTCCAACAGGATATGTCGGCAAATATTGTGGTGAATTTTCCATAATTAGTCCTCACTTTAGGCAGAAGAAGATTATTACGCTGTTGAAACCTAGTAGAATTAGCATTTATAAGCTGATCAGGAAAGCCATCAATGTGAGCATGATGATTAATTACCTTGTAGATAATGATGGATAATTTCACAGCGAATAACTGTTGAAGTGGAAGTATGCGCAAGCTATGATAAAGTGGTAGAGTGTGTTAGGAATGAACTGAATGACATGAGCCTGATGGCCTGATTCTGAAGGCGCTGAAGTCTTTCAATGTGAGTGAAATATGTATTTCCCCAGCAGGACAAACAGTAGCTAAGGTGACTGTGGATATATGCATAATATAATGAACGTAAGATGTGCGGTTGAAAGTATGCACGTGTTTTGATTATGATATGAATGCCGAAGGAAACCTTATGCATGAGTGATTGAACATGGAGATGAAACTTCAAGTGCTTATCTAAAGTGACCCCAAGGAATCTGAAAGATTCGGAAATATGCAGTGCATGGTTATCAAGTGTTAGTGATGGTGGAATATTTATAATTCTGGGAGGAGAGTGAAATAGCATGAACGTTGTTTTTTTGGGGTTCATTTGCAGCATGTTATTTTTTGCAGCGCTTGTCCTTGTCTTCCTTCTATGTTATTTTTGCACCACTGGCTGATATTATTTAGGTCTATGTTAAGTTTATGCTCAAGTGTGCTGGTGGATTTGTCTGAAGTGTAAATGGTTGTATCGTCCACATATAATACGCATTTTGTGTGGTTTAGTGCGATAGGTAGATCATTAATGAATAGTAAGAACAGTAACGGTCCCAGTATTGATCCCTGCGGAACACCTTGGTTTATAATCTGAGAGGTAGAAAAAGTGCCGTTTATAGCAATAACTTGTGATCGATTGCTTAAATAACTGCATATGAATTGAAGAGGTGGACCGGAAATACCAAAAGATTCTAGCTTATGAACAAGTATGCGGTGGTTAATTGAGTCAAAAGCTTTTGTTAGATCGATGAAGATTGCTCGTACATTTGAGCCATTATCAATGGCTTATTTGGCATTTTCAATGAAATTTATCAGTGCTAGTTCGGTAGAATAACCCTGTCTGAAGCCAAACTGTTGAGGAGATAAAAGTTTAAATGTAGTAAGGTAGTTCATTATGCGCGTGCAAAAAAGCTTCTCAATTACTTTGCTGAAAAAAGGGAGAATGCAAATGGGACGGTAATTATTGATGTGGTTACGATCACCTGCCTTAAAAATTGGGATAATTTTACCAGTCTTCAGACAATCTGGAAACACACCTGCCTTGAACATTTTGTTAATTATTATGGTGAGAAGTGGGGATATGTCTTCTGAAATGAGCTTAACTTTAGAAGGATGAATCGGATCTAATCCTGCACCAGTTGTTTTGAGAGATTTAATCACTTGATGGACTTCTTCTGTTGACGTAGGACGTAAGTATAGGACGTAAGTTGACGTAGGACCTGCTATTTCCAGTTTCATTCCTGTATACGTTGTAAGTATATCTACTGGCGTCACCCTCTACAAGTTCTCCTCCTGTCTCCTCATACACGTTGAATCACACGACTGGAAGGGCTTGGAAATGTTCCGAGGGCAGCGAATATAAGGCAACCGCACCTGGACGAGCCTGTCAACGTATACATGCAAGGAATGAAACTCCTCTTCCACCGAGCCGTCGCCTACATGTCGGAAGAAGAAAAGTATGGTTCTTGATGCGGGGTGTGAAGGAGCAACTTTTTCCTGGGTTCGTGCACAACCAGCCGTAAACCATTGCTCAGTTAACCACGGAAGCGCCCATTATCCAGAAGAGCCTGGTCATCAGAGGAAGACACTGGTCTTCAGGGAATGTCAAGAGCTTCCCCTTTCTTTGAAACGGAGTGGTTGTAGCATGATCAGTATTTCTTTTTCTATATATTTCTAAAACGAATCTGTGAAACCTAAAGGAATTATTTAAAAGTCAGCCATTATTTCTTAAATACAAAGTCTGTTAACTTTTGCGTCTCACCAGTTTTAATCCTGATCACGGATCCCTACGTCTCAGCAACCAATCTTCCAATCGCTTTTTGCTAACGCCTACCGCAGATACATTCACATTGCATTTGTCATATCTAAACCCAAGGGGCTTACGTAGAATGACTTCTTGCATCAACATATGGACGGATATTGCACATTATAGAAAACTATGCTCAAATGTTTTTACAGATTTACCAAAAAGTGCACAAGTGTGTTCTGATTGGTTAGACTTTTATGCGAAGCATATTGCTAGAGCTACAACTCACGCCGTCGCCGTGGGACCACTAGCCGTGACACCACGTGACACCGTGACGTCACACCACGTGATACAGTGACGTCACACCACGTGACATCGGATGAGAGAGCCGGCCTCCATCTCGCGCCGTCGCCGTGGGACCCCTAGCCGTCACACCCGCGCATTCCCGCGCATTTCGAACGCGCGTTCACGCTCGGTGTAGGTGAAACGCTCGCTCCACCGGGCAGGCAGACTCGGCTTCCGTGGCAATCCAGGCGCTCACCCAACGCGCGTCTCGGGGTTAGTCGGCGTTCCGCTGTAGCCATGCCGTTGTCTTCCCCCACGACGAAGGCTTCTAGTGGTTGTATTAAAATGACCAAGTATTCAACCAAGGAAAGCCATGTATTACCAAGCCTAGCCACTAATATGCTTCGCATTCCCCAGGCTTAGCCAAGCTGAGCCTCAGCAATTTTTATGTAGCTACGCGTTCTAAGGCACCCTGACCTTGCTTCAAAGAGTAGGGCGCTGCCTCTTTAGCTATGCAATAACCATTCTTTCTGACTGTTTTTTTATATTGGGCTAGAGTCTGTTTTTTTTTTTCATCCAATTAGTCAATTTGTAGCCTCTTCGTTTTCTTCTTTCAAACGATCTGTTAGACATTCGCATAGATGGAGCACCCTTTGGTATTCGTGTGCGACCACTAAATAATTCATAATTGGTTTGGTTTATGAGGTTTAACGTCCCAAAGCGACTCAAGCTATGAGAGACGCCGTAGTGAAGGGCTCCGGAAATTTCGACCACCTGGGGTTCTTTAACGTGCACTGACATCGCACAGTACACGGGCCTCTAGAATTTCTCCTGCAAAGAAATTCTGCCGCCGCGGCCGGGATCGAACCCGCGTCTTTCGGGTCAGCAGACGAGCACCATAAACACTGTGCCACCGCGGCGGCCAAATAATTCATAATTGAATTTCTTCTTGAAGCTCTTTCAGTTTCAATTTCATCAGTCGAATGATGGCTGTGACGCGTAGTTGGTGTTTAGGCCACGTGAGGCATAAAAAATCGGCTATATAATTTCTGACAGGTAATTTCCTGTCATTACAGGTCTTGGAAAATGCTGTATTAAACGTTGCAGACAATTAAAACTACACATCAGCGGTTACATTACAGTTTTTGTAGTGGATCACGTGACAAAAACATCAACTTGACGTCATAGTCATTGTTGGGTCGATGAAACCGAAACCGAAACAGCATGGGAAAAAATTCAATTGTAAATTATTTATTGCTTATATGCAAATACTACCCGGCAATCCTTGTATTCTAATATCTAACGCATCGTTTGACAGAAGAAAATGCGCAATAAAGTTAGGTTTCTATAGTCTTTTATAGATTTTTATTTCTCCGTCCTAGTAAACGCTGTTTATGTGCGAGTTAGTAAATACCATAGCTGCCCACGTGTTATCGTGCAATCTTTTGGGGTGTCCTTAATAGAATATTTTACCCTGAGCAGCCGGCGCTTCAAACGATGCCCAGCCCATATCCTCCTGTACTGCCTAGTTGGTGGTTTTGCCGTGGGCACCTAGCACTAATCTTGCAATAGCTTTGTGAACTATTTCCAGTCTCGACTGCACTTCTGCCCTTAGGCACAAAACCGCATTCCGGAAAGTAAGCACTGGCACCATTACTCCTTTCCAAATAACTGTCAGTACTTGATATTTGGTGTACCCCCATAATTCCTTTTGTTTCATTATCGCGGCATCTCTTCGCCTTTTCGTCCTAACAGTCTCTTCTTGCTTTTCCATGTATCAGTCTTTCATTTACCGATACCCCGAGTACACCGATATATTTGCATTCGACCCCTCTGGGTAGTTCATGGACTTGTAATGTACCTGTTCAGTTGTGTCGTTGAAAATTATGGGAACTGACTTAATTGCGCCATGGGTGGCCGTGGGGGACAGCACCATCCAGTGGTCCACTGCAAATAGCGTGACTAACGTCACGCGCGGTTCTTTCGCAGAAAGTGTCCCATGAACAGTTTTTCTTCTATTTATTTTTATCTCAAGGTACACAGTTAAGCTAGGCGTCACCATCTTCCAAACGCTGAATCGGCATCTTGCTCTTGTAAGAGGCCTCGAATGACTCTCGGGCCCTTCTGCACCGCGCCTGGTCGCTCCACGTATCCGCGGCGTACCCGTTCAGCGGACTGGACACGTTCGGCTCCGCCAGGAGGGTCACGATCGATAGGAGGAGCGTTCGTACGTTGAGGCGTGATGTCCAGTTTCCTTTCAAGATGTCCACGCATATGTCTTCTCGGACGCCAATGTTGGGGTGAAAGCACGGTGTCCTGAAACGCACCTTTGGAGGCTCGACCGGATAGTGGATTGAGAACTCCAGGCTTAGGTTGTATGTGCTGCCTTCGTATACTGTGTCAACAGGTCCCTTGATTGTAGCATTCCAGTGGAAGAGATTTTCTTCATCCGGACAGGCTGGGATCCCGTCATCGTCGTAGGTGCTCATCATGAGCAGCTCTTGATGCAGCCTCCTGACCGCAGAACGGCGAGCCACGTCGCCTGAGGACTGTGGCTCACTGCCGGAACTGGGCCGGCTGTCCTGGACGAAGGATGGGTTAGGCGAATCCATTGCAAGGACTGGGTCTCCGAAGCAAATGGCGGTGTTGTTGTTGTTGTTGTTCACCTCATGGGATGGCGCATACCCACAGAGGGGGATCGGCCAAGAAGAGGGGTGCATAGAGAGTTTTTGAGATTTTTTGCTTGTTTGTTTAGTTTTGTTTTCTGGGGAAAAATAAATAGATAAATTAAGTAATAAATAGAAATAGCAGAATGCTGGGGAAAAGAATCTTTATGAGAAAGCAGAAAGACTAAAAAGAAACAGGGCAAGCATAACGCACGCAGGAGCTGGACTCAGCAAGATCTCTAGCAGAGGGAGTTGATTAAGAAATAAATGAATGAAAATAATAATAATAATAGTAACGGTGGATAGAAAAAAAAATGTAATGATGTGTAAAAAATTAAATAAATAAATAAAAAATAAAATATTAGCAAGGTAACCGTTTAGATTCCAGTAAAAAATTTTGAATGGCGGTAAAAACAGACCTGTGACTGTAACCGAGAATGGTGGCCCCAAATGACCATATGATCGGGCTGCTCAAACTAAGGCCAAGCTGTTGCAGTGGTTGCTCTAAATATCGACGTCTCATCATGGTGAAGCGTCGACAAAACAACAAAAAATGGTCTATTGATTCTTGTTCACCACAGAATGCGCAGACGGGAGAAAGCGCCAAACCAGACCTGTGCAAATAAAAATTTAAGGGGGGGATCCGGCAGCGCAGCCTAGTTAGAGAGACTTTAAGCTGTCGCGAATGGCATGATTTCCTGCTCCACGGATACTGAAGATGGAGGAAATCATCAGATCTTAAAATTGATCCTGATGTCATGCCTAACAAAATGCTTCTCCGAAACCTCGCTGCTGTGATGTACGCTGTAGCCGGGAGAATAGGTAGCACGGGGCCATTGAGGGACGCTTTTGCCAGGCTATCAGCCACTTCATTGACTGTCACACTGCTATGACCCGGTACCCATATCATATGTAAAAGGCTCAAATGGGGAGGAAGTAATGATAAGAAGGAGTTGAGGATTGGAGAATCCATAGCTGAGGCAAGGGACAAGCACAAAGAAAAGGAGTCAGTAATGACAGCCACTGCGGAGAAAGAAGGGTCTAGTTTCCGAAGAGCAAGCACCACCGCCAGAAACTCCGCTTGGAAAATTGGGGTGAAATCCGGAAGACGCACAGAAAAAGACCAATCCAGAAGAGGGCAATATATTCCCACTCCTGCCTTTTCATCACTTTGGGAGGCGTCAGTAGCAATCATGATGGAAACAGGTAGGGAAAGGTGGCTTTAACGTTTCCTCGTCCTCTTCTACGGCCGGCACCTAGTGGCACAGGTCAACTCAGCTACACCACTCTGTATCATATTACTGCTGCCTTATACCCAAACGAACGAATGAAGATTGTACCTTTTATAAAATCGCCAGGGTGTTTATTTGCGCTCCTGGCGTTACGTGTCGAAACAGGAAAGTCAAGCTCACACATACTACAAAAGATCTGCCCCTCTAACCCAGTGCTCTGCAACTCTGCTTCTTCCTTTTCACAGTTGCCTTTGGGTGTGAACATAGAGTCTCTTACTATTACCTAGAGGGAAAGCTGGCGGCGCTGCACTTCAGCCACCATGGACGCCCAAGGCATCATGGGGCGGTGAGCTACTTGTTGCGGCACAGTCGTAATTTTTCGGGAACACGGAGTGGCACTACTAAGACATTTCATTCCGAAAACGCTTTTCGTGTGTGCTCAGACCACTATCGCGCGAACGCAGTGTGCAAAACCCATAGTAGTGAAAACGCGACGACACACGACGGCAATAAAAGGTTTCACTTTTCCGAAATGCTATTAAAAACCTGTTATAGTGTTTAAGCAAAAATATTTTTTTTAAAACATATTTACTTTTAGAAGTGCGCCCGTTAATTACGAAATATTAGTTTTTATTGTGTTCATTACTTGGCCAATAGGAGAGCGAGTCGTCTCTTATTTTGGGCAAACTTTGCACTTAAATGCTATTCTGCTCGTTTGTTGCAATCATTAGACAAAATATTGAATGTTAGGACGTTTGTAGTTATCAAACAGCTTTATTTTTCTATTATTTTTGGCCAAATGTTGCACTTTCGCAACAAGTAGCTCACCGCCCCATGATGCTTTGAGCGCCCATGGTGGCTGAAGTGGTCTCGAGGGGTCGCCATGTAAACTCCCATAGATGGGCTGCCAGCTTTCCCTCTAGGTAATAGTAAGAAACTCTATAGGTGTGATGGAGGAGAAAAACTTTATTCAGGGGTAGCACTAAGGTTCAGTGAAAAAGAGGCTCCGCTAAAGTCCGTTGGTCATCTGCCGAGCCCGAGTGAAGCCAAGCACTCCGGGAAGGACGGGAGTGGTAACGGAAATAAGGGGAGGTAATGGGAGTGTTGCATAAGTACAGACTGCGTTCTGTTTCTGCCCTGATTTCCGGGCAGTTCGGACAGTAAGCTGTGTCACGCCATCCGAAGTTGGAGGCCATTAGTAGTATGAGGAGAGCTAGTTTAAACGTTGCGAATAAAACGTCCTGGCGGCGGAGAAAGGCCTTTCGCAGAGAAAGGCGGCTGGGCCACAGTGTGTTGCTGCCTCCAGTTTATATAAAGATGCCCAACCGCTTCAAAGGGCATTGGCCACTAATTCATCATCATCATCAGCGTCAGTGGTAGGCAGAGAGATAAAAACGGGAGAGCGAGGAAGGTGACCCTCGCCACAGAGACGGAGAGGAGAGCCACTTTCTTTCTCATGAAATAAAAAATGAGTGGCAGTTCATGAGTTCGTCAGGAATAGGTCTAAACTCTTGGTGCACGCTTGCCTTTTAGCGCCTGGTTGCAACAGCACAGCTTCGCATTCAAACCCTTCCTTAAAGGGTCCCTGAAAAGGGTGTTGGAGACTGTTTATAAAATGCTTGCATTATGTAGAGTACAGGTGATCGGGCATTAATGCCCCGTACAAGACCTCAAAAGGGAGTCGATGATTTACAACTTTAATAACTCCTGCTTCCACGCCTCGCGGCGATCATCGGTGCCAAGCTTTCGCCCGAATCCGCGCGCATTGCGTCATTTAGCTTTCTTTACATCCGCAGCGGAATGCCGTCATTGGTTCGCCGCGCCAGCGCCGTCGACGCCACAGCAGTTCAGGAGGCGTTGGCTGGGGAATTCCCACGGGCGTCGGCGGAGGGGCCGAGTGCGTGGAACCGGCGGACCGATATTTCAGCGAGCAAAATTGACGAGAGGAGAAGAAAAGGCGCGAAGACGCCTAAATTCAAATTTTGACTACAAATAACCCAGCTCCCATAAAACGCATCAAGAAGAGATTTTTCGGGGGGATATTTTGACGCTGCGTCCTTTACCATCCTAGGCATATCGCATCTTTGTTAAGACCCTCCTTTCACAGCCCCTTTAAATAAAAGTAACGCTGAAAGCAAAGTGATAATTAGTTACAAACAAATCTAGACGCGCGATTCTGCGCCTGTTAAAGAATATTAGAAAGTATTTTAGAATGCGTGTCCCAAGCCCCGGCCCTAGGCGTATTTCAATACAGATCGTACGTCCGTAAAGTGGTTCTCTAATTTTGGTGGATGCTGAACTGAAATTGCATTTCATAAAATTCAACATATTGCAAGCTCTTGCTGATGTGTGCTCAACATGCTTAGTTCAAGTTATATTGTTACGGGGTAGTTCCGCTTGGGATTGCAGACAGGGCGGTTACGGAAGAGAGGGCTTTCAAACGACAGGCCTTTACTGCAGGCACCAGCCGACACTGCTCGACCGTCGTCTTCTTCAAAACTCACGAGCTTCGTCTTCGTCTTTCCTGATGCGCATATCAGTGCATGCACCGCATAATCTAACACTACCCCGCCGGCTGAAAAGCACCGTCCCGGTGCGAACTAGTTCAAACCAGGGTCCGTGTAGTACGGCTTGAGGCGTGCAACATGGACCGTCTCGGTGCGAGGTGTAGAGGTATGGCGTGCGGGATTCAAGGGCGCAGTTTCGTATGTCACTGGAGTCACTTGTCGTAAAATACGGTAGGGTCCTGTATAACGGGGCAAAAGTTTTTCCGAGAGGCCCACGCGGCGAGCTGGGGTCCAAAGCAGCACGAGAGAGCCGCAAGAATACTGGGAGTTGCGATAACAGGAATCATAGCGACGTTTCTGGGAGTGCTGGGAGGCTGTGAGTCGGTTGCGAGCAACAACGCGGGCAGCATCAGCTCGGGCTATGGCGTCACGAGCTTATGAGCTGGCAGTGGCGACTGAAGGGAGCAGGCTGTCAAAAGGAAGGAGAGGTTCACGGCCGTATAGAAGATAGAAGGGGGAGTAGCCGGTAGTGGTTTGACGCGAAGAATTGTATGCAAATGTCACAAATGGCAGCGTGATGTCCCAGTCGCGGTGGTCATCAGAAACGTACATGGACAGCATGTCAGTCAATGTCCGGTTAAGGCTTTCGGTAAGCCCGTCCGCCTGTGGATGGTAGGCAGTCGTGAAAGAATGACGAACGTTGCACAACCGTAGGATCTCGTCGACTATACGCGCAAGAAAGCAACGGCCACGATCGGTGAGCAGTTGGCGGCGAGCTCCATGGACGAGTATAACGGCGTTGAGGAGGAAAGCAGCAACATCAGTTGCACAACTGGTTAGTATTGCTCGTGTGACCGCGTAGCGTGTGGTGTAGTCAGTGGCCACCGCAATCCATTTGTTCCCCGATGCGGACAACGGAAAAGGCCCTAGAAGATCCAGACCCACTCGAGAAAATGGGTCTATGGGGATGACGATCGGCTGCAGAAGTCCAGCTGGTAAAACTGATGGCTTTTTCCCGCGTTGGCAGCGGTCACAAGCAGCCACGTAGCGGCGGACTGCGCGGTATAGGCCTGACCAAAAGAACCGACGGCGCACACTGTCGTATGTGCGAGAGACGCCTAGATGACCCGCAGTAGGAACGCCGTGAAGCTGTTCAAGCACGGCTGTGCGTAGGTGCTGAGGGACGACTAGTAGAAGGTCGACGCCATCAAGTTGCATATTGTGCCGGTATAAGGTGCCATCGTGGAGCACAAACAAATGAAGGGAAGGGTCATGGCGATCGGCGCAGAGGCGATTGATAATTTCGTGAAGCTGAGGGTCCTGGCGTTGCTCTCGGCGAATGTTGGAAAAGTCAGAAATAGAGAGCACGCAATCTTCACTGTCACATTCAGGTTGGTTTGGCGGGTCGACTGGATGACGGGACAGGCAATCGGCGTCTCGATGCAACTGGCCAGACTTATAAACTACTGAAAAATTGTACTCCTGAAGGCGCAAGGCCCAACGTCCAAGACGGCCAGTAGGGTCTTTGAGTGTAGAAAGCCAACACAAGGCGTGGTGGTCAGTGACTGCTGTGAATGGCCGCCCATACAAGTAGGGGCGGAACTTCGTAATGGCCCATACTAGGGCTAAGCACTCACGTCCAGTGATGGAATAGTTCTGTTCGGCCGTAGCGAGGAGGCGGCTGACATAGGCGATGACGGGAGGGGAGCCGAGCTGACGTTGTGCGAGAACGGCACCAATGCCATGACCACTTGCGTCGGTACGTACTTCTGTGGGGGCGGATGGATTGAAGTGAGCCAACAGTGGCAGACGGGTGAGGTGGGCAATAAGAGCGGCGAAGGCGGCCGATTGTTCGTGGCCCCAGGAAAAGCAGACGTCTTTTTTCAGAAGCTGCGTGAGTGGACGGGCGATTTCCGCGAAGTTTGGTACAAATCGCCGGAAGTATGAGCAAAGTCCGAGGAAGCTATGCACGTCGCTGCTAGATTGCGGTATAGGAAAACCACTTACAGCACGAATTTTGTCGGGGTCCGACTGGATGCCATCGGTGTTGACCAAATGTCCTAGGATCTTGAATTCCCGACGACCAAAGCTACACTTCTTGGAGTTCAACTGAAGGCCAGCTCGTCGGAAGACGCCAAGAATAGCCAAAAGACGATGGAGGTGGCCCTCAAAGGTTGATGAAAATACGATGACGTCATCGAGGTAGCACAGACATGTGGTCCATTTGAACCCGCGTAGTAAGGAGTCCATCATGCGCTCGAAGGTCGCAGGGGCATTACATAAGCCAAAAGGCGTCACCTTGAATTGGTACAGTCCATCCAGGGTGACAAAAGCCGTCTTCTCACGATCTCTTTCGTCAACAGGGACCTGCCAATATCCAGAACAGAGATCGATGGAGGAGAAGTAGGTGGCACCATGCAGACAGTCGAGGGCGCCATCGATCCTAGGAAGAGGGTAGACGTCTTTCTTTGTTATCTTGTTTAGGTGTCGATAATCTAAGCAAAACCTCCAGCTGCTGTCTTTCCTTTTCACAAGTACTACCGGAGACGCCCAGGGGCTGATCGACGGCTCAATAATGTTGCTGGCCAACATTTTGTCCACTTCTGCCTGAATGATCTGGCGTTCTGAAAGAGCAACTCTGTAAGGCCTTCGGTGAACAGGGCGGGCATCTCCAGTATCGATGCGATGTGTAACGACGGACGTTTGGCCCAGGGATCCGTGACCGAAATCAAAAATGTCGCTGTACGACCGCAGAAGGTCGGCAAGGGCACCGGCATATTCGGGACGCAGGTCTGAGGAAACCATGGCTGAGATGCGGTCCTCCGGACTATGTGACGGGACAGGTTGTGCAGGTACCTCGGCGTGACGGCCGGACAGCACTGCAAAAAATAGTAAAGCTGGACAAAGGTGACAGCTCGGCAAGGAATATGCCCTCCGGGAGAACTTGCGAAGACATGCTGAAGTTGAGTACGGGAATGTAGGTGAGGTTGTTCTCGATGTGTACAGTGTTATGAGGTAGGGCGATGTTGTGTTGTAGAGTGACGTCGGTGAGGGGGTTGACAACGTAGTTGCCGTCTGGGAGGGAGGGAAAAGGGGACATGGGCACGTATACTGCCGCCTCGGGAGGTAGGCGAGTAAAAGTACTGGAGCGGAGGCGAGGCTGGTAATGGTCAGCACTAGGGTCGGGAACACAATGGGGCAGGGCTAGGCGCAGAAGTCCTGAGGAACAGTCGATGAGAGCGGAATGGGCTGTTAAAAAGTCTAGCCCTAAAATGACGTCTTGAGGGCAAGTAGTAAGGACGGCGAAGAGCACAGGGACGTGGTGGCCGGCAATGCTAACGCGCGCAGTGCACATTCCGATGATGGTAGCAGTGCTTCCATCAGCAACACGAACTGTCGAGGTGTCAGCGGGCGTAAGAACTTTCTTGAGGCGCTGGCGGAACGACGAACTAAGGAATGAAATATGGGCTCCAGTGTCAATGAGAGCGAGCACAGGGACTCTACCTACGAGGACATTGATCAGGTTGCGGCGTGGTGCGATGGTCGAAACACAGTTGGCAGTCCGGGTGGGTAACGCAGCGTCACGTCCGGGCGCTGCGTCGCCTGCGAGGAGCTGTGGGCAGGGGGATCGAAAGCACCTCCGCGAAGATGTTACGGGGTAGTTCCGCTTGGGATTTCAGACAGGGCGGACACGGAAGACAGGGCTTTCAAACGACAGGCGTTTACTGCAGGCACCAGCCGACACTGCTCGACCGTCGTCTTCTTCAAAACTCACGAGCTTCGTCTTCGTCTTTCCTGATGCGCATATCAGTGCATGCAGCGTCTAATGTAACAATATTATATGAAAAATAAACCGAAAGGCGTTTATACTCATACACTCGCGACAGATGTACAGTGTCTAATGTGCCATGACTGGACATGGCAGCATGGACCGAATGCGGAACACTAATACGTTTGGCCATCTGTGCAGCTCTGTTGGCTTTCTCGGATGCTTCACCGCTAGCTGTCCGGACATCAGTGCGCTGAGCCTATCTGCGCATGTACACCTTTCATCGCATCGAGACACGGATCAATAAATGCGGCCTCCTGCACTGGAACCCTAGCACTGCCTGTATCATCCTTCTGCACCAACGCGTGCTGATTACGGGCATCTGGACTGCACGCGGCGGCACAGTGCCGTCAAGCTATATATGGGACCCGAGCTCGCTGCGCAGCTACTCGGAATGGCAGCATCGGCAGAATGCAGAGCACTCATTCGTTTGTCTACCTCGTGCATGTGAGCAAAAATTTGTAAAATGCTTCCGTTCTGGTGGCTTGTTCCTGCTGGTGCTGCCGTACCCGCGGCTTTGTTGCTTCTTACGTGTTGTAACGTTCTCATTCAGGGAATTCTTATTGAGGCGAAAGCCTTTAATGGCTCATTCTCCTCTCCATCCGGCGTTACATCCAGAGCCTGGGGTGACTCATCGACGAGCGCAGCTGACGTCATCAAACGGATGACGGGTGTCCACCAAGATATGTGAGACAGCTACTGCGTAATTTTCTTTCCTCAAATACAATTTTCATTTTCTTCATTACGGCCTCTTTCTCTTTCTTCTTTCACTTCCACTTCCTCCCTTCCTGTATGCTGTGGTTCGGGTGTCCACCGAGATGACAGAACTACTGCGCCATTTCCTTTCCTCAAAAAGCGTTGCGTTCAAAGGTGTTTCCAACCGAGAAGGCATCGCGCCGAACGGGCGGTGGTGTTCCGTGTACTCCCTAGCACCGCTACAACACGCTGTTGCGTTCCACTCCTAAAGGCGAAGCTTAAGCGTCATTAATTATCAGTTGATTAGTATTTAGTAATTGATAGGTAATTAACCTTTAATTAGAAAGTTGTCATTCTTCAGTAAGTAGTCATTAATTATTTGTGACATCATCCAGTTGTGACATCACCAGTGCCAGAGAAGCAAAGTGGTGCGGAAAACGCTTTCGCCTCTACACACCTTAGGCAGTCAAAGTGCCCCCTGAATTTTTGTTGGGAGGGGACACTGAATGGAACCCAGGCCTCGACATGACCGAAATTTTGAAACTACTCAAGGATATTGCAGTTGATACAAAAGATATGGAAGAGACCGACAGCGGAATATAGGGAACAAATCAAATTCCCTGTCACAACTTGAAATCCGAGTAATGTCCTGCAGAGAACAAATTGCAGTTTTATGAGTAAAACGATTCAAATGCTTTAGGCAAGAATAGACCAGCTTGAGAATTATAGCAGGAAATTAAATCTGATCGTTTATGGCATCCCAGAAACTGAGGAGGAAACAAATGAATCGCTTGAAAAAATCGCGAACAGGAATATTTTTCAAAATATTTTAGAACTCTAGCCTGTACTAATTGAGTGATTACATCGGTTGAGTAAGCCGCAGATGACAGAAAACGTCGTGTAATGCTAAAGCTTTCAGACACCAGAGAAAAAACCGCGGTATTCGAAATAGGAAAGAAACTAAAGCGAAAAGAAGATTCAACCGGCGAAGACGTTTGAAGCAAAGTGCGCAATGTACGAAAGAAACTGCGGGACAGCTCGAAGCCGACCAGTGATAACAAAGATCGGGTTTCTTTGGTGTTGGATAAGTTATACATCAGTAACGTACCTTAAGTCTAGCGCTGCGAAAAGAATGATACAGTAAGGGTTCAAAAAAACGACGTCGTCAGGTAACTAATAAATAAATAAATAAATAAATACGACTGTGCTCACATTTTTTTTAGTCTTCTTACCGTATCCGGCGATATCGAAATTAACCCCAGACCCAACGCCTGTTCCACGTCTACGCAAGCGTCTTCTGAAGTGCCGAACGCCTTAGACGAAATTAGACCTGGGCAAAATACGCTCGGCAGTGAAATAAAAACTATTCGCAGCAATCTGGTGCAAACCGACAAAGCTATCGACGAGATAAACGAAAGCAAAAGGCCCGCTAAAATTGAAGACGATCGCTCTTCTTTAATCGATTTAAAGGCTGAAGTAGCATGCACGAGGACGCTTGCTGAAGAACCCGCTAAATAAATCACAAGCACGAAGGCCAGGATGGATGATGCTGAGGACAGGGACCGTCGCTATGATCTTCTTTTCTTCAACCTGAAAGATGCAGCACAAGAAACATGGGACGAGTCTGAAAACCACGTAATTAAGCCCTGCGAAGAAAAACTTGCACCATCCAGCCAACCGACATCAAACGTGCACACAGGCTCGGACGTTACCAAAGTAATAAAAATCGACCCATAATTGTAGCGTTTGCTCACTTTGAAACTAAGGAATCTGTCATGTCTCGTGTCAAGAACCTTAAAGGCTCTTCATTTCCACCATCCGAAGATCACTCATCTAGAACCCAGTTAGACCGGAAACGTCTTTTTTAATTCGCCAAATTCGAAAAGAAAATTACAAATTAAGATATAACAAACTCATTGCAGATAACATCATATACTTTTTTGACCACTCTTCCCAGACTATAGTTCCCTGTCAGACTGTTGCTCGACATCAGCCGTAGCTAGATACCGGCTCGCGCTCCAAATCCCATGCTAAGTATGTACCTTTCGTTTACAGAAACATCTGAAGCAATTTATGAAAATCCGATTCATTGCGCAGCCTTATTGACACCAACGAAAGTAAAATAGCGGTACTAACGGAAACATGGCTGTATCCTTCCGTTTGTAATTTAATTATCTTCCGCTTTCTCTAATTATGATATATTCCGCGACGATCGCGAGAACAGGCGTGGCGGTGGCGTCCTAACTGCCCGCATCGAAGCTTACTCTGCTACCCCATAAACGTCACCTCGTGTTTGTAAATCACGTTCGTTGACTCCAAAGCATTTAACCCGCCCGTTATCATCTGCTCCTGCTACAGGCTTCCTGACGCTGATGACTGTTTTGTCATGCATTTTCACGATGCGCTACAGTCCATAACCACCTCATATCCGCGCACACCTTTGCTTATATTTGGCGACTTTAATTTCCCTGTCATAGCGTGGAATGACCTTGCAACAACATTAAATAAGCATACTATCGAGAGCGATTTCTTGAACTCCTGCCTCACATTTGGTCTATCTCAGCTCGTCACCAACCAGACTGGCAGGATAACCATTCTTCTAGTGTCCTCAATCTCGTGCTCGCTACTTATCCTGCGAGCATTTCACCGCTTACGCACCTATCAGGCTTGCGTGATCACTCGGTAATCTACGGCACTTATCACAGTTCCTTATTACGCTCGGAAAAATTAACGAAAACATTGACGTTGTACGACAAAGGTGACTACGATACCATGAATAACGACCTCGCGGAATTCAGTGGCTCTCTCCTTTCTAATTTTTCAAATCGCTCTGTCGAAACTAACTGGTCTCTGTTCACTCACTGATAAAATGCGCGAGCTCATCCGCCCGTAAATCCCCACTAAAACCGTCACCACACGGTCATCATCGCCATCGTTAAACGGAACGTTAAAAAGGCTGCTTAGCAAAAAGAAAAGGCTCTTTAGATCTGCAAAGGATTCTAATGACCCCCACGCATGGGAAAAGTATCATTCCGCCGAAGAGAAATTTCTTTCTCACGCAACGCAAGCCAAAAAACCTTCTTCACATCCAAATTACCTGATAAGCTTCACAACAACACCAATCAATTTTTAAGGCCATACACTCGAAAGCAACACCGCCAATATCGCTTTGCAACGAACACGGTTCACCTACTCCACACACTGACACGGCTGAAGCATTAAATTACACATTTTCATCCAATTTTACACACGATCCTGTAGGCGACATGCCTGACTATTCTTATTTTGATTACCCTCCTATGCCACACATACGTTTCGACCCTGACGGAATAATCGCGTTAATTGATTCAATGAAACTAACTTCATCAGCTGGTATATATGCCCAGTTGAAAAATCCACCAGAATGTTTTGGTGTGTTCTGGTGTTAACACCAGGATTTCCTGGTGTGGCTGGTGTGGGCACCAGGCCAGCCTGGTGCTGTCTGGTGGGCACACTATACTGGTGTAGTGTTGTCTGATGTGCACACCAGACTGGTTTCATATCGTCTGGTGTGCACACTAGACTGGTTTCGAGTCATCTGGCGTGTATGATCCAGCTCAAGCACACCAGACCTGTTGCTGTAGTCATGTGCGGGAGCCGAGCGCCACCAGAAAGATCTGTTCGGCTCATTCCAGTTTGCATGCAAGATGTACCAGATACAATCTCAGGCACATGCCAGACATGTGGCCAATGATTATTTCATGCACTGACCAACATGTACGTTGGTTTGGTACTTACTGAGATGAATGAAAGATTTCTGTCCTGCATGGTTCATTCCAGTTTGCATGAAAGATGTACCAGATATAATCTCAGGCACATGCCAGACATGTGGCCAATGATTATTTCATGCACTGACCAACATGTACGTTGGTTTGGTACTTATTGAGATTCATGAAAGATACCTGTCCTGCATGGTTCATTCCAGTTTGCATGCAAGATGTACCAGATATAATCTCAGGCACATGCCAGACATGTGGCCAAGGATTATTTCATGCACTGACCAACACGTACGTTGCTTTGGTACTTACTGAGATGAATGAAAGATTTCTGTCCTGCTTAATTGCGTAGTCCATTGTTCCAACTATATGTGTTCATGTCTTCACACCACAGTCACACCGTAAAAAAGTCCAAGGTAAATTGTGAGGTGCATTTGCATATCATACAGAATATAATTTAGTATTTATTACTACTACACTGAGGATGAATGGCAGTCCGTTTATTATGTGGACAAAAAAGGCACACTTTTTTAGCTTCCAGGTATAGTTAAATGCTCATATGAACCAGGACAATCAACAATTTGACATCGTTACAGCTCTAGATTAACTGGATCATCGGTTTTACATGCTTGCTTTTACGGAGACGTGGTTCTCAGGTATACATGGTGCGGTTAACATCAATGGTTACCAGTCTTAATATGTTTACCGAAAGGACCAGAGCGGTGGCGGAATTTTTGCTCTATTTAAATAACAAGCTGTAGTATGATGTTATTCCAAAATTCTCACAAATAACCGACCATCATGAGTCGTTGACTCTCAAATGTTCTGGGTAAATAATTGTCACAGCTTATCGCCTACCTTCGGGCAGTCTCGATGATTTTGTTCAATTCATTAGCAGTCTGCCTGCATACGCGTCAGTATTATATGTATGCCAATTGGTTGGAGGCTATTCAAACCAAGAAATAAACCTGATGACGAAAGCATCAATTTATAGCGCATCTCTTAAGCCCGAGATACGTGCGACATTTTTTTCGACGATATTCGCGTGGCAGAAAACGCCGCTGCGACGCGACGCCCGGCTGCAGATACACGAAGCGTAGAAGCGGCGGCGCGCCGCTGCGTATCCCTCGTCTCGAAAGCGAATGTGATCAACAAGTGGCAAACACCACTGAGGAAGGAGGTCTGTGAGAGCAGCGACGCTGACCCTTCTGTTAAAAACGCGAAATGTTGACTTCGACACCATTGTACCAATTTTACCACGCGTGCATACGTATCTATTAGAATTTGCGTGCCCTAAAGCATGCCATCCCGTACCTTTCGACGCCCGGTCGGCTACGGATAACATCGGCTACGGTTTTCAGGAAGGAAACGCCGGCACTCCGATCCAAGATTTGGCTGTGTTCTTCAAAAAAAGGACATATCATGTCTGATGAAGCGTTTATTTTCACGAAAATAACATTTCCGTGCCAAAATTGCTGCGTAGCTCGTCGACAATGGCGGCCATGTTGGTGGCGGCAGGCAGAGCCGGTCAAACCGAAAGAGCGGGCTTTCTGCGCTGCTATTGGCTCGCTTCAGCCGCCGCTTCCGTTTCTGCGTTTCGCAGCGTCGCCGTCGCCCGTTGTAACCAGCAGTGGACACCCCTCAAGCTGCGAAAGTAATGGTAACAGTTGAGCGGGAGCTTTGAAAGGAGAAAGTAAAAGCACAACCTCCTCCCCTCCTTAGCAACCGGCGAGCCATTGGGGGGGGGGGAGCGCAGCTGAGCATAGCAACCATGACATCACACATTAGCGGTAGAACGAGCGCGCGCGCGCGTCGGCGGTGGCAGTTACACGGCCGCTCCTTCGCCAGACGTCTCGTTGCAGTCTCCGAAGCGGCCCAGTGATTCCGCGCCAAGCGGTTACACCTCAATCGTGCATTACGCCAGGGTGTCTGTCCCAGAAGTGGCGGCAGCCTGCAAATTACTTTTGTTTGTATAAAACTGATGCGTCCGCGTTTCTTTGTATGTGTCTCGGGAAGAGCAAGAATGCATGCACGCTTTTTTCAGTTATTTAGACAACCTCCTTGCATTGCGAAAGCGGAGGCTGCTCAAGGTCGACCCCGACACTGCCGAAGTCTTGAGCTGACCATTAGCAGAAAAGAAGTTGCGGCGTCCGTGACTGCCTTTTTGGTTGTGTTTTACTTTTTTGCGTTTCCAAGGTCACCGAATCGAGAGTCGAAGCCTAGGGCTCCTTTTTAGTTGGGCGTTAATATTTTCCTCCTCCAAGATGGCGGCCATGCAGAGTCAAAGTGTAGGTGCCTACGTGCTCTTGTTGCGCTTTTTGGTGTTTTGTTTTTTCGACGCCGACGCTGTGGCGCCGCGAGTGCTCGCCCGCTAGCGCCCGAGGGCTTTTAAAAGGGGGCCGTATGGAAACGAACTTCAGTCCGCTCGTCGGTGGAAACGCTGCCGCCGCGAACTTCCGGGTCTCCGAGCCGCTGCACCGCATCCTGGAAACCGTAAGCTGCCCCGCACGGACGTCGCCTTCGGGGGCCGCACGCACTGACTGCGTGTTTGTGGATTGACTGCAGCCGCGATTCCCGGTTGACTGTATGTTTGTTCACCTTCCGACTTTTGATCGAATGTATCTAATTGACCTCTCACTTGTGTTCTGACGTAGCTGTGTAGATATATTCAATGTATAACTTAATTTAGTGTGTTTACTGCTATGTGCTTGCCGCAATTGTTTTGTAGAATGTAAGTTATGTATCTGTGAAAGCTGGCGCATTGTTCAATCGGAACTCTAAACGTTATTTTGTTGTTGTTACCTCTTAACACGCCTCGGTCTCAGTCACTACGTTTGTTTACCGGCTACGCCGGGCATCAAACGGCCGCCCCCTCATTGTCCGGACTCGGTGATGATGTCGCGTAGTCACCGAACCAGTGACAATTAACTGGCGTCCGCGACAGGACGTTTGATGCGAAGAGAACGTGGTGAACTGAGAGGGAGACTTGTTGAGGTGTTGAACTGTGCCGACTTTAGAGAGGCGTCGTGTATCAACAGGATCTGCTTTGTGCTGACCTTGTAGCTGTGTTATTGAAAGTGTGCTTGGAGATAGAAGCATGGATTTGGAAAGGTTGATAGCTATGGGTAGCCAGTTGGGGCTGACAAGCACGAAACTCAGAAAATGGATCGAAGATAAGCTCCGCGAAGAGCGAAAATGGGTCGAAGATAAGCAGCGCCAAGAGCGGGTGTTTGCCCGAGAGAGAGCGGAGCAGGAGCGCGCGGCTGCGAAGGCAGCTGACGAACGTCAGATAGAGATTATGCGTTTAAAAATAGTGTCAGCGACAAGAGAAAGAGACTGGAGAGAAAGAAGGGAGCCAGGACAAAGATGATTTGAAGTTGAACACAAGTGAACTCCTGATCCCATATGACGACCGGAAAGATGATTTATATGCTTATATCAGACGATTTGAAAGTATTGCGAAGAGCCATAAGTGGCCGGAGAGCCAGTGGTCGACAGCACTAGCTACATGTCTAAGTGGGGAAGCGTTTAGTGTTTACAGGCGTTTGCCGCCGGGTGATACAGCGGATTATACCAAGGTGAAAACCGCCCTTTTGAAGAGATTTCGGTTCACCACGGAAGGATTCCGAGAGAAATTCAATACAGGAAAACCGGCGGATGGAGGTACTGCAGCTCAGTTCTCAGCGCGTCTCAGCCACTATTTTGACCGCTGGATCGAGCTTTCAGGCATCAAGACAGAGTTTCAGGAACTCAGGGAGCTCCTCATTAAGGAAAGATTCCTACAAGGCTGTCATTCCAACATGACACTTTACCTGAAGGAGAGGAAAGCAAAATCGCTAGGAGAGATGTTGGACCTAGCTGATCAGTTTTTAGAAGCGCAAGGAAGCCCGACTCTCTCCAAGTCAAAGACGGACAGCCGAGACGATGCCGGGAGGCCCGAAAGTGAAGGAAAGAGAATCAATCAACGAGCACCGCCTCGCTGTTACCTTTGCAACCGCATGGGGCATCAGGCTTCACAGTGCCGTACCCACACCAGTAACAGTCCTAGCGTCACCTGTTTCAAGTGCGGGCGAAAGGGACACAAGGCAGATGCGTGCCGCTCAGCGGTAAAGGAAAGGCCACAGGCATCGTGCGTCTACTCACCCGCCAAGAAAGTTAATGAGGAGAGCATTCGCGATGGCTACCTGGAGCTCAAAAATGGAGATAAAATTCCCGTTGCGAACGCGGTCATGATGACGCGACCGAAATTCCTCGTTGAAGGACTGCCGGTGGTGGCTGGAACGTTAAGAGGTAAGAGCATATCGGTACTGCGAGATACCGGATGCAATACGGCGATCGTGAGACGAGAGCTCATCGACGACGACCAGCACACAGGAGAGAAGAGGCCAGTTTACTTAGTGGATGGAACAGCTAAGATGCTGCCTGAGGCGCGGGTTCACATCGACAGCCCGTATTTTTCTGGAATTATCTCGGCGCTCTGCATGGAGGAGCTGCTGTATGATTTAATTCTCTGAAACGTAGAAGGCGCAAGAGCTCCAGATGACCCGAAGGAATTGGTTGAACGACCGGTCAGCAACGAGCTCGCTGAAGAGGAAGTTGCAACGGTTGTAACAAGAGCGAAAGCAAGGGAGCAAAACAAGAAGTTCCAAGCGCTTAAAACCCCCGCCGTCGCAGTGGAGCCACCCAGGAAGAGTTATGCAGATGAGCAAGCAGAGGACCAGTCGCTCAAGCAATGCTTCTCCCAAATTGGCAAGAAACTGACGTGTAGGGATTCGGAAGGCAAAATCGAATTCCAGAAAGAGGATGAAGTACTGTACTGAATCTACACCGAGAAAACTGGGCGGATCGTGCGGCAGCTTGTCGTTCCAAAGTGTCATCGAGAGGCGGTGCTGAAAACTGCGCGCGACGGAATAATGGCCGGACATTTAGACGCCCAAAAGACAAAGAACCGGATTTTGGAACATTTTTTCTGGCCGGGTATCACCGCGGTCGTGACGCGATATGTCGCCTCCTGTGACATCTGCCAGAGGACAATCCCGAAGGGCCGGGTCGCCCAGGTGCCGCTGGGGAGGACGCCGCTCATCGAAACGCCATTCAAAAGCGTGGCCATAGACATTGTGGGCCCAATCCAGCCCCCTTCCAAACATGGCAACCGGTACATCCTGACCTTTATGGATTATGCAACCCGGTACCCAGAGCCCGTAGCGCTGCCGAGCGTGGAAACTGAGAGGGTTGCTGAGGCACTGGTCGAAATGTTTTCTCGATTTGGAGTCCCTAACGAAGTCCTAAGCGACCGGGGCACCAATTTCACTTCTGACTTGATGAAGGAGGTGGCCCGATTTCTCTCCATACGCCAGCTGCATACCACGCCGTACCGCCCCATGGCGAACGGCATGGTCGAAAAATTCAACGGCAGCCTGAAATTGATGTTGAAGAGAATGTGCGCCGAAAAGCCGCGAGACTGGGACCGCTATCTGGCGCCGTTGATCTTCGCATACAGGGAGGTCCCACAGGCAAGTTTGGGCTTTTCGCCCTTCGAGCTTTTGTAAAGGCGGCATGTGAGGGGACCCCTGGCCATTTTGAAGGAGCTCTGGACTAACCATCACCTCGACGAGGAGGCGAAGACCGCATACCAGCATGTCTTTGACCTCCGTAATCGACTGGAAGACACGAGCAAGCTAGCGCACGAGGAGCTCGAAAAGGCCGGGGCGCGCTACTCAAAGCTGTACAACCGGAAAACCGGAGAGAGGATGCTTGATCCGGGAGGCAAGGTCCTGATTTTGCTGCCTACGGACAACAACATGCTACTGCTTCAGTGGAAAGGGCCCTTCGAGATCAAAGAGAAGAAAGGAGAGGCCGACTACGTTATCGAGACAGCCGGAGGGAGGAAGATTTTTCACGCCAACCTGCTTAAAAAGTACGAAGAGCGGGAAAGCGAGCCAATAGAACACGTGTGCCACGTGATCTGCGGCGTCACCGAATCGGACAGCGAGGGAGCCATTCCTGTTCCGGCGCTTGAACAGTCAGAAGGCGAGCGAGATGTGAAGCTTTCTGATGATTTGACGGCGGATCAACGGAGACAGCTCCGAAAAGTGATTTCAGAACACTCTCGCATCTTCTCCGACGTCCCGGGCAAGACGGACTGGGCCGAGTGCCGGTTAGAGCTCACTACCCGCACTCCGGTCCACATAAAACAATACCCACTTCCGTTTGCGACGAGAGAAGCAGTAGAAAGAGAGATGCAGCAGATGGAGCGACTGGGTATAATCGAGAAGTCCCAGTCACCGTACAATTCACCGGTCCTCTTGGTGAAGGAACCAGACGGCACGAACCGGCTTTCGCATTGATTTCCGACGCCTTAACGACGTCCTGGTTGCCGATTCGGAGCCAATGCCCAGAGCGGACGCGGTTTTCGTGGCAGCTGGAGAGAAGAAATACTTCTCAAAGGTAGACTTTGCCAAAGGATATTGGCAAATCCCATTGACTGAGGAGTACAAGCCCAAGACGGCGTTTTCAACGACATCGGGTCTTTTTCAATTCCGTTTTATGCCGTTCGGGATAAAGACTGCCCCGGCAGTATTTTCAAGATTGATGCAAAAAGTGATGGAGGGAATTCCCGGAGTGCAGCACTATTATGATGATGTCCTCGTTGCCAGTGCTACGTGGGAGGAGCATCTTTCTTCGCTGAGGCAGCTGTTCGCGAGAATCGAGATGCCCGGCCTGACAGTACGAGCAAGCAAATGCGAATTCAGGATGGAAAGCATCGAGTTCCTAGGGCATCGCATTGGCCGAGGTCAGCTGGCACCACTCGGGAAAACGCTCGACAAGATACAGGCGGCGCCAACTCCTCCAACAAAGCGTCAGGTACGCGCTTTCCTTGGCTTGTCGGGGTATTACCGCGACTTCATACCCGACTACGCAAGAAAAAGCGAGCCCCTCACCCAGCTGACGAGAAAGGGAGAGAGGAACGTCGTAAGGTGGACGCCGGCCCATCAGGAAGCCTTCGAAGAACTCAAGCGTCGGGTCTCAAGCCCTCGGATACTACGGCTGCCAGACTTCTCCAAACAGTTTGTGCTGCGCACGCATGCCTCTAATACCAGCCTTGGCGCGGTACTAATGCAGCGGCATGACGGAACGCTTCACCCGGTGGTACACGCGAGCAGAAAATTCCCCAGGGAAGCAGCATACAGCACAATCAAGAGGGAGTGCTTAGCGTTAGTTTGGGGAATACAGAAGTTTTCCACCTACCTGTACGGGGTGCATTTCATTGTTCAGACGGACCATCAACCACTGAGCTACATCAAACGAGCGAAACAGCTAAACAGCAGAGTCCTGCGCTGGAGCTTGCTGCTCCAAGAATATCAGTTCACCGTCGAGCATATAAAGGGCAAGGACAATGTCGGTGCTGATTTCATTAGCAGGCTGTAGATTTGTCGCGCGGTTAATTTTCGCTATTAATTTATTCAAGTATTATGGTGCATGTGTACACGCTGACTTCAATTGTGTGCTAGTTTTATATAAGTGGTTATATCACGCGCTGTATATCTGTGCACAGGCCAGCTCGCCGACTTCTGTGGGTCTAGAATATTATCGGATAATAAATATTCCGAAAGTGGGGGGGCCGTGTCACAGAAGTGGCGGCAGCCTGTAAATTACTTTTGTTTGTATAAAACTGATGCGTCCGCGTTTCTTTGTATCTGTCTCGGGAAGAGCAAGAATGCATGCACGCTTTTTTCTGTTATTTAGACAACCCCCTTGCATTGCGAAAGCGGAGGCTGCTCAAGGTCGACCCCGACACTGCCGAAGTCTGGAGCTGACCATTAGCAGGAAAGAAGTTGCGGCGTGCGTGACTGCCTTTTTGGTTGTGTTTTACTTTTTTTGCGTTTCCGAGGTCACCGAATCGAGAGTCGAAGCCTAGGGCTCCTTTTTACTTGTGCGTTAATTTTTTCTCCTCCAAGATGGCGGCCATGCAGAGTCAAAGTGTAGGTGCCTACGTGCTCTTGTTGCGCTTTTTGGTGTTTTGTTTTTTCGACGCCGACGCTGTGGCGCCGCGAGTGCTCGCCCGCTAGCGCCCGAGGGCTTTAAAAAGGGGGCCGTATGCAAACGAACTTCAGTCCGCTCGTCGGTGGAAACGCTGCCGCCGCGAACTCCCGTGTCTCCGAGCCGGCGCACCGCATCCTCGAAACCGCAAGCTGCCCTGGACGGACGTCACCTTCGGGGGCCGCACTGACTGCGTGCTTCTGGATGGACTGCAGCCGCGCTTCCCGGTTGACTATGTTTAGTCACCTTCTGAATTTTGATCGACTGTATTTAATTGGCCTCTCTCTTGTGTTCTGACCTGTGTAGAAATATTCAATGTATAACTTAAATCAGTGTGTTTACTGCTATGTGCTTTCCGCAATTGTTTTGTAGAATGTAAATTATGCGTCTGCGAAAACTGCCGCATTGTTCAATCGAAACTATAAGCGTTGTTTTGTTGTTGTTACCTCTTAACACGCCTGGGTGTCAGTCACTACGTTTGCTTACCGGCTACGCCGGGCATCAAACGGCCACCCCCTCATTGTCCGGACTCGGTGATGATGTCGCCTAGCCACCGAACCCGTGAAAGGAAGTAAAACGATAAAAACACTAGAAAAGTCAACCATTAAGACAGTAAGAAAGGGAACTAAAAAACTATAATATCATGACGTGAACACGGAAAAGCCGGCAAACAACACGGCTAAAACGAAGGTGAACGAAAACATAAACGAACAAACTTGAAATGTGTTGGCAATATCTAAAAAGGCTAACTCTTTTTCCGTCAACGAAACTAAAGGTTTGCTGACACACTGATCACTCAAATGGATTATGCTAGCAGCTTCTATTATCTCACGCGTAAGCTTATTGCCTTGTTTCCATATCACTATGGTCTTTTCGAAGCCTAGCAAGCAACCCGAAACCAAAGTTTTACAATCGCGGCAATGAATGCCAAGATGTAGGACCTTTTGTTTCGCATTGTTGTCATGTTCATTCAGCCTCTGATTTAAACATCGACCCGTCTGACCAACGTATATTTTGCCACATGACACAGGAATCGAGTAGATGATTGACTCTGAACACTGCACAAACGCCTGTCGGTGGCGAGTGGTGCAGATACTCTCCTCTTGTCTCTTTTCATTCGCACAGTTGCACAGACGTGATGACCACTCCGGAGCACTGAAAACTACCCCGGCGCCTGCCTTCTTACCAATTTTTCTTAGGTTATGGGCAATCCTATGCTTCTAAGGCATCACCACTAATTTCTTTCTGTTCTTTTGACTTTCTTTTTCGTGTCGTTTCGACTTGTTCAACATAGTGTCGGCGATCGTAGCCAGAAGTTTAGAAAGCAGTTTCCTTTTGCAGAAAAACAGATCGGAAAAGGCAGGCTACGCTCCTAATCTGTGAATAGAGGACTTCTCAAGACCTTTTTTAAACACATCTCGAACTATATTTCTTTTTACCAGCTTTGAATGGCTCGAGTCAAACGGAAGAATCGCCTTGTTGCCTCTAGGTTTGTATGTCGAGCAAATACGGTCCTCCTTGAACTCAAGACTGAGCTCTAGGAATCGTTGGAGGCCTTCTTCTGGCAATTCAGGAGTTAAGCACAGAGGTGTCAGGCACTGCGAAAAAACTGCTAAAGATGGTGACCCTTCCAAATCAAAAGTATTCTGTCTACAATTTTAAAGTACAAGGAAGTACAAGGAAATCATCAACGAATCTGAATACTTTTACGACCTTCGTTCCTTCCGAGTGGCTATTAACAATGTTCTCTAGTTTAGCTAGATGCAAATTGCTTAACACCGGGGCTATAATAGACCCAATACAAATGCCTTGCATCTGCAAAAAAGGCATTCATTCCGCAGAGCAAAAGTTGATTTCAGGTAGGCTGATAACACATTCATGAAACCTTAATCCGGGATGCCACATTCGTTTTGAAAGGCGACAGCACCAAACTTAAGCTATCATTGACACATCTGAGTAGGTCGTCGTGAGGAATTGAATAATATAAGTCTTGAATGCCTATCGAAAAAACTAACAGTGGTCTTGTCGGCTGGGTTTTCAGAAACTGAATAACATCATTCGAATTTTTTAGTAAGAAAGGATCTTGTACCTGTAGTTTCTTCAGACGTTGCTGTGAAAGCATTTGTACACATTTTCTGTCAAGTTCCAGTTTCTGACACAATAACACGGAGAAGGCATACTGGTTTGTGCGTCTTTGCCATGTAGAACATTTGAAGGCTCAATTTTTCGCTATCTTTTAGAACATCGGACAGTTTACGCAGGCTCATCTTTTCGCGCATTTTTTTTAGTTTTTTGGAAGCTTCCTGTTCGTACCTTCGTACAGGGAGTGGATATGCTTACAAGCTACGAAGGTACGAAGAGGAAGTTTCCGGTTGAAATAACTGTGTGTTTTAAAAGAAAACGATTTAATGTTGCTCACCGCAGACAAGCAAGGAGGTTTTAGCGTTTTAACGCAACAGGTGTACTTTTCAAAAGCATCACAGGCCAGTCAATCGTCTTTTCACCTACTCAGTGATGTTTCACTTATGAAGGCAACGAAAAATTAAAAATTGTGCTAAAAGATGAACCTGCTTAAACTGTCCGACGCTATAAAAATAATGAGAAATTGAACCTTGAAATGTTCACAACAGGAAAGACGCACAAACCGTGATGCCCTCTACTTGTTGTCAGAAGCTGGAATTGCGCAAAAATGTGTAGGATTGTTTTTACAGCAACACATGAAGAGAATACAGCTCCAGGATCCTTTCTTAGTAATAAATTCAATTCTGAAATTCAATTTCTGAAAACCCAGCCGACAAAACCGCTTTTAGGTTTTTCGATAGAGATTAAAGAGAGATTAGTCAGGGTGTCGAACCGGAATTTTTTCGGGTTCGGCTCAGGTTCGGGTTCACGCCTTTTGGATTCAGTTCCGGGTTCGGCTCCAGAGCGACATTCCGTTCCGGTTCGAACCTGTTTGGACCATAGTGAAGCGGTTCAAACGAGTTCAGGGCAAAAAAAAACCAACCTTAACTGGTAAGCTGCTTATTTTTTTTCTGGCGCATCAATATATAAAATAAAAAATGCAAAAATTTGTTCAATGCGCGATGCTCTCACTTTACCCATTTTATTTGTTGTTCGCGACAAAAAGAGGAATTTACGGCAAGAGGCGCAAAATGACATGAACTGGAAATTAAGTAAATAGGCTATGTTTACGCTATAATCCGTCTGATGACGTATAAAGAGAAAAGCAGGTGGATTTTGCAGCCACAAAGCCCATTAGCTTGAGCGATTCCGGAGATCCCGTCGCGCCCGTAATTGGTCTCCCCTGAAGCTCGAGTCAGTCAGGATTTTCTTGTACGCAGTGCACTTACGCGGACGCCGACGTGACCGCCGCATGTGGCCTCTTTCCCTCGCACTACTGAGATACGAAGCTGTCATGTGTGGGCATCTATATCAATATACGCCGCCCCGAAACCGACTTGCCAGTCAACTTCCCCCCCCCCCCGTCCTCTTTTACTACATGGTACGAGAATGTGCGAGAACCTCTCCAGCGCCCATCTCCCATCCAATGAAAGTCTCTTGGGAGCACTGGCTGCCCCTAACATCCAGAGCTTACCAAACATGTTTTAATTAAACAGCCTCTTCAATATCACCTTTTCGAATCGCGTTATATGTTTGGAGCCCATATAGCTCAGTATCTTCAAAAACAAAGCTGATCGCGGCTTCTCGCTTGTACAGTGAGAAATTACGACATTGGCTTAATATGATTACTTCGACCTCTTTTGTTCTGATAAAAAGAGTATGATAAAAAAGCATGCTTGGATGGTTGAGAAGGGTTAGTTTCTGCACGGACACAAATTACCAACATATTCGCTGCGATTTTGGGGTGCAATATTCTTGCAAGTGCAGCATGCTACGAGGAACAAGGTACACTGTAAAAAATTTCACACCTTTAAAGGGAACAAACTGACTAACACACCCCCGCACCCTAAAAAATAGGAGTTCCTGTTACTCGTGCACCCGCCCTGCACCCGTCCTGCAACCTAGCATTTTAGGGGCGGGTGCATATGGCCAAAAAACCCCCCAGTGCAAGCAAGGGTGTTCCTTTCAAAAATGTAAAGCTGGCTTCACCTCAGTTATGCATGCCGGACTAATTGGGGAAGGGAAATGTAAAAAACAACATATAGCTGTAGCTCGTGTGTTTTATGGGACAAAATATGTTGGCGTGGTTCCTGTGACAACAACACATGCACGTGTGGAGCAGTAACATGCGTTTTCGGCATTTTATCCACGTTTCACTGATGCATCGACGCGATTGTTACGGCAACATTCCACATGGCGATCCCAACTTAACTAATTATGAAGGCAGTACAAACGCTCTGACGGGGGCGATAGTATGCGCTTTTGAGGATTGCACTTTGAGGCATGGTTTATATCTTTCGCAGCCGAGAACATACATGCAGTGGCGAGAAAAATATTGGTTCACTCGCAGCTGAAAAAAAAAGTTATTGATTTTATTACAAATGCCAATAAAAATTGCTGGAATAATATCTATGCCACGAATGTGGGTGCTCATTGCTTGTTTTGATAATAACGTGCTCCTGTACTGAATCCATATCAAGGTGAAGCTGTTACGACTGCATCGCAGTGAATAGAAAAATCATTACGTTAATGTCTTGCGATAATACAGGGTGTTCCACGTAACTTGAATCAAGTATTTAAAAACAGTGGTTAACTGCAGCCCGCTAAAACCAACGATACATTGTTCGCCATCATGTGGCACTCCTCGGAATATTTTTTATTGCGCTTAATTAGTTAATTACTAAGATTAATTCTGCAAATTTTCAAATATTCATTTTAGTGCCAAGACCGTTACGCTAGGTTGTAGAGCAGGTTTATAAAAAACCAATCCAGTTTATTGTAGCATGGTATCTCATACGGGGTCTTTTTTTCCGGCATCTAAAGAAAGCCCGCGAAATATGAAAAAATACCATGTGACTACGCTCGTGCGCTACCAAATTGCAGCGCTCTCAACGGCGTTTCGAGCAAACGCAGCGTGCCCGCTGACCGTGGCGAAGTGAACGGCCGCCGCGCCGCTGCAGAAAGTGCTGACGCGCGGGCTTTTTTTAGATGCCGGAAAAAAGGACCTCGTATGAGATACGATGCTACAATGAACTGGATTGGTTGTTTATAAATCTGCTCTACAACCTAACGTAACGGTCTTGGCACTAAAGTGAATATTTGAAAATTTACATAATTCATCTTAGTTAATTAACAAATTAAGCGCAATAAAAAAATATTCTGAGGAGCGCCACATAATGGCGAACAGTGCATCGTTGGTTTCAGCTGGCTGCGGTGTACCGCTTTTTTAAAATCCTTGGTTCAAGTTACGTGAAACATCCTGTATATGTTTCAAACGGAGTACTGTCTACGCGAAATCATTCTACTTTACACACGAAACTACGCACAAACAACAAGACCCAAATTAGCAATTTCTTGAAGCAACCTCTGTGTCAACTGGAAGAAAGGTAACTATGGAGACCTGAAGTTAATTAGGTTCCCAGAAGAGCTTGAGAAGCTCAAAGATCAAAGGGAGGAGATCAAAAACTGAACGAGTAGCAGTAGGTACCTGTGCAAACCCATTACAAAAAAATGCTGTGGTATACGGCGTTTAATGTCTGAAAGCTAAACCTGAGCTATCGGAGACACCGTAGTGGAGGACTACATACTATTTGCGGCAATCGTGGGTCCTTTAACGAGCACTGACATTCGCACAACACACGGACAATTTAGGCATTTAGTGCTTCCGGTTTCCGTTCTGGACAAACTAGCGAACATCGTCTACGCACAGCAGCGCACAGGACATAGAACATGAGCTAGAACTTTTAGAACCTTAAGCGAACATTTCCATCCTCCCGCTGATCTTGTAACAGGCGCGCCGCGAGTGGAAGCACGCTGTGCGGGCCCATGAGAGCGCCAAGGGAGCCGAAGGTCTACTTGACCGCAGAAACATCTGTCGCGATCAGACCTTGCAGTACGCATTCGGCCTGCTGTGTTCCTCTCAATCACCGCTGCGTTTTGTTGATTAATTTAATTTTATGAAGAGCAATGCCACAGGCCTAGGGGCATTATGCCTATCCATCATAACCTAGCGCCCTCCCGCCCGTCTTCTACCTCTCTGAGCTACCTCACCACGAATGCCCTGGCACCGTCCCTGTGCGGCGCTTCGAAGGTGTCGCTTGACGGTGAGGCCGCCGTCCTAAAATGTGCTACGACCTGCCTGCCATACATTTCATGCTTCCTCCACTTTCGACGACGATATAGGCTACACTTTTTTTAATATATATTTTGCCACTACCGAATTGCAGCCGCTGGAGTGAACGTAAAAGAAAAAAACGGCAAGGGGGCCAATTCATGGTAACTTTTGAATCCGAAAAAATATATCTAATTTAATCACTTCGCATTTTCCGTAGCTGGTAACTGTTGGCAATCGTTGCGTATGCTGTTCCGGTGCTGCAAATACATTCTAGCTTACGTACGCACTGTAAAAAGCCCAATAAACTGAATTCAAAACTGAAACTGATACTGCATTTCCGCCGCTAGGCGGCGATCGGTACCTTCGGGACTTTGTTGATTTATTCCCGCCCTTCTTTCTTTCCTCCATGTTCCCGCCTGTTGTGTGTCACGTGGTGTGGCCGCGGCGTCGTGGTATGCGGGCTTCAGTGGTGGACGTGAACTGCGTTTTCAACCGCATTTTCCGAGGTACCGCATTGAACTGATGTGTTTTTTGTGCATATTGTAGCGTGCAACGCCAAAAAGAACACCCGCGCAGAGACGAAAAACCTGCGGCAGTCCCCCAGTGGTTCGAGCGCGCGCGAGAGAGCCAACTAACTTCTTCCTCTTCTAGCGCATGCACTACTTCTGTCTCTTCTTCGAATGCATGTATCACTGCCCCCCTCTTCTGCAGCATCGACACGATGCGGCTGGGAGAGAAAAGTCTGCGAAAGGGTAGAAGACAGCTGCAGTGGACCGCAGTTCAGTCAGGTAGCCGGTCGTGGTAAGGCTTCATGCGAACAACGTGTACGACTTCAGTTCGGTGCGACCAGCGCGATGAACAAGCTGTCGGGGCGGGAGCAACTGCATAAGTCACATCACTGATGCGGCGCACTACTTCGTAAGGGCCGAAGTATCGGCGCAGCAGCTTTTCAGAGAGCCCGCGGCGACGAACAGGTATCCAAATCCACACAAGGCCGCCGGGAGCATAACTGACGAAACGGCGTCCACAGTTGTACTTAGTGGCGTCAGCCTCCTGTTGACGGTGGATGCGCAGGCGGGCCAGTTGACGCGCTTCCTCAGCACGCTGAACGAAGGTATCTACGTCGATGTCAGCGTCAGAGTCGCAGTAAGGGTCGACGGGCAACATAGCATCCAACGGAGTGGTCACCTGGCGACCGAAGACAAGCTGAAAGGGGGTCAGTCGGGTTGTTTCCTGCAGGGCGGTGTTGTACGCAAACGTTACGTACGGCAGAATGGCGTCCCAAGTTCGATGCTCGACGTCAACGTACATTGATAGCATGTCGGCTAGTGTGCGGTTGAGTCGCTCTACCAACCCGTTTGTCTGCGGGTGATACGCCGTAGCACGTCGGTGGCTCGTGTGCGTCAGAGTCATCACGGACTGGGTTAAGCGGGCCGTGAAAGCAGTTCCCCGGTCAGTAACAACAACGGCGGGTGCTCCATGACGCAAAACAATGTTGTGGACGAAGAACTGCGCCACTTCAGCAGCAGTGCCTTTGGCAAGAGACGTGATCTCAGCGTACCGTGTGAGGTAGTCAGTCGCAACGACTATCCAACGCTTTCCAGACGAAGACTTCGGAAATGGGCCAAGGAGGTCCATGCCCACTTGATGGAAAGGGGTCTGCGGTGGATCGACGGGGTGAAGAAATCCGGCCGGTTTCAATGGAGGAGTCTTCCGACGTTGGCATTCACGGCATGTTTTGACGTAGGCCCGCACCGATGGGAGTAACCTGGGCCAATAATACTTTTGTCTAATCCGCGCGAGTGTACGGCTGACTCCAAGATGGCCGGCGGATGGTGCATCATGACAGGCACTCAAGATCTCAGACCGCAGCTGTGATGGTACGACAAGTAGGAACACTTCTTCGCTGTTGGCAAAGTTGCGCTTGTAGAGAACACCAGACCGTAAAGTGAAGGTGTGAAGCCCTCGAAGAAAAACACGCGGAATGGGAGCTTCACTGCCTTCGAGGTAATCGATGAGCGGCGCCAACTCCGTGTCCGCCCTCTGAAGCTGCGCCATTTGGGTGGTACTAACAGAGCCCAGGAAAGGAAAATCAGCGGTGGTTTCTTCGGTATTGATTGGGATAGGCGCGCGCGACAGACAATCCGCATCCTGATGCTTGCGGCCAGACTTGTAAACTACTGTTAAGTCGTATTCTTGCAAGCGTAAGCTCCATCTAGCCAAGCGTCCTGAGGGGTCTTTGAGGCTCGCCAGCCAGCATAAGGAGTGGTGGTCGCTTACCACACGGAAGGGTCATCCGTAGAGGTACGGTCGGAACTTGCAGATGGCCCATATCACTGCAAGACATTCTTTCTCCGTCGTAGAATAATTGGTCTCGGAGCGCGTAAGTGTCCGACTAGCATAACTGATGACCCGTTCTGCACCGTCTTGCCACTGGATCAGTACTGCACCAAGGCCAACATTGCTGGCGTCAGTGTGGATGTCCGTGGCAGCATGCTCGTCGAAATGGCCGAGTATCGGAGTGCTTTGCAGACGGCTGCGAAGCTCGACAAATGCAGCCTCTTCGTCGGTCCCCCACAGGAAGGGCGTGTCGTCACGGGTCAGTGCGTTCAGCGGTTCCGCGATTTTCGAGAAATCTTGAATAAAGCGCCTATAATAGGAGCACAGGCCTAAAAACCGGCGAACGGCCTTCTTGTCAGTTGGGCGTGGAAAACCTGAGACGGCAGCAGTGTTGTCAGAGTCCGGGCGAACACCTTGTGCGCTGACAACGTGACCAAGAAAGCGAAGTTCCTCAAAGCCAAAATGGCATTTCTCGGCTTTGATGGTGAGTTGCGCGGATTTAAGCGCTTGTAGCACAATGCGCAACCGCTCCAAGTGTTGGTCAAAGGTGGGCGAAAATATAACGACATCGTCCAGGTACACCAGGCAGGACTGCCATTTCAAGCCGGAGAGGACAGTGTCCATCATGCGTTGGAAAGTGGCCGGTGCTGAGCACAGACCAAATGGGAGCACTTTAAACTCATAGAGGCCGTCAGGCGTCACGAAAGCCGTCTTCTCCCGGTCTCTCTCGTCCACTTCGATTTGCCAGTACCCGCTTTTAAGATCCAATGACGAGAAGTATCTGGCGTTCCGCAATCGGTCGAGCGCGTCATCTATCCTGGGCAGCGGGTAAACGTCCTTTTTGGTCACGCTGTTAGGTTTCCTGTAGTCCACGCAGAAACGCAGAGTATTGTCCTTCTTTTTGACAAGAACCACAGGCGATGCCCACGGACTGGTGGACGGCTGAATGACATCGTCTGCAAGCATCTCGGCAACCTGATTCTGAATGGCTTCTCTCTCCACCGGGGAAACACGATATGGGCGCTGGCAGACGGGTCGCGTAGTCTCGTCAGTGATGATACGATGCTTGGCGAGTGGAGTTCGGCCGACCTTCGAGCACGTAGCGAAACAGTCCGCAAATTCTGCCAAGAGGGCCGACAGAAGATCCCTCTGAACCGACGGCAAGGCAGGATTTATTCTGACTGACTGAAGAACGTGATGTGGGCCAGCATACTCCGGAGAGGGTCCTCCCACGGTGCACAAACCTGGAACCTCAGCAACGTCGTGGAGGAAGGCAATAGCCATGCCTTTGGCCAGGTGCTGATATTCGTTGGCAAAGTTAGTCAGGAGGACGTGGGTGCGGCCGTCACGTAGTTGGACGAGACCTCTTGCAACGGCAAGTCCCCGCTTAAGCAGCAGTGGACTATGGCTGTCCGCTAGGCCCTCGTAGTCATCAAAGAGGTCGTTCCGCACGAGCACCAGAACACTGCACCGCGGCGGCACCGTGACGTCGTTCTCGACAATGCGCAGAGCGTTGCTGCAGGGATCGCGGGAGTCAAAGCGCGCCACGGCCTGTTTGGTCGAGAACGTGACACGTGCCTCCTGAAAGTCAATCACAGCGCCGTTCGACTGCAGGAAGTCGATCCCCAGAATCAAGTCTCTGGAACACTCGGGGAGTACGACAAATTCACCAACGTACGTAAAACCACTAATCCCAACTCTAGCCGTGCACTTGCCCACAGGGGAAATTAGGTGGCCACCAGCGGTGCGAATGGGGGTCCCCGTCCACGGTGTCAGAACCTTCTTAAGTTCTCCAGCGAAGGCACGGCTCATAACAGAGTAATCAGCACCGGTATCGAGCAGCGCGGTAATGTCAGTGCCATCAATTGTCACACGCAAATCGGATGCAGCGTATCTGATACTCTCGCTGCTCTCTCTGTCCGGGTATCGTCGGCTCGAGGGTTCCGCGATGGAGGATCTTGACACGTCCCGACGTCAGCGGCCTTGCCTCCAGAGGTCGCTGGCGTTAGTTTTCCCGACGCGGACTCGGCGAGCGACGGCCAGCAGAGCTACTCTGGCGGCCAGGGCTGGAAGAGCGATAACGGAGAGGCGAAGGGGAACGGGACTCGCGCCTTCCAGAGTAGGCAGGGTTCTGGCGTGCCCAGAGATGCTGTGCAATCTCATGCGGTCGTTCGCCGTTCTGAGGGCAGGGTGCGTCGGGATGGAAACCGAGAAGGCCCACTTGACGGTACGGACAGGCGCGGTAGAGGTGACCAGGCTCCCCACAGTGGTAGCAGAGAGGCCTGCGGTCCGGTGTACGCCACAAATCCGACTTGCGAGGGCGTGGCCCAGCTGCAGCAGATGCGGTTGCAGAATACGTGGCGATGTTACTCACGGAGGTCGACGGGGTCACACCGTAGCCAGGCACGCTTGCGTGACATGTGCCGATGTTGCTCACGCCAGGCGTTGGGGTAATGGGACCGTAGCCTGTCGTGCGACGTACAACAGATGCGTACGTGGGTCGGTCATCGAACCGGGATGGCGCTTCGGGGACAGGAGGTGCCTGCGCAGCCTGTCGCACCTCGTCCCTGACAACTTCGGACAGCGCTGCCAGCGGGGCAGGTGCAACCTGAGGCAGATGGATCAGTTGCAGTTCCTCCCGGACAACGGAGCGAATTAGTTCACGCAAGGTGTCTGCACTGCCGCCGAGACACGACGAAAAGCCTTCGGGCACCATGCAGTTGATGTCCCGGTTGTACTGGCGGGCCCGTTGTTGCAGCGTCGTCTCCATCGTGGTCGCCTCGGTTAGAAATTCCGCCACCGTGCGGGGTGGGCTGCGCACGAGGCCCGCGAACAGCTCCTGCTTAACCCCACGCATGAGATGGCGCAGCTTCTTCTCCTCTGTCATGTTGGGGTCGGCGCGCTTGAAAAGACGGGCCATGTCTTCGGTGTACATGCGCACGCTTTCGTTCGTGCGCTGATTTCGGGAGTGCAGCGCAGCTTCAGCCTTCTCCCGGCGGTCAGCGTTGGGGAACGTAGCCAGGAGACTCCGGCAAAACGTCTCCCAGGTGGGAAGTGTAGCCTCGTGGTTTTCAAACCACGTCCGAGCAGACTCTTCCAGGGCAAAGTAGACGTTATTCAGCTTGCGCTCGTCGCACCAGCCGTTGTAGCGTGCGACCCGCTCGAACATCTCCAGCCAGTCCTCAGCGTCTTCGAACACGTCACCGTGAAAAGATGGCGGTGTTCGCGGTGGGTGGCAAAGGATCGGCGCCAGGGGCCTGGTGTCAGCGGCCATGGCAGTTTGACTCGACGGTAGAGGCTGGATCGGCGGCTGGGTCCTGGTGTCAGTGGCCATGTCAGTTGGACTCGGCGGTCGAGGCTGCGTCGTCCTTGTTGGCGGGGGAAGGGGCCCAAATTCAGGCGACTCTCCGCGGAGACGGCGGCTGGGTCGCTGGTGAACCGGTGTGAGGTCCGTAGTGACGCTGTACGGAGTTTGCAGGTCGGGAAGCGTACCCAGCACCTCCAGCAAACTGTAGCGTGCAACGCCAAAAAGAACACCCGCGCAGAGACGAAAAACCTGCGGCAGTCCCCCAGTGGTTCGAGCGCGCGCGAGAGAGCCAACTAACTTCTTCCTCTTCTAGCGCATGCACTACTTCTGTCTCTTCTTCGAATGCATGTATCAATATATAACTGGAGTAGTGCGTAGGTTCGTTCACTGCTGTCCATGTACTCGTATCTCACGTATCGGAACAGAAGCAGCCTTTGGAGGCTCTGCCGAATGCGTTTCTTTGTTGTAGATTGGCAGAAAGGCCGACGCTCTCTCACGTTTTAAAGGTTTGATATCAGGAAGCAAGGGCGAAGTTATAATGTGAGCGTGTTTATGCACCACAATGCATTTGTACTGTAGAAACGTTGTCCTGAAGTCGGCGTTAATGAAAAACACGAGCGTTGCGGGGGTTTGGAGACGTACTTCAGCTCGGCACGGCTACGCACCTGCCTCGAATGGTAAGCAATCCTATGTCTTCATGCATGCTGGTTTGCATTATTCAAAGCATATTTTACGGAAGAGCGGCCTCAAGGCTTGCCGCTTCTATTACCAAAGTGCCGAGATCTGCAGACAGGCAGCTCTTTCCGTGTATCCAGGAAGAGAAGCAGCACTGAACAGAGTTCGCCGAGAATCATTCTACTCGGAGCTGTTTTTGTTCTGACGAAACGAATGTTGCAAAGTACTGCCTCATGCTACTTAAGAGCTCTAGTATGTGTGTTCTGTCAAATTTAAAGCCGTTTAACGCTATTTTGTCAAATTCGTTGTCCTACGGTTTATCTGCACATGGTAATTTTTCCGCCCGTGCGTAATGTCTATTCTGTATATCTGCGTAAAATGCGTTGCGTCAGCGGGACGTCTGAGATAAGCTTTCAATTTTGTGTGCTGCAGGCGCTGACCGCTGGTCGTTTTTGCATCAGACCAGGTTTTTGCATAAATTTGTTGACGCTGCTATCTATTTTGGTTTTTAATTGTTTTTACAACGTCGTCCAGATAAAAAAATCCTGTGCTGTGCCAGCTAGGTATATTTAGCTTGCTTTTTCAAGTTTTTAAAAGCTTCATTGTTTGGCCATAGTGACCTAATTTCTGAATTTTGGCGGTCTGTAATCGTGATGGTATTAAATGTATGTCTGCAGGGGGAAACATCTACATCCACATGGGAGTCCACAGCCACAGCTTGCACCTTGTTGCCGCTGGGCAATATTCATGAGCAGTATGGAAGCAAAGGTGCGTTTTAGTTCTTGCTGCAAGCTTCTTTTTATGTTGTATGCTTGGTTCTCTTTTGGGCCATTTTCCCTTCTTTCCTTCATCAAGCTGCTTCATGAAACAGGGTACATAGCCTTACCATGCCCTCATTTATTTGTACATCCTTGCTAGTTCGTTGTCAGCATAGGGTTATTGCAAACCAGTTTGAGTGTTGTTGAACGTTGTTTTCTCATCATCATCATCATCCTGATTACACCCACTGCAGGGCAAAGGACCGCCTTTGCCAGCTGCGGCTACCATATCCCTGCGAACTTGGCACTAGCATTTGGTGATAAAAAGTGTGCTACCGCATAATGTCTTCACCTCATCCACCCACCTAACTTCCTGCCGCCCACTGCTACGTTTGCCTTCTCTTGGAATCCTCTCCGTTACCCTTAAGGACCAACGGAGTGGATTCCAAGAGACGTAAAATAAAGTGCCAAATGTGTGGATGGGTTTGTTTTGTATGATGTGAATGGGATTAGGACAAAAACTAGAGCTTCTTGGTGCATCTTTATTTGTGTGTCATGAAGTTAGGAATTTCTAAACATTGTCGTTATCAGTTGTTGATAATGGAAAATGGGTTGTTACAAAAAGTGCTTCAAAATAAAATCCTGTGCTAAAACAGAACCCCTACTCACTGGGTGCTCACTTTAAGACCTGCTTTTGTAACTAAATATATGTGGGCATATGTATGGGTCTCAGTATGACAAATATAATGCAGGTACACTCATTTAAATAAGCCAGTCAGAAGCCCAATGCAGAAGCAGGTATGAATACTTAGACAATCAAGAGTGATAATTAAAAAAAAACCTAGACCCTTACTGTAGCATCAGCATTCAAGTTAGTTAGCTGCAGCTAGAATCAACTAAAAGCCATTGATAACGGTGGCATAGAAAGCCTAGAGGGTTAGTTTGTGAGACATCTGGCACCAAGAGCACACTTACAGATGTAGGCAAGAGCAAGCTGAATGGCTTTTTGAATTTAATACATCTTCTATTTCCTGTACAATCACTTATGCCAGTCCGGTCTATGTTAAAGCAGAATAGCTAACTGTGTGGCTCATAACCCCACTGTTCTTTTTTTTTGAGGTAGCAGTAGCTGGCATCACAATTATTTCAACTGCGCAGAGCATGGGCAATAAATAGATGAAAAACGAGCACTACCGACACGTATCACTGCATCAAAGATTGACTACATAAAGCAAAACAAACATTGGCGAATAAAAACAAAAGAATAAAAAATGTTGAAAAAATCACTATTCTGCCTTCTAAGCTGCTAAGGTAGCCTATAGTCTGGGACAGCTTTCTGTGGCTATGCAGTGGAAGGTACGAGCACGCACCGCCAGCTTAAACACCTATCTCTGTCCCTCGTGACGGTGTGATAAGAGGCACGCTTGTAAAAGCCTTGCCCTCATAGCTTCCACTGCATAGCCACAGAAAGCTGTCCCCAAGTATTGTTCTTTTCGTGTGAGCACAACAGAATGTTTGCTGACACACTTGTCTTGCTCCTGATGGATCAAACGCATCAACAACAATCTCGTCTCACACGTGTCTCACAACTTGAAAAGAATAGGAGCTAGGGCCGGTGCGCGAGTAGTATTCTCAGCTCGAAGCAAATTGCAACGTCTCTGCAAGAGTGTCAACTGTGAAGGGTTGGCACCTGCAGAATGCGAAAAGAACCAAGAATTCTCTTATGTACAAGTGCCCCAAAAATGTGGCGCACAGAAGTGAGCTATCCCGCGGAACGGGCTGTATCAGTCAAACAGGAGATGCCTAAACGACTGTCTGAGCGAACGCAAGAGCTCGTTAAAACCACCTCCCGAAAGCAATATGGTCATATATTGGCAGTCGTGTGTAAACTGCGCCTGTGCTTTCAGCCAACCATACTGTACACTTACATAAGGACCAGCACACGCGGGAGATTTGTTGATGCGTTTGATCCGTCAGGAGCAAGACAAATGCATCAGCAAACCTACTGTTGTGCTCACATGCAAAGAACTAGGCTACCTCAGCAGTTTGGACGGCAGAGTAATGGTTTTTCTACATTTTTAAACACTTTTTTTTGTTTTTATTCGCCAGCATTTTTGCCCTGTGCAGACAATCTTTAATGCAGTGCCACATGTTTTGCAAGCAGGCAAACTGTTGCAAAAAAATGTTGGTTGTGCCCTTTTTTCACTTGTTTATTTTGTGGCGATCTTTAGATCGTCAGTCAGCGCCGAGTCTGTCTAGTTCTTTCATCCCATTACTGCCATGCTGTGCCCTTCATGCTGACGAACATGTACCGACTAGTTCAAGAAAGTAACTTTTTACATTGTGAAGCCATTTTACCAATTGCATTCGCATGGTTTGAATGAATGACCATTCAGATTGCTATTGCATCTTTTTGGAACCGAACAAGCTTAAATTTTGCAAGCTTACCAAACTCTTCGGATGCTTATGTTTGTTATCACCAGCATTAAGTCTCCTTTGCTGCTCACGTCTACAGAAGGCAAAATGCTCGACTCATTATGATATTGCGGGGACTATATTAGGTAGACTGGCAGGAACAATGCCACCATCGAAGTAGGGGAGTGGGAGTTCTCAGTGTCAGGGTTATACATCTGTACAATGTAAAGATTCAGATTGGTGTCGTCTTTGTAACTTGCAATTGTAATTTTTCTAGTGTTACAGAAGCCTCTTCAAGTCCAGCCAATATATTGACCTATATGGAAGCTGCTATATGCCTGGTGATAAGTAGGCTGTGTATTTTGTTGCTGTGCAATACTGAATAAGGTGATTCCACGCCACCTTATCCAGACTTTTGCACTCGACTGCACTTGATTTCTTAAAGAAACAAAAAATCATGGCTTATTTTATTACCATGACAAAGATTTTTCCAGCATGTTCTTGGCAGAGAAAAAGAAGTTTCATGACCATCCTATGTTTACAAGCAATAGCAAAGCTAAGTCTTGCAAAAAAACATGTTAAAAATAAACGCTTTACGCATGACTGAAACTTTTTTATGTAAATAAAGGATTTGCTTTCATATCCAATAAATTGGACTCATGTATAAAACATGAAAGAAGGTACAAAAATATTGGAAATTGATATTTTTTATCCAATTTATGTTCTCATAAGTCATTTAAACCATTTTTCTGGGTTATCCAAAAGGCAAAGGATGGAATAAAAGTGTTTCAGAGATGAAAAAAACGCGAGGCATGTCAGTCAGCTGAAAAAAATTCTATTTTTGAGGCATATTCAGCCACCAGTTGCACAGTGAGGTTGGTCTCATTTACTTTCTAATGGCTGTGACATTTCTAAAATTTTAATTGGAGCAATTTTCGTTTTAGGCGAGAAAATAATTTCGCAATTTGAGTCTCTACCTTCAACCCCAGCATTGCTGGCTGCTTGCTCGACACTGCGGTGCATGCTAGAGCCGGCATCAAGAAGACACAAAGCTTTGCTGCACGGTGCTCTATGTGGATGCTCCTCATATTTTGGTTTTGAGAAGTCTGCTGGCATATTGGCTCAAATTTTGTCAGTTTAAACTTGAGCATGACTTAAGTCCAGCATGCACCATTGAGAGAAAGATATAGGCTTGATGTGGTGAAAAATGCGTATTCCTTTTAATGGTAGCACTTTTGTAAACTGCCTAGTCAGTTCACCTTTATTTTCTTGAATCATTTGTTGGAGCACCCAGAGGGCTACGACACTCTTAATGGTTTTCTCCGCTCATGTAAACAGCTTATAGAGGATCAGTATTTGACCTTTCTATGGCCTCTGAACGCTTTCTGTTGCTGCAGGGGGCCTCGCACTTCCACCAATGCCGTTAAAATGCTTCCCGGCTGAGTACTGTTTGTGTCGAGGAACGAGAGCCGTCCTGCCATGTGGCCACTTCATTTTTACTTTTTGTAAATCTATCCTTCAGCAGGTTTCTTTATTGCTGAAGCTGGTGGCATCGAAGACCAGCACACCAGTGTATTCGGGCAGCGGAGTGCTGGTTTTGTGTAATTTACAGCTGGTGGCAAAGTGTGCTGGAGTGAAAAGGAAGCACTGAGCAGTGTCGATGTTGAACGCAGGGACTCAACTTTTAAGGTTGTTTTCTCGCTTAAAACAAAAAAAGAGCTCCAAATAAATGCCATTAAATAGTACTGTTTAACTTTATATTTTTCATAATTTAATTAAGATCACCTCATTATGTAGTAGACTACTGAATATGTCACAAAAAGCAAATTTTCTCGACTTTAGAATGCTTTCGCTGGCTTGCCTTACGTGTTTTGCTCTCTCAAACATTTTTATCGCCTTTGCCTTCTCGACAGCCTAGAAAATAGAATAACTACTGTGAGAACATAAAATTGGATAAAAGATTTCAAATTTTTATATTTTGCACTTATTACATGTTTTATTTAAAACAAAATAAGTTCAATTTACTGCATTGGATATGTAATACCTTTAATTTATATAACAGAAACTTCATAGTCCTGCGTAAGAATGTTTCTTTTTACAAATTTTTTTGCAAGGTTACGTTTGGCTATCACTTTCAAACATGAGATGGCGGCCACGACGGGAAAAAATTACTCCGCCTAAAACAAGCTGGGATAATGTTTGCCTAAGTAATGCAATAAGCCATGAATTTTTTTAAAGAAATCGAAGATTCAGTGCTAAGCCTGGAACATTGGCATGGAATGACCCAATGGCATATAAATGCCAACTGTGCGCTGATTTGAAGAAGCCTTTATATTATTTTTGTAGCTCGATTAATATTGCAGTGTAGGTTGAATGCAATTTTTTCTGCTTGCATAATTGGAATGGTTCCATATCATGCCATTTATTTCGCATCTTGTATGCAAACTTGTATTGCGTTGCCAATATTTTATGCTGCTAGCGTTCACCCCATATGAATATTGCTGCTCCTGAGCAGCATACTCAACTGATCCACTGGAATGGTATCACTGTGTGTACCTTTGGTAAATTTCTGGGAAAAATGTATTCATTCACCTGGCTGCTTGGTAGTTTCATGTTTCATATGTAGTGACAGATGAAATGCAGATCTGTCCTAAGGATGAATGTGGCCATTTCTTAACACCATTTTACAGTAGTGATATTTGCAAGATGATCAATTCTATTTATCTACTTTGTACTTTTGTTCACTACGTAGTGCATGTATGCCTCCAAGAAAGGGAACGCGAACCAGAAAGGAAACAGCTTGGAACCCCATGTGGTCTTTTTCCAGATGTAGACTTCATCTCTTAATGTGTGATAGTATATTAGTCTAGGCAAAGCAGCGTGCAGGGTAACAGGGCACTGACAGGAAGACACAGGTACTGCGCTGACTAACAATGGAGGAATTTTTTGCTTTGCTCACTATAAATACAGGAAATATCATCCAAAATACAAAAGAAGGGAAGTCATGGAATCATCATTTGGTCACATCTGTCGGGATTATTTATCCAGATAGTCAATTGCTTTTTTCGTTGGTGTTAGGGATGATGTCCTTCCATAGGTTAAACAATTCTTATGTGTCATGCACGTCTCTTATATCTCGGCATGAGCTGTTAGCTGTTAATTATATTTCCTAAGAATTTTACATCATCGAAAGTGTGGAGTGCACTCACAGTTCGGCACATGTCTTGCCAGTTTGCTACTATATCCTGTCTCAGTATTGCCGACTTGTTCTATTAGACAAATGTTGACACGCTGACCTTATTTCCCAACATACGACGCTCCGCATGAGAGAGGGATCTCGTAAACTAAGCCACAGTCGCATGCTGTGAATTTGTTTCGGTGCTTCATCTTGTGTTGGGCTGTTTTTGAAGCACCTTTGCTGGGCGCGTTGCATACTACGTTCAGCTACTTTCTGCAAAAAAAGCAAATGAATCCATCGCAAAGAACTTCCGCAAGCTGCAAAAGAAGGTCAAGCGCCAAACAGTGAAGAACGAAACCTAAAAACTTGTGTCAAGCCAACAACTTGTCCAAATTAGTGCTGGCTATGAAGAAAAGTGATGGCCTATGCCTGAATGCCTTCGCTATTGCAAAAACACGCAACAATAACTGACCTTTCGGAGTAATTGTCGCTGAACAAGGATCAAGGCAGCAACCCTTAGGGCAGTAAGAATTGCTCTCCTTGTTCACCGTGGGAGACCTCTTCCTGGTAAAGAAGCCAGAAGTGTCCCCATTCCTCTCGAACAGCTGTACAGAAGAATTGTCATCTCATTCTGATCAAGGACTTACATTGCACGCTGCTAAATGCTGCCTTGTTTGAGACGATAAGAGAAGGTATTAATTCAATGGGAGCAGTACAATTCCAGAACCTGTGCAGAATTAATGCGGATATATTCCTCGAGTTGCTAACCATCTACTTCCGTTCTACCTATGTAAAGTTTAATGATGTGTGCATACAGTGGCAGGGAGTATGCACCAGTTCCAGCGTTGCACTAATTCTCATTGTGCTGCTAGCCTGTCAAAATAGCCAACTATTAAAAAGCTGTGCATGGCACCAGTTTGATAACGACCTTCCGATTTGTGGACGACTTCTTAGTAATCCACAAGCTTCATTACCAAGGGTAACACAAAGTCATAGTTGACATCTTCAAGACCTTCTCCGAAGTTCTTGCTAACTTTGAGCTGACCAAAGAAATGCCACTGGAGGTACAGCTTCCCGATCTATGGCTGTACTTTGTAGAGACCCATATGTGCTGGCGTTACTTCCCAGGGTCGAAAAAAAGGCTGTTGCTACTGGCGCACTGCAAAATATCCTAAATAGCTCGTGTATTGACCGTCAGCAAGAATGCCTTGAGGCCCACCTGACATGGCTACCTGAAGCTGATTTCCCAGATGACCTCATCTGCAGCCTTGGCTTCAGTTTAAAGAAATTTGCCTATCTACCTCTAAAAGGCTTCAGAAAGAACGGAACGTAGCTGCCATAGCATATTATTATGTGGTTTAGCTCAGCAGCAGGCGCGACAGGTTGCACTCAGAAGGCACCCCAAACCAAGTCACCCCGAGCGCTAGCTGCAGCGTCTCTGATGTCATCAACTGCCCAGTGTCAAAACAACGTCCTCTTCGCCTTGCGACTTGCACTGTAGCACTACCCCCTCTGCCTCGCGGAAGGAAGCACAGCCCCTGGGCGCCCTAAGGTGGTGTGAATGGTAGGGCTTAAGACAGGTGACGTGCACGAGCTTTGTGGAGGGGGCCGGGATAAGAGTGAGGGAGTGCAGGGACGTGATTTCATAGGTCACATTGCTCAGTTGCCTGAAGAGAAGACGCGGTAAGGAACCACGCAACGAGGCAGCAGCTTCTCACCCAGGCCCACATGGTGTGCAGGGAGCCAGAGGAGTACGTGGAAGCCAGTAGGGTAGTGGGCAACACGGTGATTAAGGTCATAGGTGCATGGTATCAGCCACGCACTAAAGAAAGTGGTCAGGCAGGCTGGTGTGAACTTAGTATGCAACACGCCCAGCTAGGGTGCTTCAAAGACAGCCTGGTGTAAAAGAAGGCTGTCAAATCCGCAGCATGCGACAGTGACTTAGGCACCTTGTTTAGTAAGTTCACACCAGCTCGCCTGACCACTTTCTCTTGCGCGTGGCTGATACCATGCACATATGCCGTCACAGCTAACTTCCATTCTTCTTTCTGAAGCCTCGTTGGGGTGGATCAGCAAATTTCTTTAATTATCATCAAGCGAAGGCTGCAGACGAGGTCATCCGGGAAACTAGCTTCAGGTAACTATGTTAGTTGGGCCTCAACGCTTTCCTGCCGACAGTCAGTACACAATCTGTTTGAGACATTTTTTAGTGTGCCAGTAGCAACAGTCTTTTTTTCGACTGTGGAACATAACACCAGCACATATGGGCCTCTCTGATGTGCAGCCATAGATCGAGAAGCTGTACCTCCAGCAAGGACTTCGGAGAAGGTCTTGAATATGTGAACAATGCCGTTGTGTTGCCCTTGTTTATGAAGCTTGTGGATTACTTGGAAGTCGTCCAAGAATTCGAAGGTCATTATCAAATTGGTGTCATGCAAAGCTTTTTAATAGTTGGCTATCTTGACAGGCTAGCAGGACAATGAGAATTAGTGCAACACAGGAACTGGTGCATACTCCTTGCCACTGTGTGTGCAGGTCATTAAACTAAAATAATAGATGGTTAGCAGCTCGAGGAATCTATCAGCATTAATTCTGCATTGGTTCTGGAATCGTGCTGCTCCCATTGAATCAATGCCTTCTCTTACCGTCTCAAACAAGGTGGTATGTGGCAGCGTGTAATGTTAGTCCTTGATGACAATGAGAAGACACTCCTTCTAGACGGCTGTTCAAGAGGAATGCGGACACTTCTGGCTTCTTTACCAGGAAAAGGTCTTCCACGGTGAGCAAGGAGAGCAATTCTTGCAGATACTGCCCTAAGGGTTGCTGCCACGATCCTTGTTCAGAGACAATTACTCGGAAAGGCCAGTTATCATTGCGTTCTTTCCATAAAGAAGGCATTCAGGCATAGGCCCTAACTCTTTTTCACAACCAGCCCTAGTTAGGTCAAGTTGTTGGCTTGACGTTCGTTTGCAGCTTGTGGAAGTTCTTTGCAGTGGCTTCATTTGCTTTTTCACAGAAAGTAGCTGAACGTAGTATGCAATGCTCCTAGCAAAGGTGCTTCAAAAACAGCCCAGCATAAGACGAAGCACAGAGACAAATTCATGGCATGCGACAGTGGCTTAGTTTACAAGATCCCTCCGTCACGCGGAGCGTCCTGTGTTGGGAAATAAGGCCAGCATGTTAACATTTATCTAATGCAACATGTCGGAATACTGAGAAAGGATATGGTAGCAAGCTACCAAGACACGTATCGGACTGTGAGTGTATATCACACTTTCGACAATGTAAAATTCTGAGGAAATGTAAGAGACGTGTATAGTACATAAGAATTGTTCAACCTGTTTAAGCACATCATCACTAACTTTAACGAAAAAGAAATCAACTACCTGGATAAATAATCACGACAGATTTGACAAAATGACGATTCCATGACTTTCCTTCTTTGTATTTTGGATGATGGTTCCTGTATTCATTGCAAACTAAACAATGAATTCCGAAGTTATCGCTGCACCTATCTTGTCTGTGTCCTGTTATCCTGCGTGGTTTTGCAAAGGTTCATGCACCAACTGGCCGAGCTCCTTTTCTTGTAGTAGTTTAGTGGCCTTGTGCAAATTTTTCTTGATGGATTTTTGAGTTTACTGGCTGCGGACATGGGAGATATGTTAACTTAGCACTGTTGCCTGCCTTTCAAGATGTCACTTGCTTGGTGTAATAATGAATGCATGCTTTGCGTTAGTTGCAGCCGACCACTCTCATAGAAGGGGTCGTATTGCTGACTTTGATCAGATACTGTGCATTCTGTTACAGTGAATGTTGCACATTACTTGTCGTTCGGTTTATTGTAAAGCATTTTGAAGTGCTCTATTTTCGCCTTTGTTGTCATGGTGTTTTGTGCCTTTTATAATCAGTTTACCCGCCAGGCAGGCCAGTGGTTTGCACTAGCTTGTAGCAGTTCGTGCAGAATTAATTGCATGGCCTGACCACCTTCATTCCATTTCATAACATCTAGCTTTTTAGCTAAAACATTGTTTATATAATGCCGTTTAGAGCTATTTTTTCTAAACCACAGTGGACTCTTTGGAATGGTTCAAAAAATAACAGCTGGCGCCTGCTTGCCACTTGGACAGATTTTCTTCTTTCTGTTAGCGTTAGCATGCATTATAAAACACATTGTTAGTGAGCAATATGTTGGCATTTATAAGGACCATTGAGCAGTGTAAACTGATATGAAATATTTTACTGTTTTTGTCTGAAATGCAGACTCACACCATGTATGCTGTTCACCGAAGACAATCCTGAGGTGACTGAGAACCTGTTCGTCGAAGGAGGATGACTACTCAGCAGGCTTACCACTGCGGCTCACTCCACAACTGCCATAATGTCAGGAATATGGGTGTTCAGCATAAGCTGCCTTAAGTTTGCTTTTTTGGTTTTTCCTGGGAGTTAGCGTCACAGTCCAAGCCTTCTTCAGGCTGGTATAGAAGGCTGCACAGGCATGAATTTTTCATTCTGTTTGCTCTGAAAAATTAGGAGGTAGAGTAAGTGCAATGGAACCTTATTCTTGCAGCACCATAAACCCAATAACAGCAGGTATGGGGCTGTTGTACCTTAAAATTTTAAGTTCTTTGGATGGCAGTGAGGAATTCATTGGAGAAGCTTCTTGTGCATTGTTTTATGGATGTGTTTTGTTCTAATAAAAACATTCAACATTTCTGCAGTTTTGTGAGTTTTGTCAATAAACGTTTTTCTTAGGTGCATACAGCCTGTTTACTGCTATGAAGAGCTCCAGTAATACAGGTATATTGCAATACGTAGGCATTATAATGGTAAATTTAAAGAACGCTTAAGAAAAGTAATAAAAGTGGGAACAAATTATGAACCCATTGCATGCTTTTTCCTGAAGGGTGTAGGGGTGTAAGAAGCATAAAACTCCTGTGGCTCGGTGGTAATAGCGTGTGATACACCTCAACACCTTTGGGTCAAGTTGTATCATTTTCGGGTTGGTTCTTTCATGAAACACCCCACGTTAAAGGTGTATTGAAATCACAAAACACCCTTCTGGGCCGGGTGCAAGGGTGCGAGTTATAGACACCTGGAAACTCCTTTAGAGGTGTTTTATTTTTTACAGTGTATACTTGCACTACATAGAATTTTTGCAACTTTTTCTGGAGCGCTATCAAAGAGAGCCTGTTCGTATAAAGAATTTTTTTGCGCCCTTGATAGAGTGTGGTGAATCTGTCGTGCGCCATTTGTCCACCAACTTGTTTCAGGCTATTTATTTTCAAAACTACAAAACAACCCCTTTCTGGCAGCTTTGCTTAAAGGTGCAGTGAAGAGGAATCTGAACTCGTCTTTTTGCCGCGGGAACTCGATCTACACGTTCCGAGCATTGTTAGAAATTCCGACTTATTGCCCTGTGTGGCCGATATCTCTAATTAAATCGAATTAACGTCTGGCTCCCGCCTTTATTTTTTGAATTCTCCCCGTACGGTGCGCGGAGTCGGCCAACGCGTGGAGTGCCTTTCAGCCAGCTCCTTGGAGGCTTTGCTTTCGCTTTATTTTATTTTTAGGTTTCCGTGAATGAATAGTTTCATTCGCAGATAATATAGCCTCAAAATAAACCCGCAGAAATAAAAATACTCGCGGACTATTTGCTACTACGGATTACTGCGTATTACTCCGCCGATGGCAGAGCGGCAAGCCGCCACGGGACTGGGTGAAAGGCACTCCACGCGTTGGTCGACTCCGCCCACCGTACGAGGAGAATTAAAAAAATAAAAAATGCGGGAGCGGGAAGTTAATTTGATTTAATTAGGGAAATCGACCACACAGAGCAATAAATCTAAGTTTCTAAGAATGCTCGCAACGTGTAGACTGAGTTCCCGCGGCAAAAAGCCGAGTTCAGATTCTTCTTCACTGCACCTTTAGAGGCGACTAAGTGCCCGTTTGTCTCTTCTAGACATGGTCGTGAGGGGACTTTGTGCTGATACATTCGATTTTCTCACTCTTCGTTTTTCCTTAGGATAGCCGTACGACCTCTCCACATGGGAGATGACAAAGGCCGTAATAGATCATTACTTGCTCTACCTATAACATCTGTAGCCTTAGCTGGGCTTTCTTGATACCAGTGTATGAAAGCGAATTCAGCGGATGTGGTCGAGCCCACTTCTAACCAGACGCATGCAGATTTGTGGCAACACTTCGTTGATCCACAACTGGCCAGATCTTTTTACGGATAACTACGTTCCTGCGGAACACAAAATCGCTCAAGCACGTGTTTTGACGGAGGCGTTGAACGCCAAATACTTGCACTCCCCTATTGCCAGGGATTTCATTTATGTGGCCGACCTGCCACCAGCTGCCGTGTACTTTTCAACCACGATTAGTTATAACCCCGTTCCTTAATTTGATAGTTGGCAGCAAGAGTCTCGACGGGGATTAAATGACACCCAGGATAGCCTGGAAAGGTACTGCTTTGCAAAAAATAAACGGCACTTTTAGCGGCCTTAGTATTTTGGCCTGTTATACGGAGAGCCCACTTACAACGAACATCATATATAACGAACGGGATCCGCCTGACCGTCAGGTTCGTTATAAATGGGCTCGACTTAGTTTCAGTCGGCTACAAAAACCTTTTTCACGCTTCAAACATGGACCTTACGCGTTAGGCCGTACCTTTGGATTTGTGCTGTGGCCAGTGAAATGCTATTTGTGCGAGCAATGAGAAATCAGTGAGCCATAAAATGATTTTTTTTTGTTGCGATACTGAATTTTTGGGGGGCATACTTCAGCAGGCTTTTAAAAAAGACATTGAGATCATGCACTTCACTATAACGTTTCTGTCCGCCATGAAAGACTCCAGAACTCCGTGCGAACTGTTCGTGTTCATAGGGCCGCTTAGCGTTGCGAAAACCCGCATGATGGCTGAACAAGTAGGCCCGCCGGGTTCAACGAGGTCACTGTTCAGAGAACAGTGCTCTTTAACATTGGAGGAATATGCTGCGCAAGTTGAACACCCTCACTGGTTCCGAAATTTTGTTGTCCGGGCGGAGTAAGAGAGTCATGTTAGCGTGAGGCCTTATTCCGAGATCGCTGAATTCGACGAGATCAAGCAAGGCACGAGGAGGGTCAGACAGTTTCCTAATATTCCATGCAACGAGGATTAAAAAAAATCCTCGGGCATGACCGAGTAGCGTAGCGCATTTTTAAACGGAGCTTTTCTGTTCCTCCGCCACTGGTACGAATCCAACTCGGAGTATGCATGCTTTTTTAGTTATTGTTTTACTGCGTTAGCAGTATAGCCTCCTTTCCGCAAAATAACCGTGATGCGTGCGTATGTACGTTTACGTGCGTTCGTGCGTGCGTGCGCGTGTGCTCGTGCGTGCCTGCAGCCTCCACCCTCGATGTACACTCCGGTGGGCGCAAATCCGGGCACTCACTGGTAAAAATTCATCTTCAGCAACCTTCACCCGTCCTCCCGCCACCCACTTGTACCCGACGTAGCCGAGGCGGATTGTTGTGAATGCTCAGCGTGTGCCGTCGCCCAGGCGTTCTACGAAAAAAGACCAACAAGCATAAGACTCTCGCCTCAGACACGAAGAACCGAAAGTATGACAGCGAAAAGTAGATATAAGCCGCCAGACAGAGAATTCAAGATCCAGTAGTCGAGAAAAGTGTGAAGAAACCACCCGATAGCGACTGGCATCAAATTTTTTATAAGATGAACACTACAGTGAATCGGCGTAACGAAATCATTTCATCGCAGTTACATTTCATTGAAGTAGTATAGTTCTGGGAGTTATCACTACCACGTGGCAGCGAACATATGCATTTTGGAATTGTGCCTTTGTGTAATCGGTATTTAATTTTTTTTTCCGCTGCCAATAGCCCGCGATTTCTTTGCTTTTTTCCGTCGTGTGAAAAAAAGAATATTCGGATTACAAAAAAAGAGGCTCCACCAATTTATCCATCCCTTATTTGGTACAAATAGCACTAGTATCTTGTGTTTAACGTCTCGAGTAGACACATGGGCTACAGATGCACGCTGTAGTGGAAGACCGCAAATTAACTTAGACCGGCTGGGTTTTTGGAGTGAGAGTTCCACTACGCCATGTTTCGCCGAGGTCATCGGGTGTTGCACTTTAACCTTCAGCAGGAGGAGCGCCGGAGGTGGGGCTGTGACGTAACAGCACATGACTCGCCTCAGCTGCAGCCGCCACCCCACGGCTCTCACCGCGGCCCGCGTTGCGCCGACCACCGCTATAGTGTTTCAAGCATGAAATGCTTTTAGCGCCCGTTGTCGGCAGTGTGGTGACGTCACCCCTAGACCGAGAGCCATCATCCGGGCACTGAAATCCACTCATCCGGGCACTGAATTTCACTCATCCGGGCTTTAAGAGAAGTTTATTGAACCCAGGACCTAAAAGGGACATCGGTCCCTCTACAAAAACAAACATACATTGCGGCGACTGATGTTGCCCGGTGCAGACACATACGCGCAGGGAACTTAAAGAGTCAAAAACCACAAGATGTCCAAGAAAGTTCAGGGGTCCATACGCGCGGTGGAAGCACGCCGGTTGGAAATACCGTGCACAAATACCCCCGCACATACATAACGCGCGAACAACACACACATACCTCGCGCACAAACTCCGGGCGCGAACATAGCGCGCACAAACGCGCGAACAACGCACACAAACCTCGCGCACAAACTTCGGGCACGAACATAACGAGCGAACATCGTGTACGAAACACGCGCACCATACAGGCGCGCCACACTTCATATGGCAGGAGCCACACCGAGACACGGCCCCTGCCCGCGACGATGAAGCGGGTGGACCAGCGCCGAAGGAACTGGTGCTCCTCCAGCGACACGAGGTCCACGCAGGCTTGGGCCAACATGCGTGCACGTACCCGCTGTAACATAGGGTACATGGCCCTCTGTGGTCATCCTTGCAGAGCCGCCACACCTCTCTGGTGCCACAGCACGAATGCCCCGACGCAAAGAAGCATGCGTACGAAAGGGTCGCGAAACCTGGAGTTGGGGCCCAGGGTCGCTCCAAACATTCTAGACATGAGAACCCAAAATGTCCTGGCGACAGAGCACTCAAAGAGTGCGTGCGGCAAGGATTCAACAAGGCCACACTGCGGACATCGGTCGGAGGGGGCCACGCCCCAAGCCGCCAGGCGGTCTGCCGTAGGCAGGGCCCGCCAGCCCCGCAGCCAGCCAAAGTCTCGCATGTCTGCGGGAAGGGATGACGACGTCCGGTCCCGCCATCGCACCTCTCTGCTAAGCGCCAATTTCACCTGTGGGGCTTCTTTTATGGCCAGGAGCTCGCATACCCGAGAGGCGGGACTTGAAAACAGCTCCACCTCTGGCAGCGCTGCGGTGAGGGACCTGAGCGTCTGGCAGACTCGCTGGAAAAACCGAGGCTGCTGGAAGGCTGTCGGGCCGACACTCTAATCGGGAAAGAAAAGGGAGCGCGACGTACTGAGTAGGTATGACAGGAGCGCCCTGCCCGGGTAGCCGGCCTCGTTAGCCAGGTCGCTGGTCGCCCGCAACGCGAGCACGCTGCAGAATGTGGGCAGGTGGGGAATGCTGAATCCCCCAGTGTTAGTAGAACGCCGGAGGAACGCGCGCGCTACAGACTCCGTCTTGCCTGCCCAAAAGAACGAGCCACATAAAGTGGCCAAACGGCGCGTGAAGGTGCGGGGCGGGTGGGCGACGCGTGCGACATAGTCCAGTGGGGCGCACACCGACGCGCGGATGATAAATGCGCGCTCCGCGAGGGAGAGACCGAATCGCGCCGCCACTGACAACCGTTTCTCGGCGGTCTCTCTAAGCCGGGTCCATGTCTCGCGAGCCGGCTCACCGGACGCGAGGAAATAAACCCCTAAAACCTTCACTGCCGAAACCCACTGCACATCGCGCAACAGGTCTGAGGAGAACACGCCAAAACGCAACGCCCTACTCTTGCCCCTGTTCAGCTGGGCGCCGGACAGTTCGCTGTACACTTCAAACAGCCGCAAACACGCTACGTAGCTGTCCTCGTCCCGCAAGAACAGGGACACATTGTCGGCGTATGCCGAGACCTTCACCTGGCCGTGGACCGGCAGCGGGAAACCGCGCACGGACGGACTCACGGCGATGCGGCGCAACAGTGGATCGAGGCACAGAACGAAAAACATGGGCGACAAGGGGCAGCCTTGCCTGATCCCTCTGGAAACACAAAAGGCAGTGCTGATCGCTCCGTTGACGGTCAGGCGGGCCGTAAGCCCCGAGTAGAGGAGCTTGACTCTGGCTACGAAGGCTGATTGAAAGCCAAAAGCCTCCAGCACACCTAGCAGGTACCGGTGCTCGATACGGTCAAAAGCTTTGGACTGGTAAAGCGAGACAAAGCAGCCCGGAATCCCCGCTCTCGAGGTGAATGTGAACAAGTCACGAGTAAGTGCGAGAGCGGAAAACACCGAACGGCCGGGCACGCTACCCGTTTGCGCTGGGCTGACCACCGAGGGCTGAATCACGCTCAACCTGTTCGCCAGCAGTGACGCCACGATCTTGTAGTCTGCGTTGAGCAGAGTGATCGGACGCCACGCCTGCGCGTCAGATGGGCACCCGCCTGGCTTCAGAATGAGCGTGACTCGGCTCTCTCTGAAAGACTCTGGTCGCGCTCCGTCCGTCAGAAAGCTGTTGACCATATCGAGCAGAGGACCCTCTAAAACGTCGTACAGCTTCGCGTAGAAACTGACGGGGATACCGTCAGGTCCGGGGGCCGAGGCAGCATTCATTCTAGCTACTGTGGCGCGGAGCTCGTCTGGCGTCGCCGGCGCTCAGAGCTGCTGCGAGAGCTCGTCCTCGACTGCGGGAAGACTCTGGCAAAATCGCGGAGTGCGTCGTGGAACGCGGGGTCGCCCGCCCGCTCAACACTGGATGCGAAAAGCTGGGACACGTGAAGTGTGAGGATTTCGCGTATCTCCGTAGCGCTGCTGCTCGTGGCCCCGTTGGGCAGCGCGATCTCCGCGATGAATGCGAGCGCATCCTCATCGAGGGCGCCTGCGCGAACCTGCCGCAGGACCGATGGATCGGCTACGGGCCTACCCTGAACGAGGGCTCGGCTGGCAGCGCGCGACGATTGCCTTAGCAGCGTCTCGTAGCGAGCCTTCAATAAATTGTAATAATCTCGCATAGCGAATGTAAGCGGCGCGCCTCTCTTGACTATGTGGATTTGAGCCAGCGTCTCGTTAAGTTCGCGGGTGATGTGTGCTCTTCGCTGGCGGCCTCCCGCGATAAGGAGTGCGCGCCACTCGCCCTTCAGCTCATCCCACGGCACTGATGAATTAGCGCGCGCGCCCGGAGCACCCAGCGCACGCTGCAACGATGTGAGACTCGACCAATCTGTCAGTAGGCTGGCGTCCATTCGCCACAAGTCTGCTTGTGGGGCGCACTCAACGAAATCCAGCACTACTGACAGCGGTCGATGGTCGGTGATGCGCGGAGTGCCCACGGGAAACGCGAGCACCTCGAATGAAGCTACATATGGCGCGAGAACAGGCGGGAGCAAAAACTTGTCGAGCCGACTGGCCGACCTCCCTCTCTCCCATGTGGCTCCGAAGTTGTCGCCATGCGACGAGACCCACGCGTCGGAAAGTCGGAACTGCACGCATAGGTCACGCAGGGAGCGCGCGCCGGCGTAAAGCCGACCCTGACCTGGGCCGCGTACATCACGTGAGGGGTCCAGCACACAATTAAAGTCGCCCACTATGAAAGTGGGGTAGGAGTCAAGCATAAAGCAATCGAGGGACTCGAAAAACGACGAAGAATCGCCTCGTTGCGCCAGCTCGTACACAACCAATGCCCTCACCCGTCTGCCGTTAAGGGAAAAATCGACGGCCAAAGTGGGACCGTCGACGCCGTACGTGCAATGTGCGCCTGAACGGAGAGAACTATTGATAAATATGACACCGACACCGCATGACATTGCGTCGGTAAGCGAAAAGAATGCTGGCACGAGGAAGCGATTCTTAAAGCTGGTAACATCAAGCGCGGTGCGGAAGTTTCACTCCTGAAGGAAGAGAATGTCGACGCCCTGCGCGCGCGAAGTGCATCACCTCCCTCTGCTTATCCAGCGACCGAAATCCCTGAACGTTCAGGGAGGGGAGATGCACCGTCGCCATGATGAAAAAGCAGGGCGCCGACATTCCACCGACAAGATTAGGGGCCCCCGCCATGGGCGGAGTCGCTCGCGCGCGCCAGCTATTTGGGGACGGACGGATCGGCTGAGCCGTCCGAGACCGCGGACTGCGACAATGCGTGCTTCCCCGAGACCCTACTCAAGTCCATGGGTTCTGCGGAGGGTAGAGAGTCGGTGGCATCTCTCACCGCACCCTGCTAGGCATGGTCAAAAGGTGTCGTGCACGGGTTGCGGTCGGTGGAGTCCTGGTCCTTCCCCTCCGCGGCCTCTGGTGGTGGTCGGAGCCGTGGACCTCGAGGCGGGCCGGCGGCGCTCGGCAGGTCGGTCGCTCCGGGCTGTTCGCAGGGGGCGTCCCCGGTGAGGCGGAGCGTCGCGCCACGTGAGGGCGCTCCGTCGCTCTCGTCCGCTGTGGTGGAAGAGTCGTCCTCGCCAGAGGAGGACGAGTCTGACGAGCTCGTCAGGGAGATCGGCGGGAGGTCGCCGATGTACGGCAACGTGAGCGAGTCCGTCGACGCCGTGTCCGCGGTGTTCTTTGGCTGCTCCTGCGATGAGGCTGCAGGCTCTGGGCCGGCCGGGGTTTCCGACACGTGAGAGACGGGCGTATCTTCGTCCTGGCGTGGCGCGGTCTCCGCAGGGGGCGCCGTCGCTGGGGCAGGAACCATGTCCTGCGGAGGTTGCGCCTCTGGAGATGCCGGCTTCCTCTGAGGGCCGCCGGAAGCGGCCGCCGCCGCGTAGGAGCGCGGCCGCAGGCATTCGGCCGTGGCGTGGGCTCCGGAGCAGCGTCGGCACGCCGCCTCGCATCCGGCCATTTCGTGGCCGAACTCGTCGCAGCGGACGCACCGCGGCGTGCGGCAGGCCGCGCCGACATGTCCGTCCTGGCCACAGCGTGAGCAGACCTTTCGGACGCGCCTGTAGTGGAACATGACGCGGTGACCCTGCACGGACATGAAGTTAGGTACCGCCTGCTTCATCTCCATCCTGACGAGTCGCTGGCCGTTGCTCACGTGGCGTCGCCCCTTCAACGTCGGATGAGAGCTCTCGAGCACCTCCTTGCCGTAGGGGCTCAGTGCCGAGGCCAGCGCCGCGTCCCCGACGAACAGCGGCACCCGGAATGCCATTACGTGGACCACGGAGGAGCCCACGCAAGAGACTGTGACAGGTCCCATTCACTGGGAACGATCCCTCCGCTAGGAGCTTTTGTGCCGCCGCAGCCGAGGTCACGGCGATGCAAAACTTGAACCCTCCTTGATGTTGGAGGCTTTCGAGCCCTTTCGGGCCGACGATGCTTTCAATGCCGTTGACAATGTCGTCGGCCGTGGCATCCGCGTTCATCGTGAGCGTGAAGCAGTGCGCCTTGAGTGGAGGCGCCCGGAACTCCGGACCAGCAGGACCGGAAGCTGGCATGGTGGCAGAAGGGGGGCCTGGAACAGCAGGACCAGTCCAGGAAGGGGCTCCCGGGCAGCCGGCGGGCAGCGCGGCGCCGGGACGGCGATCCTCCAGGGGGGCGGCGCCTGCTGCTGGGGGCGGGGTCCAAGGGTCCGCTCCGCTTCGGGTAGGGCCTCGCTCCTCGCAAGACCGGCAGAAACTACGCAACGGTCCCAAACGAGAACATCCGGGCACCGTTCGAGACTTAACGGGATTCAACGAGACTCTCTAAGCCCTCCTACGGGACCGGCATACAAGCGCCGGTTGCTCTCCAAACGAGTCAGAAAAAATAACTGCTGCCCGTGTCTTTTCAATGTTTATCAAGATATCAGTCGAGCTGTGCATTTGATACTGCGCGGAATTACGATTTCTGATTTCTAATAACGCGTGCAAAAAGCACATACATGCCACAATACACTTCGTTGTCATACGTGATCTGTTAGGGGATTTGAGAGAAGGCCGCTTAGAGAAAGAGAGGAGCTCCAGGGCGAGAAAGGCTTTCGGCTGAAAAACTGCTTTCGCGTGCTCCCCAAGGATGGCGCTGCAGTCCTACACTCACGCATGTAAAATACCGGCCGCAGGGCCTTCATGCCCTTTCCCCCTCTGGCAGGCAGATGTATACACGCTCGCGGAGTATTCGAACGCGCTGCATATACATTCTTGTCAGGCCTGCGTCTCGTCGTGTCCGCGTACGCTTCTGCATCGTCCTGGATTTCAATGCCGCCACCGTCACAGCTGCTTAAGCTCAGCAATGGAGCCTGTGTTAGGCCCGTAAACATTTCATGCTTACTCTAATCTCGGTTACGCAAGAGGCATTTTTTTAGAAGGGAGTAGTGGGTTCATCAGGCGGCGTGCTCCATGACTTGCGGCGAGTGCGGACGGGTCCCGGATGTTAGCGGCGGCGCTGTAGTCGCTTGGGCTGGCTGTTGGTGGTGCCCATGTGCTTCCTCTCGCACGTTTCTTCGCGCATGGTTTGCGGCTTTGGCTGTTATCTGTATTTTTTTTCAGCACATCATTTTAATTTGCTTCGCCGGCTGCCTTCTTCATTCGCGGAAAGTAGGAATGCCGAACCGGTAACGGCAACGGCACTGCTTTGCTCCCGGTGTCAAACCGGCCACAAGTGGACTAAAGGAAAGCAGCCGTCGTTGTTTACTGTGCCGAAAGGTGAGGAACGACGCCGAATTTGGGAGCGCAACTTGCACCGCCAGGGCAAGGAACTCGACGGAACCTGTGTGGTTTGCGAACTTCACTTCGAACCATCATGTATTCTGCGTGACTGTGTGTACATTATAGAAGGCAAAGAAGTTCGTAATGCACGTGGAAAGCCGGATATGCTGCCCGACGACGTGCCGACGCTACTGCCAAATGCCCCACGTTACTTGTGGAAAAAACCGACTCAGCCAAGACCACCCAAGAAGAGCATCAGCACGGACGTCATATCTTCTGGGGCCAAAAGATCTGAAGTGTGCGGTGATGAGCAATACGGCTGTTCTGGCGCGGGAACAGATGCTGGTGAAGCGGCTGCGACGACATCGGAACGTGCGCCCGCTGCGGGACATGGGGAAGCGTGTATGCCTGGATATCTTCTCACTTTGAGTGTTTGGCTTCGTTTGGTTTGGTTTATGGGGTTTAACGTCTCAAAGCGACTAAGGCTATGAGAGACGCCGTAGTGGAGGACTCCGGAAATTACGACCACCTGGGGTTCTTTAACGTGCACTGACATCGCACAGTACACGGGCCGTACGCCTACTGGAGTTGTCATCGTGTTACTGGTTACACAGACATCCTGTACTACAAATTAAGAATTCATGGAAACCAAGAAATTACGTCCGAAAGGGTGGCGATGTTCTCCCAGGATGCAGACAAGAGGACCATGACCGTCGGATATACAGCGTACCTTTGTGGCCACATTGTTGAGGAAGGGCACGTCACCTCTTGTGCGGACGCAGAGAACGTTCTCCGAAGTGTTGACGCATATGGGATCTGCAAAGCGGCTTGACAACTAGCAGCATGTCAAGGTCGGACCTAGCTAAGGGCCTCGAACTACAAGTGACAGCCCGCGAGGGCATGCACTTCAGCAAGCGCTGGGCCGGGAAAGAACCATCTGAAGGTGTGTTTCACTGCTGCCTGATTCTGATTATAACTGTTGTGAAAATAATTTTTGCACCGTAGTTTTCACGTCTGATACTGCTCCTGTCTGTCAGAATAGATAACGGTGCCCCATTCACTGTACTCGGTTCTTAGGGAAAGCATGCATCTCCTGTCGATACCTGAGGACGGCACTACTAACGCGACAGTCTAGGCTGAAGCGACCACTTAATAAGAATGTCCTAAATGCAGCTCTGAAGCTGTGTGCAGCAAGGAATACAATCAAAAGACTGTCATCTCGCTCTGCTGCCCTCAAAGACCAGCTCAAGAAAATGCAGCAGGAGAACGCCTCAAAGCCCGAAGAAATGCATCGAGCACAGAGTGAAACTCTGCCTCCCAAGCAACGACAATGTGTTATTTACTCTTTCTCTGCAGCAAAAAGGCTAAAAGCTAAAGGGAACGTCTATTGCAAGTAGTGGATATTGGAATGTATTCTAATGAAAATGAGGAGTGCCAAACTATACGAGCACCTTCGCAACACAATATCATTTCTCTCTCGAGCAAAACCACATTGAAACGCTACCTGAGGCTCTTCAAGAGTGTATTTGGTTACAGCGATACAGTGCTAAACAAACTTAAGCAGAAAACCAAGCATTGTAGCAACATGAACAGACATGGTGGCCTTTTGGTCGACGAAATTAAACTATCAGAGCGCCTTGCTATTGTGCGAGAAGAGCTCCGGCGATTGCTGCCAAGGGGAACGCGTCCGCAGCTTTCATCGCTCACAGACGTCATCCAGGATGAGGTTCAACAGTCCTTGGCTGTGACGCCGACAACCACGCAGCCTCTGCAGCCCACAGCCATGACTTACGCCGCAGCTGTGCGCCGTCCTGCACGTAGACGACGGGACACAAGCCCATATCGCCCTCAGCCAGCTGCGTTCGACAGCCGCCCTCTCGCCGCAATCCGCCAGTCCTACGAGCGTCGCACACAGCCGAGGAAATGCGACGAGTGGTGAACTCCCGACCAGAGCCCCCCACTATGCTTCCACTGTGGCGAAGCCGGTCACGTCCTCCGGCACTGCCCATACAGAAGACTGTGCATCCGTGGGCTCTCTTACGACTCTCCACGACCCCGACCCGGCCAGCGACCAGCCGAAATCGAGGAGTTTTTGCGTCGGGAAGGATGGTCATCGCGTAGCCGCCTAACACGTTCCCCGTCGTCATCTTCACCGCGCTCTGTATCTCCTAGCCGTGGTTACGCAATGCGTGGGCGCTGCTCCAGCCCCCGAAGGTTAAACTGAATAAAGCAGCCTCTGGAGGTGAGGTTGCTTCCGAGAGCAAGATCAAAGATCCTCCATCGACGAAAGCGCAAGACCATGCCTCAACTACGACGACAACAACGACGACGACGACGACACGGCCAGACTTGAACCTTATACCACCGCCCAGAGAAGTAACGTCGGAGTACGCCCATCGCAGTCTCACTGCCCGACGAAGCCGCGATCGTACACCGAAGACCACGTGTAATACGAAAACGCGAACAAGTGACCTTGAAGTTACGGTCAACGGTCACGCGGTTACTGCCTTGGTCGACACGGGAGCTGACTACTCTGTCATTAGCGGGCCACTCGCTGTCCGACTCATGTAAGTGACAACAACTTGGGATGGCCCGCTCATCCGCACCGCACGTGGTAACCTTATTACGCCGTCAGAGCGCTGCACCGCGAGTTACAGTAAATGAGCGAACCTATGCTACAACCTTCCTAGTCCTACAGAAATACTCGCGAGACGTTATTTTGGGAAGGGACTTCCTCAATGAACATCAGGCAGTCATCGACCTTCGATCTAAGTCGATATAGCTTTCCACGGACAAAGTCATATCTGCCGCGACGACAGCGACTCATCACGTTGCCTTAAACGTCCTCGATGAAGCATTGAGCGTGCGGCCCCGATCAAGTGTCGTCGCCTGCATAGGTACTGGAGACATCGAAACTGCCGAAGGCGTCATCGAGGGGAACACCCAGCTACTCCTGGATCGAGGACTAGCTCTCGCAAGGGGAGTCGCCCAAATCCGAAATGGCCAAGCCCAGGTGTTGCTAACCAACTTCACCGAAGAATACCGGCATCTAAACAAAGGTACGACGATCGCTTTCCTCGACGAGCTAGCAGACATCAGAGACACATTTTCCCTACCCGACCAACCCGTAGAACCATCTGACCAACGCCATCAACCAACGTTTGATATAAACCCAGCATTACCACGGAGCAGACAAGACCAAATGCGCAGTCTTCTTCAAAAGTACAGTGATTGCTTCTCATCAGCATCGAATGTGCGACGAACCCGGCTTGCCAAGCATTGCATTGTCACAGACGAACACGCCCAACCACTGCGACAGAGCCCCTACCGCGTATCGCCGCTAGAACGCCAAGCTATCCGCAAGCAAGTTGAGGAAATGCTTCTTGACGACGTCATCCAGCCATCGAGGAGCCCCTGGGTGCATCAGTCGTCCTAGTGAAAAAGAAAGACGGCTCCCTTCGCTTTTGCGTCGATTACCGCCGCCTGAAGAGCATTACGAAGAAGAATGTCTACCTCCTCCCCCGCATCGACGATACATTGGACCGGCTGTGCAACGCTAAGCACTTCTCATCGATGGACTTGAAGAGCGGCTACTGGCAAATTGAAGTCGGCGAAAGAGATCGCGAGAAGACTACGTTCATCACACCAGACGGACTCTTCGCGTTCAAGGTGATGCTATTCGGCCTCTGCTCTGCTCCAGCGACGTTCCAGCGAGTAATGGATACGGTGCTCGCAGGCTTGAAGTGGCAAATTTGTCTAGCCTACTTAGATGACGTTGTTGTCTTCTCCACAAGGTTTGAAGACCACCTTAGAAGGCTTCGGATAGTGCTGGAAACAATCATGTCTTCAGGCCTAACACTGAAACCAGAGAAGTGCCACTTCACCTACGAGCAGCTGCTGTTCCTTGCTCACGTCGTAATGGAGTTCGCCCAGAACCTCAGAAGACGGCTGCGATCGCAGTTTCCACAGCCATGACAAGAAAGCTATACGCAGATTTCTTCGATTGTGCGCTTATTACCGGCGATTCGTCAAGAACTTTTCGCGCATCGCTGAGCGATTGACCCAACTTACCAAGGCGGACGTGCCTTTTAAATGGCAAATGCCGCAAGAGGAAGCTTTCAAAGAGCTGAAGCGCCGTTTAGAGTCCCCTCCTGTGCTCGGGCACTTCGATGAAAACGCCGAAACCAAAATCCGTACCGATGCAAGCAGTGTGGGCTTAGGAGCGGTATTTGTTCAGAAAACTGGTGGAGAGGAAAAAGTTATCGCGTACGCTAGCCGTTTACTCTCGGAAACCGAAGCCAACTATTCGACGACCGAGAAAGAATGTCTCGCCATTATTTGGGCCACGTCGAAATTTCGCCCCTACCTGTACGGACGACCATGCAGGGTTGTGAGCGATCACCGTGCTCTGTGGTGGCTAGCCAATTTGAAAGATCCCTCCGGCCGCCTTGCTCGTTGGAGCCTGCGTCTTCAAGAATTCGACATAACCGTAGTCTACAAATCTGGCAGCAAGCATTCCGACGCAGACTGTTTGTGGCGATCCCCCGTCGGCGCAGCAAGCGAAGAAGAAGACGACGATGCTTTCTTAGGACCGGTAAGCGCCAGCAGTTTCGCGCAGCAGCAGCGCTCGGTTCCTGAGTTGCAAAGCATAGTTGATTACCTAAAAGGCATGACCGCATCGCCTCCTCTTGGGTTCAAGCGCCAACTGTCGTCCTTCGTCGTTCACAATAATCTCCTCCTGAAGAAGAACTTCGCGTCCAAGAGAACAGTACATCTTCTTGTCGTCCCCAAGAATGTTAGGCAAGCAATTATGCAGGAATGTCATGATGAGCCGACTGCGGGTCATCTCGGGATTGCTCGCACCTTGCACCGCATCCAGGAGAAGTTCTATTGGCCGCGGCTAGCTGCCAACGTTTCCCATTATGTGAAAACGTGCCGTGAGTGTCAGCGACGCAAAACACCTCCGATTAGACCAGCCGGACTCCTGAACCCCATACCACCTCCAACTAATCCCTTTCAGCAAATAGGAATGGACCTCCTCGGCCCCTTTCCGACTTCATCATCAAGTAACAAGTGGATCATCGTGGCCACCGACTACATGACCCGATACGCCGAAGCAAAAGCGTTGCCTAATGGTACCGCAACAGAAGTCGCAAAACTTTTTGTCGAACAAATTCTCCTGCGACACGGCGCCCCCGAAGTGCTCATCACAGACAGAGGAACGGTGTTTACAGCGGAGCTGACGCAAACCATTCTCAACTACAGTCAGACAAGCCATCGGAGGACACCTGCCTATCATCCGCAAACCAACGGACTCACAGAGCGTCTGAACAAAGCCATAGCAGACATGCTCTCCATGTACATCGACGCCGAACACAAGACGTCGGACTCCATTCTGCCCTGCGTGACCTTCGCCTATAATACTGCCGTCCAGGAGACAACCAGTTTTACCCCATTCCAGCTGGTATACGGCAGGAACCCCACGACAACACTCGACGCAATGCTCCCGCACGTTTTCGACGAAGACAACCTCGACGTCGCCGCCTACCTTCATCGCGCCGAGGAAGCCCGAAGAGTTGCGCGGCTTCGCATTCAAGACCAGCAGCACAGCGACGCCCGACGCTACAATCTGCACCGACGAGACACGCATTACAAGCCAGGTGATCGTGTTTGGATATGGACGCCAGTTAGCCGCCGTGGATTGAGTGAAAAGTTGCTGCGATACTATTTTGGCCCGTACAGGGTTCTCCGTCGCATCGCTGTCCTCGACTCTGAAGTCATCCCCGACGGCACGACATCATCTCAGCGACGACGCACACGCCCGGAATTCATACATGTCGTACGCCTTTAACCCTATTATGAACGCTGAAGGACTTGAAGTTTGCTTTATCCGTGTTTATTTTCATTTTAAAGCATCGAGACGATGCTTCTTTGGCAGGAGAGTAATGCCACTTATTATTGTAGTGTCCGTTCGTTCGCGCAAGGCCGCAGAAAAGGGGTTATCACTTTTGTTTGTGATGCCAGAAGCGACCAGACTATACTCCGTTTCATACATCATGTGCAACGCTGTGAAGGCTGCAGAAGTAGTCCGCATAACAAAATAAAGAGAGGTGTATCACTCCGCGCTGTTCTGTGGCCCTGTGGTTTAACGCGTCGCCCCGGAGAGTCGACATGCAATGGGGGTGCATGGGTTCAAATTCCGCGTGGTGAAACTTTTTTATGCGAAGCATACTAGCCGCACAACCGAGCTCTTCTTTGCTGCGCCGCGCGCGGCCGCGTAACTACCACTTGACCTACATCGGCGCACCACGTGATATGACGTCACAACAGCTGTGAAAGCTGGGGCTCAAATCGTGCGCTCGCAGCCTCCGCCGGCGGTACGCTTCGCATCCTAGGCTTAAAGGGCAACTGCAGCACTTTTTTGAGAATTTCGCGACATTCAAGGATACAGATCTTTATAGGCTGCAGGTAAAGCATGCCAAGTGTTTTTTCACTAGCATTTAAAATAGTGACGTAATCGACGATTGAATTTTGCGCTTCTCCTCAATGCACCGGAGAAGTGCAGGGAAACTCAGCGTGACGTCATGGAAGGTATGATTTCAAATTACCGCTGTTGTCAGCCACACCCTGCCCTGACGCGTTAGACGCTGCCAAACAACTCTCGGCAGGGTTCGCCTTCGGTGGCGTTGGATTTTCCCTTCAAAGCACGCGTTTGTGCGTTGGAGATGTACCCATACCTTCGATGACGTCATCATGCGCCCCCCACTTGGCGTTGTGCGCTACGGAAAAGCTGGAATGGCGTCCGGATTTCAATCGGCGATTACTTCACTATTTCAAGTGCTAGCCCAAAAAGACTTCGCATGCTTTACCTGCAGGTTTCACACATTCGACCCTCTTAAGCTGGTTGATTTCTAAAACCTATGCAGTTTCCCTTTAACTATAAGCTAAGCCAGGCCATTTTTTTTCATCGCAAGTTGCATTTGGCGTGACCTGAAAGAGAAATCTCGTTTTGTTCACAATCGCTTGAATATTATGCCACGTTCTCAAAAAAACTGCACGCATATGTTCATTTGATGCATACCGCGTAAATGTGAGCTGTCCAAAATTCGTTGTCAATGAGCTCGCACCACCTTTTGGTCAGCGGTGGCGGTTTTCTTCCCGATTCTGCAGCATTGTGACTATACTTTTTAGATGCAAGCTAGAGATTTGAGCGAACGATGACGTTCATTCGTCGGGTTTAATTAATCAGCATAGTGGTGAGTGCTCCGCCGTGGCCCGATTAACAAGTGGCCGTCTGCAACTTTCGATTTCGCTGTTGCCGAGGAACCCACTCTTTTGTGGGCCTCTCTTAAGGTATCTGGTATGTTATGAATTGTTCTGAGCAACCGGTTAGCGGCTGATCCAGTCTTCGCCAAAAGAGTATGGGACCGACTTTGGCACTGTGCTGTAGAGTAGCCCGAAGGACTTGCCGAGAGCAATTATTTTTTACTGATCGCAAAGTTGAGAAGCAAGATATGCTGGTTTAGAATTTAGAATACAGGTGGGCAGAGAACGTAATCTGGACTTCTTAATCGTCTATTTTGTGACTGTGTATGTCTAACATTCTTGTGCATATCTGCAAATCTTTTGTTTTTGTTAAGGTATCTTTCGTTCTTAAGCAAAGCGCGTTTTCCTTTGTCATTGAAGATAGCTCTATAACTTGCTATTATATGCGGCAAAAGAGCAGTATATTTAAACTGATGGGTCAAAATATTTTTACACACACCACATACAATGGAGTTCTTAATCTACTGTTACAAATTGACACGACGAAAAGCGCTGGAGCCGATGGTATACCCAATATGTTTCTAAAAAGTATCCTGAGTGGTGTGCCCGCTACCTGACTGTGATTTTCCAAAAGTCCCTCCTATCCGAAACCGTTCCAGAAGTCTGGAAAATAGCTAATGTAGTACCAGTATTTAAGTCCGGTAATATACAATGCCTTTCCAATTATCGACCAATTTCTTTATTGTGTACTTGTTGCAAGGTATTAGAGCACATTATTCATAAACATATTGTGACGTACTTGTCTAACAACAATCTTCTCTGTAATAATCAGCATGGTTTCCGAGCTGGGTTCTGCACACTCAGGCAGTTAATTGAATTCTCACACGACATTGCATCATGCTTAAATAACCGCGGTCAGCTGGACGCCATTTTCATCGACTACTCCAAAGCATTCGATTTGGTTTCTCTTAGTAAACTCATTACTAAACTTGGCGCTTTTCTCAAAGGAACTCACGGCGTTCCACTACTAGGCTTGATCAAGGACTATTTACGGTTAAGATCCCAGTTTGTCACCTTCAATCACTCTCAATCAGCGTCTGTCTCTGTAACATCTGGCGTCCCGCAGGGATCAGTTCTAGGGCCACTTCTATTTCTCATCTACATTAATGACGTCGTCCAGATAACTGCTAACACACCTGTTAAAATTCGTTTATATGCAGATGACTGCGTTCTGTATTCAAACATAAATAATGCATGCGACCAGCTAATTTTAAATAATGTGTTTTCTTCATTCTGTGCTTGGAGCAACACATGGCAGATGAAGATAAATTTCAGCAAAACTGTGTCCATGACATTCACTAACAAGAAGAATCCTTTGCGTTTTTCGTACACTAACAGCACTCATCAACTAACGCACGTAAACGAGTTCAAGTACCTAGGAGTAACCTTTTGTTCTAACTTAAATTGGTCAAAACACGTCAATTTAACTTGCTCCAAGGCACTGAAGAAACTCGGATTTTTAAAACGCACCTTAAAGGATTCGACTAAAAACTGTAAGTTGACGGCGTACAAATCTCTGGTAAGGCCTGTGCTTGAATACGCCTCGGCAGTCTGGTCACCGCACTTCGCTAAAGACATCACTAAACTGGAAAATGTGCAGAATAAAGCAATAAGATTTATATATAAACGTTATGACCGCCAGTTCTCTCCCACAGCTCATGCCCGCACCTTATCACTTGACACGCTTCAACACGGACGCATATGTGATCGCCTTATCACTCTTCACAAGATCATCAACAAATACATTTATGTTGACGCCCCGCTTTTCTTTTCTTTCGCCAGTTCTTCAGCACGCGTCACTCGCCGTACTAACCCGCTTAACATTGCGCCGTTTATGCCGTTTTTGGACTGTTTTAAATATTCATTTTTTCCTTCGACAGTCGAGCTATGGAATAATTTGGATATTACATTACGTTAGATGTCTGCTGACCGCTTTGCGCAAGAATTGTCTAATCATGTATTTTCTTATTAATAGCACACTTTTGTTTATGTAAAATGTCCGATTCACACTTGTTTATGCACTTTCCTACTGTTTTATCTGTTTTCCATCCTCTGTACCACTCCTGCAATGTCCCAACTGGGATAGCAGTATTTGTAAATAAATAAAATAATAAATTGATATGGCCTGTTTTCTGTGTTGTGTTAAATTCAGAACATAGTGTTTATTCACACAGTGACAGAAAATAGTACTGCCTCAAGGGTTTGTCGTGCACAAATATATATGAAGGCAGTACAGAGGCAAGTCAGCTTGTCTCTATTTCCCTGCTCACCTAGAAGAGCAGAAGGTGCTCAGGCAGGATTTTCATGCAGCCAGGTAAAAAGAGTTCCAAGCTGTGGGAGCGTCAAGCAAGAATGCAGAAAAAGTTCTAAAACGCTAAGAAAAAATATTCGATAAATGAGACAGGACAAAAAATAATGTTGACCCCGCAGTGTTTGGGAGAAATGGTTTATTCTGCAAACAGCCAGAGGCCCCCTTGCCCGAAAGCGCAGCCAATCCCGTTGTTAAACCTTTCAGGAAGGCATCCTTAGATGACTTCACAGTCTTGTCCTGCCAGACGTATTCTTTTGTGTGCCCTGCGTTGACCCAGGTTTCATCTAGGTAGATGATCCACCTGTAAATGCGAAACAACCGAGTGCATGAGTTAATGCTTGCAAGTAAACAAACATACTGCAGCATGTAAGCAGGCAGCACACTGCAACAGACACACTTCTGACCACTGTCGCACAAATAGCCGCTCAAAGACAATCGAGAAAGAGAATTATCTCGGCTTTATTGCTCCCTTGTTCGGGCTTATATTTTGCGCCCAGGCGGCATTTGGTAGCCAGTTGATATTCACTGTATGTTTGCATGGGTTACTTGACTAATTCGGCAACGTTTGAAATCTCTTCACTTATGGCGACTGCGAACAAAAATTCCCAACGTTCGCAGCAAAAGCGCCAGTAACTCGCACCACCGGAGCAACGGGCACTGTACGGTGGGTGTTTATTCGTTCCTAACGGTGACGACGAGATGGCACTACCGATTGCGGTGCTACGACATTTTTGGCAGTTTTGTTGTTTTAGCTTGCCGCACCAATTCGGATTTACCGATTAAATCTGACCCATGCAGACACGTTCCCCACCCAAACGTAGCGCAAAACTGGCCGTGAAACGTCACCTCTGCGCAAAAGGTCCGCAGCAGCAACGTGGTTAAGACGATTTCCTTTAAATGTGTCATTCTCAAGCAGCAATCACTGTTACGACTACGAGGTTGCAACGCTAACATCAAGCTCTATGTGAAGCCAGTCGAAACGTGCTGCGTAAGAAAATTATCAAATAACGATTCGTACCTGCCCTGTTATCGGAATGCATTGATCGCCCGCAGGTACCTGCGACGCCAGGCAATGATGTCACTTCGCTCGATCAGCACAAGGTTCTGTTTTCTTTTTTCAAATGTGAATCCGATGTCCTTCATCAACCTCCACAACGTCGTTTTCTTGAAGTTCGGCAGGTCGTCGTCCTCATTGACAGCCTTTAGCACACTGCCCAGTGTTGGGACTTCCCTCTTCGCGTACATACTGTGCACTTTCAGACGGATGGCATAGACTGTGAAGCTGTCATTCATGACTGTTCGCGAGCTTGAAATCTTCACGTCGGGAGGTCTTTTCTTCGGAGACGCCACAGGCCCGCACAGACGCTCCGCCTTGATTTTGGCAACGGTACGGGGAGATACTCCGGTGTCCTCGCTCACAGCACTCAGTACTTCCCGAACAGACTTCTCCGGAAAACGGATCCTGGTACGGGAGTGCCTTGACAGCTTGGATGTACGAACCTTCGCGAAAATGCGTACAGGAGAAGTGGCCGCGGCCGCTGAGCAGGACGCCATTTTCTCAAAAGTGAAAGCGAGCCAGGGTTGCCGTTGGGAATTTTTCAAAAAGAGCCAGAACTGAAGGTAAAAGTAGCCAAAAGTAGCCACGCCACCTGATCTTGGCGCCAAATTTGTAGCCAAGTAGAAAAGAACCATTATTATAAGCCACTTTTGTTAATGAACAATAAATAATATCATTTTGAATCAACACAAACACACAGAGTAAATAAAGATCACGGAATTTTGGGCCTCTTGCTCGGCCTTCAAGTATCAGGTACGTTGCAAATAAATAAAAGTTCAGTCCGCGTAGTTTATCTAGAGTAGATAGTGTTCTTGCCGGAGTAATTTTGGCACATTCTATTCAACAACTCAGCAAGAACGTTAAACGATGATGCTGTTTTTTCTTAGAGTCGTAGCCCAAATTTGATTCGCAGAATGGCCATAAGCAAATCCAGCTTCATTTTGTTACGGATCTCTGTTTACGTCAAGTTCACGCAAGAGAACACGCTCTCTGCATCAGCATTAGAAATTGGAAGGGTCAAAATTTTCAGTGCTCCTTGCGCCAGGTGTTGAAAAGGGCATTCGCCGCAAGTGTCCTTGTACGATGCCGCTGCGTGCCGGAAAGTCAAACATGATGCGTGATCAAGTGCTTCGCTAATTCTCTGCTACAGGCGTATTTCAGACTCCAGTTCGTTGGACGAATATATGCGTCGAGGACGCGCGCGCGTATCAAGGCGACCAGGACAGCGATTAGGACAGCAAAGCTTGGAAATAATTGTTCTTTTCTGTTCTTGCTTGCTATTGTATATGCAATTGCAAAAAAAAATAATGGCTAGTAAATGCGCCAAAATAGAAGTTCAAAGTAGCCAGAAAGTAGCCAAGGAGCCAGCGTGAAATTTTCATCGCCAGACGGGGTCGAAAAGTAGCCAATTTGGCGCAAAGTAGCTACCAACGGCAACCCTGATTAGCGAGCCGGACGGAAAGAGTAAACACGGCCAGGGTTGGGGAGACAGCGAAAACGTGAAATGGAAATATACGACAAGCGCAAGATACAAAATCACGGACCTCGATCGATTCGCTCGCAATAGCAGCGTTTTTTGTCACGCTGATGACAAAAGTATTATTTACGAAGCCTGCCGGCAAAGCATTTGTTATTTTTCGCTCACCACAAGCAACGCACTATTTTGTGTCACGGATGCAGGTTGCGCAAAAAGGAGCGCTAGCTTTGTCAGCGTTGCACCTGATGTATGAAACGGAGTATAATCTCGACTGATCGCAGCCATGAAGAGCTGCATCTAGGTTTTTCCAGATTACTGTAGATGATCTTCTCCTGTTATCTCGAAGTTTCCTTGCCGGCTTTAAATGGAGCGATGCCGCGAGCGGCGGGTATTCGTAGTTCGACGACTGACGAGCACGTTTGTTGCTGACTACGCCGCCGAGTGATGCAGTTCTTTTGCGGGCGCAAGTCAGCCGAAATAAAGAGCTTCGTTTGCAAGTCTTGTTGGTGTCTTCCTGAGCGCTGGACTGCCGTCACTACAACGTGACAATATTGACTGTATCAAGGGGCCATATTATAAAGCACGAGAACTGTGTAGTGGTAACCTTTTAGAGGGCAATGTCATTAGCAATATGGTTGGTTGGTTGGTTGGTTTATGGGGTTTAACGTCCCAAAGCGACTAAGGCTATGAGAGACGCCGTAGTGGAGGGCTCCGGAAATTTCGACCACCTGGGGTTCTTTAACGTGCACTGACATCGCACAGTACACGGGCCTCTAGAATTTCTCCTCCAAAGAAATTCAACCGCCGCGGCCGGGATCGAACCCGCGTCTTTCGGGCCAGCAGCCGAGCACCATAGCCACTGAGCCACCGCGGCGGCCTCATTAGCAATATGGATAAGATAGTTAAAGTTGCCGAAGAGTTCTACACAAATCTATACCGTAGCGAATGTAATCATCAAGTTACTGGGAGAGGCAGTTGAGCACAGCAATGGGACATCCCGCCAGTAACGAAGGATGAAGGAGCCTTAGGAAAGCCTTAGGAACAAAACAAAGGGGGAAAGCAGCTGGGGAGTATGAAGTAACAGGAGATTTGTTGAAGGACTGAGGAGAGATTGTGCTGGAAAAAGTAGCCACCCTGTATACGCAATGCCTTGTGACCTCGAGAGTACCAGAAGCTTGCAAGAACGCTAACATTATCTTAATTCATAAGAAAGGAGACGTGAAGGACTTCAAAAATTACAGACCGATCAGCTTACTGTCCGTCGCCAACAAGGTATTTACTAAGGTAATCGCTAATAGAGTAAGGACAACCTTAGACTTCAGTAAACCAAATGATCAGGCAGGCTTTCGTAAAGGATAATCGACAATAGACCACTTTCACACGATCAATCAGGTGATAGAGAAATGCGCAGAATATAACCAACCCCTATATATAGCCTTCATTGATTACGAGAAAGCATTTGACTCAGTGGAAACCTCAGCTGTCAGGCCGGCATTGCGGAATCAGGGTATGGAACAGTGTTATGGAGTATGTTGGAAGATATTTATGACTATTGTACAGCTACTATAGTTCTCCATAAAGTCAGCAATAAAATTCCAATACGGAAAGGTGTCAGGCAGGGAGACACGATCTCGCCAATGCTATTCACCGCCTGCTTACAGGAGGTATTCCGGGGCCTGAAATGGGAAGAGTTGGGGATTAGAGTTTATGGAGCATACCTGAGTAATTTGCGATTCGCTGACGACATTGACTTGCTAAGCCACTCAGGACAAGAACTACAGAGCATTGTCAATGAGTTAGGCAGGCAGAACAGAACGATGGGGCTAAAAATTAACATGCAGAAAACCAAAGTAATGTTCAACAACCTAGCAAGGGAACAGCATTTCGCAGTTGATAGCCAGGTGCTAGAAGTAGTAAGAGAATATGCCTACTTAGGGCAGGTAGTGACCGCAGATCCGGATCATGGGAGGGAAATAACTAGAAGAATAAGAATGACGTGGAGCGCATATGGCAGGTTCTCTCAGATCATGAATGGCAGTTTGCCAATATCCCTCAAGAGAAAGGTGTACAACATCTGTATCTTACCGGCACTCACCTATGGGGCAGAAACCTGGAGGCTAACAAAGAGGGTTGAGCTTAAGTTAAGGACAACGCAGCGAGCTATGGAAATAAAAAAATGATAGGTGTAACGTTAATAGATCGGAAGAGGGCGGAGTGGATGAGGGAACAAACGCGTGTTAATGATATCCTATTTGAAATCAAGAGGAAGAAATGGCCTTGGGCAGGGCATGTAACGCGAAGGCAAGATAACCGCTGGTCCTTAAGGGTAACGGAGTGAATTCCAAGAGAAGGCAAACGTAGTAGGCGACGGCAGAATGTTAGGTGGGCGGATGAGATGAAGTTTGCGGGGATACAGTGGGCGCAACTGGCAAATGACAGGGGTAATTGGAGAGACATGGGAGAGGCCTTTGCCGTGCACTGGGTGTAGTCAGGCTGATGATGGTGATGATGATGATGAACATTTATCGGGAAAAAATAAGATCGCTGTGCTCTTTCAGGACCATAAACTGCCTCCCTGCTTCGCAGCGGAAGCTTTACGTCCCTGCTCCAGGAAGACACAGACACTGAAAGACGTTTTTGAAATGCTTTCTTTTTGGCAATGCCATGCTAAAGGAGTCGGTGGATTCTTAAGCGATTAAACTGCAGATGGCCTTAGGGTGACAATATCGAGCACATTATCCCTGTTGGATTTCCTTGCCAGCCAGGGATTTAAGTATATCATGACATCCAGATTGAACCAGGGTCACCTGAAAAATTTATTTGCCATACTCAGGCAATCGTGCGGGCGCAACGACCACCCAACATTGACACAGTTTATAATTCTCGCCAACTGCTTGCCGTTTTACAATCTTCCCAAGGCAGTGCGCTCAAGCAATGCTGACCTTAATGGAGGTAGGGGAGAAATAAGTTCTCGGCTGGGTGCGTGCAATGCTCCTGCTTAAGAAGACGGGGTTGCTGCAGTCGACCAGCTCATCGAGAAAGGCAACACTGTAAAAAAAGTCCGTAACATTACGGAGACTTACTACGTGGAAAAATGGAACCATTCGTATTTTTTGAAAACTCGGAGGGGAGACCGTACTTCAGTTCAATAACGGAGGAATCGTCATTATTCACCTGTAGACGTTGCAGGGAAGAAAACTTTGCTGCCTAATATTCTGTTAGGCAGCAAAGCTTAACACCACACAGTGGTTCACTCCTTCGGCATTGTGGTACCGCCAAACGCATTAATAACCTAATTAACGACAACAGAAACAGAGCAACGGTAGTCATGATTTGACGCCGCTGCTTACTTTCATGCCTGCATGATCAATAATAATTTGTTATTGCAAAGGGGGCAATACCTGTCTCCGTGTTTCGGTGGGCCCCTGAGCCGTCCCAGCTAATACGGGAACCATCACAGCAGCGTTACGTTTTTGTTTTGGTCAAACGTTAATGACATTGCTGTTAAATTCTGTTCTATAGCATTTGTCAAACTCTGCAAATGAGCGGATAGGAGTGACTGGCGCGCTTTTTTAATATTCGCTTCGGTTCAGTGCTGCCCACAGAGCCGAAATACTCCAGGCCGTAGCACCTACTAAGACTTTTGAAAAGTGGTGTTTGGGTTACAACATATTCAATTCAATTTCAATTCTATTTTGCAAATGCAATAGTGCCTCTGAAATCGATAATTATAACTTGAAGCATGTTTGTTAACTGACAGCCTTTTTTTGCACGGCCGCCGCGGTGGCTCAGTGGTTATGGTGCTCGGCTGCTGACCCGAAAGACGCGGGTTCGAACCCGGCCGCGGCGGTTGAATTTCTTTGGGGGAGAAATTCTAGAGGCCCGTGTACTGTGCGATGTCAGTGCACGTTAAAGAACCCCAGGTGGTCGAAATTTGCGGAAGCCCTCAACTACGGCGTCTCTCATAGCCTTAGTCGCTTTGGGACGTTAAACCCCATAAACCAAACCAAACCAAAACCTCTTTTTGCACGGTGCAAACCCCGTAACGCTTGGCACCAGGAGGTGCCGAGCGTTACGGTCTGACAGCAGATGTGAAAATGGGCTTACGCAAAATTTGCAAAATTGCAAAATTTGCAAAATTTGTGCAGAAAAAATTGCATGTCTGCTACATTTGCGATCTCTGGGAACGAAAGGGGGGAGGCCAGGGGCATGTGCGCAGCCAAACAAGTTGTGCTGGTGCTTATACACCCTTCATCTCACTCCCCACTCCCCCTCCTCACCCGAAATTTTAGAGATACTCGCTTTGAACTCTGTGAGTGAGCTGCTGTGGTCGCGGATCCACTTTGCTTCTCTTTTCAACGCCAATTTGCCTTCTTGTCGACGCAGTGGCGCAAGTACGCTTTGACGCACGGAAGACCGATGTGTGAAAGGTAATTGTGATTTCACTGCTCTGCATCAAGCGATTTGTCGTGCCGGAGTAGTATTTCACGTTTCGCTGCGAAGACAGGTGCTGTCACAAGCGCGCACAGCTCGGTGTTCCTGCGTAAACGACATGCAAAATCCCAAGTATGCAAAAGCGTTGTCCCTAGACCACAAGAATCTCGCGTTCATTTAGTGCTTACTACGGAATTCCCTAATGCGTCGCGTATGATTGCCGAGCAGAGTGCAGCAGCTTCCCGAGAGAGAGAAACAATTTTTTTTTTGCATCCGCTTCCAGTAACCTTCAAAAAACGACCTGTTTTGTTCGTAACGCAAAGATGTTTCGTTCGCTTTATGTCAATTATAAATACGACTAAACTTTAACAAACTGATTTAATTAACGCATTGGAAAACAAGAAAGCAGTACGCAGAGAATTGCTCACTACAACTGCTCTTTGAGGCGTCTCGCAGTAGTTACATGCTACTGCTTTGGAGGGTGCGCGTCCAGTTCCTTTCTGCTTCTCCTTGGGTAAAGCTTTCTTTTTTCGCAGGGGTAGAGGCTGCTGAGAAGGGAGGAATGGGCGCATTGTGAAAAGAAACCTTTCCAACCAGAGAGCAGGGAGCACGACGTACGTACCGTTCGGGAGAGGGCATCCTCCTCTAAACCTAGGCGTGAACGTCCGCGTTCTGTTTTTTTTTTCCTTTCTTTCTAGGAAACCTTTTCCTGCATTCCAAGGTTGACCGTTCCATGCGACTTCCTCTATTGTCGACTGTCGCGTTCGTTGAACAAGCCAAGCTAAGCCAAGCACTGTATACACCATTTTACGAGGAGCGGGCAGGAGAGGGAGAAATACTCTCAAACACGTGCGCTGCGCGACATCCCACTGTTGCCGTCCTCCCCTGTGCTCATAATCCGGCGCGCGGAGCAACGTCCGCGGCTGCTTAGCTACCGGTCAAGCGCGTGTTTGCGTCTGTACAACAAAAGCAGCAATGTTGTACGGAACACCAACGGTCTTCTAGACATCATTGTTTTATTGTCGGTTGCGGAAATAGTCGACGAAAGTAGAAAAAAACAAACGCCGCCAGTATGTACGCGCACCATGTTATGTGAAGGTCTCAGCACGTCTGCGGTGTCCATTTCTTCCCCGCTTTGCCGCCGGTCCCGAGTTGCATTGACAGTGGACGTAGTTGGTGAACAAAAATAACTTGCGCCAATAAAAAGCTTAAATGCTAGCGCAGTTTGTGAACGAAATGCAGACAGAAACAAACCCACTGCCTGTGCCTAATATCGGGCGCGTAACGTAGCGCAGCGCCTTGGTTACCAAACTATGGCAACGTAAGATGCCATGGCAACGTAAGATGAAAAAATACACGGCATGCTCAGGACGGTAAACTATGCCATGAATTGTAATAAATTATTCGACTGAAATCGCATCGAATGCACTGTAAAAAAAATCCACACTATGCATAACCGTACCAGAGATACAACAAACGCAGCGCCTTGAGCAGTCCCCCGACGCGATTGAGATTGGAATTCTCAACACAGGTGCGGCGATTCTGCCTGTCAGTAAGTGGTAATAGCGTTCCATGAGCGTACCAACCTATAAGATCGTGTAATTGCACATTTTCTGGTATTTGTGCACCGGTAAGTGCTGGCGGGAGCGGAAAAGGCGAGAATGCGAATTGCTTTCAGTCAACTGGCTTGTATCGCTCGTAGTGCGAACAGCCCTACGCAAGCGGCAGGAGGGGCCGAATTTCAATTTCATAGCGCGTATCTCCGCAAACAAACATTCTAATCATCAGAAGTGGCTTCGTTTCGGTCATGTACTTGCTGTTTCCAAAATGTTCAGTTTGTAAACGGGGTACTCTGTCGCAAGCTCAGCATCTAAACTATCACACTCGCCATGTCCAAGCAGGCAGCGAAAGCGTTCATGAAAAACTGCGCGCCACGAAAAACTAGATAATCATTGCTCTCCGCGATCTTGTGTTTCAACACATTTTGCTTTCGTTTTTCTAACATGCAACACCGTGCCGCATTTGCCCTACAGGCAACCGGCGACAAAAAAGCACGCGTGAACTGCGAGCATTGCACTCACCGATGCTGATCGTTCGCTGCGTCGAGGAATGGTCGCTTGCTCCCACTTGGTTACTGCTGGAGCTAATGGCATAGCACACACGAGGATGGACACGAGGCGAACGCCCACCAAAAATTTCTAGGCTTGTCAGGAATATTACGGGATAATGGCACTTTCAGAGATCGCGCGCTGCTTCGGCTGCAGCCGACGGGCTGCAAATTATCAGCCCACGATGGCGTCGGCGGTAGGCGGCGCTCGAGTAAAACAAACATGGATTCAGTTTTAGCGCAACTAAATCAGGTGTGATAATTTTTAACCATACAACTGACCAGGTGCTTACAATACAAGGCCACGAAATACCCAAGGTGGCCGAATACAAATACCTCGGGATATGGTTAAACGAAGGGCAGATATACACGGCAGAGCATGAACAGGCTCTTAGGGCAAAAAGACGAGGAGACGCCGGGATAATGAAACATAGGGCATTATGAGGGTACAACAAATATGAAGTACTAACAGGTATTTAGAAAGGAATAATGGTGCCGGGACTTACTTTCAGCAATGCGGTTCTGTGCTTAAGGGCAGAAGTTCAGTCGAGATTAGACGTAAATCAGAGAGCTGTTGGAAGATTAGCACAGGTGCCCACGGCAAAATCACAAACGAGGCAGTACAAGGGGATATGGGCTGGGCATCGTTCGAAGCACGGGAAGCTAAGAGTAAAATACTATATTAATAACGCCTGAGGAAATTGGACGATAACAGGTGGGCAGCTAAGGTATTTAAATATTTATACAGAAAGAGCGTTGACTCACAGTGGCGGAAAAGAACTAGAAAACTAACCAGTAAGTATGCAGGTCATGAGGACGGAGAAAGAAAGAGCATTAAACGACAGGTTAAAAACGCGGAAGTTAAAAATTGGATTAATTCAATGGAAAAGAAAGATAGTGTAGAACTACATCGATACTGGAAAAGGCAGATCAGGAAATAATTTCTCTATGATAACTCAAGAGGCAGTGCCCTACTTTTTTAAGCTAGGTCAGGGTGTCCTAGAACGCGCAGCTACAAAAAGAAATTTAACGAAGAAGATGACATATGTGCAGTGTGTGGTAAATCTGTGGAAACAATTGAACACCTCATAATCAAATATGATGGTATCCATCCGGACGTCGATGCAGGCACAGTCACTCTTCCTGAGGCCCTAGGGTTTAAAGATAAGAATTGCCATGTAAATAAATCTGCAGTGGAAGTTAGCAAAAAGCGATTGGAGGATTGGTGGCTGAAAAGCAGAGATGTGGCATAAGGTTAGAATTGTAGGAAACCGTAGGTAAAGATGATGGCGAATCTTAATGAGAATGGAGAACACAGTAAACAAAAAAAATAGTAAAGAAAGAATAGCTGAGCATGGTGGCAATTGCCACCACCCCGTTTCAAAGGGGGCGCTCCTATCCATCCATCACTCGGCCCCCCTTTTCGTGAATTATAATTTTCTCCCAGTGTTTTGCCTATATAACTATAGGTTAATGGTAATACAGTCTAGCCCGGTTATAACGAAGTCGGCGGGAATCGGAAATCACTTCGCTATATCCGCTATTTCGTTATATGTGGACTACGAAAAAAAATGCAAACATCGGCATACCGATTTATTGCCGCTGAAAGAAGTCGTCCAGCGTCCCCTGAACACGTTTCGCGAGTGCGGACTTCAGGATTGCGGCTTCCATACCATCCAACTGCGAACCAAAGATCTGGTCGAACTCCGCGATAACGCGATAACGATAAAAATGAGCCACGCTTCCAACATGCACAATGCTGCCGCGCTTTCTCCCTGCCTTGCGCACCGCGGCACCGACATAAAACAAAGCGCGCGCTGCCACACCTCCTGCCGACTGCAGTCCTGCCGTGGCGCCGACTGCCTGGGAGAAATAGAGAACCGAGATTGGCCAAGACGGCCGCTCTCTGCGACGTCATCGAAAAAAAAAATCGTCTCTGTACTTTTTTACATTTTTCCCCTGCGCGGCGTGCTCTACCGCTCTGCGCCGTGACGCCGTTCAAGGACGGCGCAACACGAGACCGGCGTGCCATGCGATGCAGTGAAGCAACCTTTCGCTCCGCAGGAGAGCAGACGACGCCACGAAAGGACGCCGTCAGCCGAATTTTGCTCTTATTTTCGCGGAAAAAATCGCCTCAAGGACGCAAGAATGTGTTGATTGGCAGATTATTTTTCGGTTGGTATTAAATCTCTTCGTTATATCCGCTGACGCGCTCTTATTTACTTCGTTAAAACCGGACCCAAAATGTATTGAAAATGCAAAAATGGGAATGGGAAATTGAAATCCCTTCGTTATAACCGCTATTTCGCTATAAGTGGCTTCGTTATAAACGGGATAGACTGTATATAAGTCTTTTGTGAAAGAAAGAAGTAATTTTTTAATACCTTTAGCCCCATTAAAAGAAAACGCCAGACCTCGCCTTATGAGGCACAAGGAAAAATGGCTTGTAGCTACACCTCGCACCTCATACCATACGCAGTCTTTGAAATATATTACTCCCACATTACTCAATAGTTTAGAGTCGTCGAATTTCGATCCAGCATACGAACCTAAACATACCATCAGTCTGTTAAGTCGGCAGAAATTATTATAGTTGTCTTAGATCTTGTAATGTGAGGCGTTAACTGTGCTGTAATTATTGTACACATGTACCTTGTAGAAACTTACTGTCGCTTCAATTTGTTACATACTGTGTCCAGAATGTCCAACACATTGTACTTCATCTGTTTTTTTCTTTGTTTTCTTTTTTTTCTGTGTCTGAAGCGTTACAAACTGTTGTTTGCCTTGCAATGTTGAATTTGTATTTATTTCTTGCGCTCGAACTATATTTCCTTTGTAATATGTATCTGTATTTATTTTTCCTTTGTTATGGTGATGTTGTTTCCGACACGCTCTAATGCCACCATGTAGGGGGCCCGGGCCCCTGTCAAGCTGCTTTTACAGCTTTTAGTCCAGGCTCCTACCTTTTCGAAAGGAAAGGCAATAAAGAGGAAATGAAATGAAAGGAAATCCATCCATGGCGGCGCCCAGGTATCGAAACTAAAATCAGCGTTGTGGTCTACGCCGGCGTACGCCAGCCATTGCGCCACTTTCGTCGTTCCAGTCTTCGTTCCACGCGCAACCAGCGTAACCCTGAACTGTTTTGGCGCGCGTCTTACGCCGACAACGTTTCACCGCAGCTCCTGTAGTGGCCCGAGTGGCCCTTCTTCCTGCCGGGTGTGCGGCTGCCCGACACAACGTCGGCCATGGCGGTACGTCTCTCGAAGCGCTCGCCTCCCTCCCCATGCCTCTGCCGCGGTTCTTCTTCTTTCTTCTTCTTTCTTCTCCACATGTTCCCAGCTCACTCTTCTGCGTCGTCAGATTTTGTCCGTGCTGTGCTCCGTGCGCACCTCAGCACGCCATCTCGAGCTTCTGCCTGCTTCAGCCATCGTCGCCTGGCTTATCGCCGTGCGGTTTTGTTTTCAGGAGGGACCTTTGGCGTGCGCGCCTTTCGCGCTCCTTTCCGTTTCGCGAGCGCCTTAGTGCGCCCGTTTTCGTAATCTAGGTTACTCATCGACTGCTGCATGTGTTTGGCTACTTCTGCTTTGCGCTCACTTCGATACACTGCTTGCTCGTGTTTTTTGGTAGCGTCGCACACTCGGTGCAACCTGTCATGCACCGCATCAAGGCAGTACGTGATCCAACAGTTGGCGTTGACTGGCGGCCTGGTGCAGAGCACGTGTGAATCGTTTACGTTATAATGACGACGTGGTAAATTAACTCTTATATCGTTGGCATTCGAACCTCCGTGTAGTTGCGTCGCTGCACTGGCGGGGAGGCTTGCATTCCAGCATTAAAGGCTGTCTTCGTAAAAGGAATGACGAGAGGCTGCATGAGTGGCATTGCTTATTTCGTTGTTTGCTCAGAGAAAGCGTTTGTTGTAAGTAAGCAGTAGCAGCTATTTTCATTGTTAAAGTAGCAACATCAGCCAGCATGCATTATCATTTTTACTCTTGAATGACTGAGAGAGTATCACAGCATTGCCTTCATTTTTTTTCTTGTAGCTTCCACAGTATGCATTGTTGTGCCTACAGATTGCACTTTTGCATGTGTTTTGCATTCTCCCAAGTAAATTTTAGGCAAGAAGTTTCAAAGGCACCGTGTATTGACCTGAAGTGCTCGCCATTAATGTAGGAGTATTTTCCGTGCTAAATATCAAAACAAGCATACGTCAAAGCGTGTTGAGCATCTTGTCTGCATAGACTCTTGCCTTCAAGGATGGCTCGGAGGTTTCACTGATCTGCTTAGTGTTGGAAGTAACAGCCATCACTGATAATAATACTTATTACAGACATGTTCTGCATGTACAGTCAGGGCGGAATGAAATGAAAAACCCACATATGTACTTTTCTACTTTACAGCGAGATATTCATTTAGAAAAGGCTATTGAATGTGTACTTCGGTAGATTCTTTACCCTGAAACATGAATTAGGCTATCTGTATACTGCAGTTGAAAGCACACAGGCAAAATAGTTTGTTTTGCTCATCCGCGTGGCTGATATTTCATTCCAGCCTGACTGTCCACTACTCTCTCAGCAGGTACCCCAACTGAAGCATGGACTGTCTTGTGGAAAATACTGCACATATGGAAAATACTGCACATATGGAAAATACTGCACATATGAAGGGTGCGTGAAACAATGTGCAGCTGCTAATATTGAAGTATTAGTATCTGAGACCTGATATTCAACTGAATGATCAATCTGTCTCCCGCTAGGAAGGCACAAGCATCACGCCCATGGATAATTCACTGCCCTTCACCTCTGTATTGGTTTCAGTCCTTGAGTTATGGTATTAATAATTACCAATTTTACTACAAGGATACATGAGAGCACATTGTGAGCTAAATATGGTTAATGAAAGTCTTCCACTCTCTACAGTGATGTGGTTGGTCTTGTAGATCTTTACTAATGTCTTAATTATGCTTTATGCAAGCCTTGCCTGCCTGTTGTATCCTATGTCCTCCATGTCCTCATGCTATCTTCCTTCCTCCTGGCCCTCTCTTGGGCCATTTCTCCTGTTTCCTTTGCACTGGCTAGTGGTCAGGTGCCTGCTGTGAAAATGACAGCCAACACTAAGTCCCTTCCTTTGTTCCCATGAAATCCTCACTGCTACTACTGATGCTGATAGTACTATATCAGTATTTTTGTGATAATAATTTGTAAGTAGCTAAGACAATGGTAGCTGAGATGAATATCATGCATATCTTGCAGGCCATATATTAGCATATTCACTAATACAATACCCTCAACTTCTTTCAGTTCAGACATTTGGCCATAGATATTTTATGCTTTTTTCTAGTTTAGTCCACTCAAACAAACTTTGCTTTTTGCGTTGCAGGTAGAATCTACAATGAGTGCCGCTCTGTCTTATGAGCAGGAAGCAGTATTTATGAATCCATGACCTTTTCTTGGAAATGACAAACCTTCTTTTGCCTCATTATTTGCTGAGCCTTCATCACGGGGGAAGCAAATGTCACGAATTGGATTTCTGCAAAGGTGAGACATCACACCCAGCCTCATATTTTTTCTGCGACGTGCTTAGGGGATTAGCAGACCTTCGTTGAGTACTTCTTTCACCTTTTTTCAGTTCTCCGGCATGGTGAATAGATATGGTACTCTGGCTATAACATGTCATAATGATATATTGGCACATTATAAAGGCGTATGAATTGCTGCGCTTATACTATTTTGCATGTCCCCTTTTTTATGCTTTTTCAGCCTTGGTTTGTTGAAACGAGTAGCAAAAAATGAACACAAGAACGAGAAAGAACTAGGACTTTCCATATTTTACTCACATTTTCAGGCTTCAGCAAGTTAATACCAAATAGCCCAGTTCTGCACAATAGTTCGTTCAGTTAAGCACAGCTGTATATGTATTAACAATTTTATGCAGGGACAAATGCATTTCGCATTTATATTCTGTACCTCCACAGTAGCGCAGACAATATGAGAAGTTAATTTCATTTGTTTATTTTATACTACAAAACGTCATATAGAGAGCAAAGCTATCAAACCTGAATGCAAAACGTGCACAGTTCGCGTGTACTTGCAGAGGCTTGTGAAAAGAGCCCGTAGGAATTTTTCCTTTATGCAGAATGGAAGGTTGAAAATTTTTTTGCATAATTATATAGTGATTGGAGCATGAAGTTACATGTTAGAAGAATTGTCATGGACGCCACATGTGAATCATCTAACAAATGAACTAGCACGAACCGTAGGATGTTTATACAAAGTAGGGCACATAATTCCTCTATGGCTAAAACAATTGTTGTACAACTCCCTGTTCTATTCAAAACTAATATATGGGATGATGGTGTGGGGAACCACAACAAAGGGTAATTACAATAAGCTCATAATACTGCAGAAAAAGATATTACGTTGTTATGAAAATTATTATGGACGTTACCAGCTCCTACAAACTTCTCCTTTGTTCTTAAAATATAAAATGCTGAGGGCTGACCAGCTATACTACTATAAACTACTTCAGTTCGTACAACTCCAGAAGCTGCACATTTGCGACAGGGAAGAAAACTCCACTTATCCTTTCCGACACAATAAAAGACGCATACCAAAAACTAGAACCAATTACGGTAAACAAACAGTTCCTTATCAAATGGCTTCGATTCTCAGTAAACTTGAAGGTAACTTGAATTTCGCATCTAATATTAGCACATTCAAAAAACACATTAAAGATGTCCTAATAATATCAGGTGTTTTGTACGGGGAGTGACGAGTACATATGACATGCATACACAGGATGTATCCTTCTCTTGTACTATGGTTTTTCACTTTATTTTTGTTATAAGTGTCCTTCAATGTATTCTCTACTCAACAAAATCTCTGTATAATATCCTTGCATTTTTTTTGTACTTATCATACTGTGTTAATGTTGTGATTATAATGGCATACTTTACCCACATTTGTTTCAATTATGTGACTTACCTTCTTGTTATGCTCAAATTTGTATTGCACTTCCGTCGACTGCAGAGGGACAGAGGCCTCGTCAGGCACCACAGCCTTTAGCCTCTGCCCCTGCAGCAGATGCTGTAACTGCTCTGCTGAAATAAATCTTTTCAATCTTTTCTTTTTCAAAAAAAAAAAAAAACCTGCCATATTGTACAGGGTCGTCCATCCTTAGTGCGAACACGCGAGCGCAAGGCTGTGCTTTTTGAAAGGCTCATTGGAAGGCCATCAAAACGAAGTGGCAGATGAGGCGAAACACCACATTCAGCTCCTTCTCCAGCGCCACACTGCTGCGATGAGCGGCTGTGTCACTTGGAGTGGCCCTCTCAAAAGAGCGGCCATGTGTTCGCAGTAAGAGTGGATGACCCTTTACATTTTGTATGCTAGAGTGCCGACTCTTGCATCCATCTAAAAACATTGATCCAGGTTATCTGGTTAGCCTCCTTCCTTGATACCAGATTTCTAGAAATGATACTTAATTTCTATCTTGCCAGTTTTTTCAAAAGTAGTCGAACAGGTGATTAATAAACGTGTATTAAGTTTCTGCAATATAAATAACATTCTGGCCGATAAACAGTACGGGTTTCGAAAACAACAATGTACGGAAACAGCACTACTACGCATTAAAGAAAAAATAGTCAGCAACTTTGAGAATAAACTGTTCACAATAGGAATATTTCTTGACTTTAAAAAGGCGTTCGACTCTATCAAACACGATATCTTATTGCTAAAGTTAAGTGAGTATGGCATAAGGGGAATTGCACTTAACCTAGTGAAAAGCTATTTAAGTAATCGACTACAGTGCACAGAAATACTTAAATCGAGATCCGCACTAGGAGAAATTGAATATGGTGTCCCACAAGGGTCTATTCTCGGTCCGCTCCTTTTTCTTTTGTACATAAATGACATTATTAACGTGCCCCTAACAGCAGACATCATACTATATGCTGATGACACTAACGTATTTTTTTCTGGTGCAAACTTATCTAATGTTCAGCGCGAAGCTAACATTTGGCTAAAGAACATTTCTGAATGGCTAAGAATAAATAAATTAGAACTTAACATTAAGAAAACAAAGTACATTGTTTTTCGCCCTCGTGGTAAGCATATTGTTACGTGGCGGCCAGCCGAAGAATGAGACGTGGTGAACCATGAGAGAGAGATGATTTAATGGCCGCTGGCCTAGCGCGAGCGCTCCGTCCCGCGCCACTGCCAGCTTCGTCTTCGTCACATTACCCGGGGCCTCCGAGCGATCGTCCCGATCGGTGACGAACAGACGGCGGAAGGGCGATGGTCTTGAGTGGGGGTCGAGCAGTATGTGGAAGATGGTGCAGTGCTGGCCGCCACGATGAGAAAGATGAGAGAATGAGTCCCGGTCCACGAAGCATCCGGGCCGTAGGGTGCCAGGAGCTGACGGCCGAGGCCCTTGGACGCACCGAACGGCAGGGGCAGGGGGGCGGTGTCCTCATGTGTGGGCAGGGTCTTGGGTCGGTCGGGTCTTGGGTCGGTTGGATCTTGGGTCGGATGGGTCTTGGGTCGTCGTGTCGTATGGTCCGGGCGGGGGACGGGTCTGGGGTGAGCGGAGAGGTCGGTTCAGGTCGGGCGGGCTGGGGCACGGCCGTGCGGGGCGGACCAGGTACCCACGGCCGAAGTCCACGGCAGGCGCAGGACGCCGAAGCTCCGTGACCAGGATGGCGGTGAAGGGACCCCAGCACCTCCACCAAATGTTACGTGGCGGCCAGCCGAAGAATGAGACGTGGTGAACCATGAGAGAGAGATGATTTAATGGCCGCTGGCCTAGCGCGAGTGCTCCGTCCCGCGCCACTGCCAGCTTCGTCTTCGTCACAATATTGATGAAAACATAGCGCTAAAATATGACGGTGAGACCATCGAGCGCTCCATTTCTCATAAATTTCTGGGAGTTTTGTTTGAAGAAAACTTGAACTCTTCAAATCATATCGACAGCATAAAAACCAGTTTTGTGAGATCTATTGGTATTATTAATAAGTTAAGAAACCTGCTACCCCAACAACTGAAAATTCAGCTGTATTATAGTCTAGTGCATTCACGCCTTCAATACTGTTTATCCGTTTGGGGAACTACAACAAAAACCAACCTAGATAGGTTATGTACATTGCAGAAACGAATAGTACGCATTATAGAAAATGCACCTTACAGGACTCGTTCTGCCCCACTTTTCAAGAGGAACACTGTGCTAACTGTCGAAAACCTGGTAAACAGAAAAAGTGCAATTGCCATATTCCGCGCAGTCAAGCTTAATGAAACTGAATTTTTCCGTAAATATCTGCTGAAAGAACACAGCTACAACACAAGGTGCACAGCTTACAACATATGTAAAATACGCACAAATTATGGCATGCAAAAGCAATCCTTTGTTATACCCGATTTGTTAAATCGTCACCCAGCCATCATGACAATTGTAAATCAATCACCGTCCATAGGGGTTTTTAAAAAGAAGTTGAATGCCTATTTTAATGTCATAGTAGAAAAGACATGACTTCGTACATTTCTTGCTTTTTCAGTGCTAGTTTCTCACCTTTGCATCACGTTTTGTATCGCTGCATGTTTTTTTTCTTCTTTTCTTCCCCGCTTTTTCACCTATATTCAGTGCCTGCAACCGTTTTCATGTCCACATTTTCCTTTCTTTTCCTTCACCGTATGCTGAGGTGCTGTGAGTATTGAGAGGCTGACACTCGTCAGGCATCTGTGCCTTTTTGTCAGCGTCTTAGACAGACATGTACATTTGTATCACGTCTGCCTGAAATAAATAAACTTCAAACTTCAAACTATGTCAGCTTTATTTTGATCAGAATTTAAAACAATGTATAACATACACAAAATTTTTTGATCATATATGACAAAATTCAAAAGGTGATTCATCATTGGTATTCTTTAGTCTAGGGCAGTAAAATGCCTTGTAGCTAGTGCAAAGTAAAATTAAATATGACCAGTCTAACAAAACAAACTCCTCTTTTTTAGAGGGAAATTTTCCACCGAAATGCTGGAGTGGCTTGACATGAAGACAGTGACAGGAGTACTCTCAAAAGTACCCATATTTGAGATGGCACGAGAACTGGCAGACAGCTCTTCAAGCAATTGGTGAGTACCTTGGTGCTCTGCTTCTGGTGTTTCGTATGTGACCAGCTTTTGTTTTTCACCTAATAAGAGTGCGTATCCTTGAAAATATCAGCGCAAATTGAGGAGATTTTCGATATTCTTGCATGAGATGCCACTGCTAGAACTTGAAAATAATGATATCTCGCATGTACACTCCACTGCTGAATACAGTAAGCATTGATTGATAGCTGAGTGCCTGTGACGTATGAGAAAATAGGCAGGTTGCAGCATAACGTGTGGAACAGCCCTGTCCACCACTTTGTCTTCAGGAAGTGGAGGATGAAGTAATAATTATCTAAAGAATTTCTAGAAAATAGCACAAACCACACGACCAGGAAGAAATAGCTGATGCAACACATGACTCGAATGACACCATGTGCATGAAGGACCTTATGGAGTTACCTGCTATGTTGCACGAGAAGATGGTCGCGCAGGATGGGTGTCGAAGACGAGCTGATGCAGGTTCCTTCTTTCTGTCCCTAGTACTCACTGCAGAACTCAATGAACAAGCAGCAAAGGTTAGAACTGAGCATGACCAGACTCTTGCGCTTCCTTCCGCAAGCAAGCTGAAGCACAGTCCTTCGATAACTTTAATGCCTTTGCTCACAACATACATTGTTGCAGCACGTGCCGAGGAAAGGTACACATCCTTGATTTTAGTGTCAGTGCACTTAAAGGGCCCAGTAACAGATCACTGAGGTATCCTATCATATCTACAGGCATCTCATGAAGAATGAATTCTCAGGCTTCAGAGCTCATAGTGCTCTTTGCAGAAAATGTCCCAAAGTTTGTTGCTACATGGACCTTTTCGAAATAATGGGCCAGAAAGGCGAGCCTTCCTTATGTATTTTGTGAAAAAATACTTAAGTCGTGGGTATTTCTGCTTCTTCATGGGTGCTGAAATGTTTGTGAGGGAGATGTTCTACAGATATAGAACGGTTTTGCAAAAAGACAAAAAGAGACTGTGAGGCTGTGCGAAGCAGCAGGAATAAAGAACATTTCAAAGCTGATGAAGAAGCAGAAAGACTCATGTTTTAGCCCTTTTTTGCACCAGACACATGAGGACACATCTTTTTGGGTCATTTCGATAAGGTCCACATGACAACGGCACTTGGTTAGATGCCTGCAAAGAGCCCATTCTGAAAGCATGAGAATACGCTCCTAGTAAGGTGTACTGCAGACTTATTAGAATACCTCAATGAGCAGTGACCGGTATCTATGACTGCATTTTCATTTGAAATCAGAGATCTGTACATTTTCTTGCACGTGCTGAGATAATCGAAGCTGTGAGCGAGCATAAGATTTGTGGAAGTGCACTTGCACATTGCTTGTGGGCAAGTTTTTGGCCACACTAAGGTGTTGCCATTGTTCCTTGCTCACTAAGATTTGCAGCGAGTACTATGGATAGCAAGAAGGTATCTGCATTGAATTGTTTTTGGCACCCATCCTGAGCTACCTTCTTTTCGGCAGCTCAGGGCATTCATGCACACAGTGTTGTCCGGGTAAGCGCAGTGTGTGTTTTTTCCTGGTCCTGTGGATTTTACTTTCTTTCCTGTAAAGAAAAAATGAATTTGGTCAATGAATGGTTTGCTTCTCATTAAATATTTTTGCAAGCCTCTACAAAAGCCAGTTGGTCAATAGTGAATAGTTTGATTGTGTTTGCTAAATGAGGTCTTTCGTATGCTATTCAGATGAATCTGACAGAAATATGCAGAAGTACAATGTATGCAATTTTTCATGAAAATAAGACGTATGTGCGTTTACTCACCCAAACACTCTTCTTTCATTCTAAACCACATGCTTTGTATGTATGCAATGCACAACATGCATAAACCAAGAGCTTGCATGTAATAGTACCTCATTTCTTCTGCCCCTGGTCTGCTATTGTACATGACTGAACATGAGTCAAGACACGTTGATCAGTCGCACAAATTAAGAATCTGGATGCAGCTGACAGCTTATATTCAACTTAACAGTCCACGCCATCATTCTGGCCGCACCATGCATCAGCAGTGTCAGTATGACTTCAGAGGGCTTGCCAGTATGGTCGTCTGGCTTTAAGGTTTTGTTCAAGCTATTGGCGACAAGCCGCATCACTTGAGTACACGGAAAAAGGTTCAAGAGAGGTTAAACGTAAGAATACGTAAACAAATTTTTTATGGTTGGCTTACGTGCGAGTACACAGAGAAGGGTCCGAAAGAGGTTAAACGAAAGAATACGTAAACCATATTTTACGGTTGGCGTACGTACTAAACTCTACGTAATATCCGTGATTGAGAGCACTGAGTCCTTCTTAAAGACTTGCCGTGTTTCTCAGAGTGTCCGTTTTATGAATTGCGGAAAGTGCTCGGCAACGCATTGCCTCCAGGTTTCTACGTAAACTTGAGCAAATTTTTTTACAGTGAACCTAGCTTCAGCCGAGCGCATGCTGCAGAGTATTCCTGCCGAGCACAGAGAGTATGTAGAGCAGAAGAGCGACGACGGGCTTATATATTATATGGCAGGGAATGTTGCCCGAAAGATTCTGAAACGTTATGAATGGACGCATTTCAAAGCCTTTCTTTTGGAAAGCTCCAATAAGGAAAGCAGAAATTCTGAGTTCACCGTTCGATGTGACAAGGGAGGGTTGTTGTATCCTTCGAAAGAACTTTTCCGGGCAATGACGAAGTTAGAGGATATATTCACTGTTTTCTTCAGTCGCGAGAAACTCTGCAGTCACAGCCTAGTAGACGTAATGCTTCTTGTGAAGGCGAATTTTGGTTATGCCTTAGGTTGCAGCCAGTACGCAGATGCGCTCATAGCAAGTTTCAAGAAGTTCTATGCGCTGACAAGGCTGCATTTTTATATAAAAGGGCTGAATCAATCGCGACAGAAACGACGGAAAGAGAAATTGCACACGAAGATAAGCCGTTGCTCATAGTGCCTCTCTCGTAGCAGCAGTAAGCAGTTCCTTGAGAAGGAGGTGGCTGCCCGTTTATTGTACCAATAAACGTGTCCGCTTCCACTAGATCCCCTACTTTCTTTTCTGAAGGTGTATTAAGGAATTTCGCGAATTGTAGGAACCACCGTGACCGCCTACTAATGGCATCACCGTAACAAGAAGTATTTCGTTAGCTTTCAGTGAATGTGTTCTTTGGAAAAATAAACACTGAATTTGATGAAATAAAGCCTCGTTGATTTTAGGATCTCCCAATTCAGGTTGCGTAAGTGCACGTGCCGCAATCGTTTAGCTAACTTTAACAGTGACTATGATTGCGTCTGGACGTGCCTCGAAAATTTTTATGGAGCTATTTGCTCATCCGCAATTTTGCATCTGCCCTGTTTGTGAGCTCTGCGTTTAGAAATGCAACCGGATCGTCGTACGGCGCTTCTGTCTCTGAACTCGTCGGGTCGCCTTTGTCTTCGCACGAACTTGTGGCATGTCCACCTTTCTACCTTTTCTGGGCTCTTTGCCTTGAGAGGTAGGTTTTAAGAAAATATGCATTACAGCTGCAGACTCCCGATTTTCAGTGTTACACCAGATACACACAGCTAAGTCGGTGCTGCGAATGCAGCGCGTATCGCGAGCATGTCGCGGGCTCTTTCCATTTTTTGCTCCGGTGGCGCCATCTCGCGTTGTCGATGCGAGATGCCACACCCGCGGACTCTCCCTGACCCACTATCCAATTCTAGAATACTATACCACAGCTTCAGCGATGGAGGAAGGCAAAAATCAGTAGAAGGCCTTTCCGCACAACACTCTGGGAGAAAAGTGTGGTGGAAATCACATGGTTTTTCTCGATCGGGAGGCCATCTTGTCCGGGCGGTAGCAGGCGGCCGCGGCGTAGCATTTGCGGTGCGGCGTAGGAGTACTTTTCTCAACTATTCGAGTTTGTTTTTGATCGTGCTCACAGGCTGACGTTGGCGCCGTTCACTCATATCTCAGGCGTAATTCGCTGCAAACCTCTCGCTGTTGTGTGCATTTATTTCAACTAGCTAGGCGACCACGATCGCCCGGGCATGTCGTCTACTGCGTCACTGCTCGGAGCCGTCGGGAGACCACCGCGGCTCACTGAGGAGCTTTCGCGCTGTTCCTTCACCAGTGATTCAATACGGCGTGCGCTAGAGAGGTCGTCGGCGTATTGTGCGGACGTTTCGCGTCCTGTGCGTGCAGTGTGCGTGTGCCATTCGCGCTCCCGTTTCCATCGGCAGTGAAACCTCGTTGCTACTCATGCTTGTTCTTGCAACGCTCTAGCGATTGTCACTGGTGTTAGTGTAACTGTCATTATCGTTTTTCGCGATTGCGCTTGAGTGAGCGGCGGGGGCCATGACACGGGCGGAGAGCGATATTTTAAAGGAAGCAGCTGCGCTCGCTTTGCTCTTAGTATACTGCAGAAACATTGTTACACGTCCGTTTCAAGCGTGTGACGTTTGAAGCGTCTAGCGAGCTCTAGCTTCTGGGACATGCCGGGCTCTAGTGTATTCGTTCATATCGTGACCAAGTCTGGGTTTCTGGTCGCGCGCTATGTTTAGACCGGTTTTCTGTAGCAGGTTTGCAATTGCTTTTCTATCTGATGTCACCGTAAAGAAGTGCGAAAAAGGCGAAGCTCTAACTGAATTAGGAGGGCTTTTCTCACGTGTTTATTGTGCCCATGTCCTGTGATAGTGTTATTTGGGGTAATAGGTACTTAGTGAAATGAGGATCCACATGTGCGCTGAATTTCATTGATCTATGTGGTTATGCTGAAGAAAAATAATTTGATGCATTCATTACGTACAATAGATCGACTTTCATTTTATGTATTGTCGACCACAAGTAAACTGTGCTACTATGAAGTGACATTACAAGCTAGTATTTCACCAAGTAGCGAAAAGCGGTGCGTACAGCTGCAGCTCTGCACATTAAACATGAAACACAGCATTGAAATGATGCACAACACCGTGAAACTTATACTGCAGCCACTGGGTACTCCTAAACTTCTAGAAGTCTGAAAAGCTACAGTATAATATAGTATGCACAATACTAGATCTTTGGATATGTGAAACATACTGCAAGAGGCACTGTCATTCAAGGCGCAACGCTGACACAATGCAAATGATCAAAATTTTGTAGCCCTCCAATTTTCGTGGGTCACACAAGAAGTATTGCTTATGTCCTGCTCTATCCCAGTATCGGTGGGTCACACATGGAGGCATACCGATGTCCTGCTCAATATGGTCGGCGGCCATGTCTTGATGCAGATGATGTTAAGCTAGTCGCGAATCCCATGCCAAGTTTTCTATATCAGTGACCTGACCACTTTGCATACCTTGAGAGCCATTTCTAAGCTCATGCCCATGATATTTATCAGGAAATCTTCAGTAATCCCTCAGCGCTTTGCCACCCTTCTTCTTGGTGCACATTGGAAGCGACCGTACCATTCCCCCCAAGTACCGACTCCAGTGTAGAACTCACCGGCCCGGTCTGCGCCCATGGAGCACTGGCTTCGAAAGTGGGAGGAAGTGAAACGCAGTGAGGCTCTCGAACCGCATAACCCTTTGTCGGTCATAGGGACATATATGTCCCACCCGCAACCCCAATAAAAACTGCCTCCACTGCTCAGAGGGAAATACGTAGACCCACAGAAACGGGTAGCGCCATCACGTAGAACAGGGGTTCTCAAACTGGGTTCCGCGGAACACAGGGGTTCCGCGGGCTGTCTTCTTGTGTTCCGCGAGAACCCTCACCGGCCCTGACCCGGCAGCTGATATGAGACTGGCTTTGAGCGCTACTGAGCCACGCTTTGACTTGCTCTCAAAAGGGAAGCAGTACCACCCATCACATTAGTATTTGTATTAATCTGTGCAATAAACATTTAACTTTTGCAACTCTCTCTTTGCAAAAATGCACTCGACAACATTGCTGGTAAGTGAAAGCAGGGGGGGGGGGGAGATGGGGGGGGGGTGCCCTGGAACTTATTGAATACTTTTGGGGTTCATCCAAGCAAAAAAGTTTGAGAACCCCTGACGTAGAAGATAGAGCAACTATTAAGTTTTTCCTTCATTTGGGAGGTGCCGCTAGTAGCTCGTGCTGTTTAAAGCCCCTAAAAAAACTAAAGTAGCGACAAGATGCCCTCCCTCTTCTCTCGTCCTCCCCCGCGCGCCGGGCTTGGCGAACGAATTTTGTTTTCTTTGTGATTTCGTGTGACTACGGTGGCGACCTCTAGCCCGCTCCGAAGGAACTAACGCCCCTTTTCAATACACGATATGCGAAATGCGCAGCGCCATCTCTCGGCGCTCCGAGAACTAAGTCCTCCATGTTGGCTCGGTACAGAAAACGAAACTGTTGCCCAGCGTTGGGTTAAAACGGCTGCGCCTCGTTTGAAAAGTAAAATGCTGATGCAGTGTTGAGCTACCCTCTCCACTGTGAAAAGACACTACGATGCGTGCCAGAACTAGGTGCGTTCAAGCTTTTCGCTTTTCTATTTTTTTACTCCGTCCCAACGTTTTAGTAACACAAAACGCCATGCAAGGTATCATGTGTCAGCACGCGGATCAGTGCGCAGCTTTCGCTTTCTGCGATGATTTTTGACAAAGCTTTCGAGGTGATTTGCGTTTAAATTAAGATAGGGACCACAGCCTTTGTTCTCTCTGATCAAAATTAGAAGCCGATTTCGTGCATTTATCAACTCTCCGGTCGGGCGTGAATATATATAGACGCATACTTGAACAACGTAATACAGAAGGTAATTTTTTTAACGGGCCAATCGCTCGTGCCGTGGCGAATTAAGTTCCCTCGAAGAACCATATGCCGATTACTGCTTAGTTTGCTACGTGTTCAGTTAAGTTTTTCCCGTGTTCAATTAGTTTTAGAAGGGCGAGCAAACTATCTGGACCATACGCATATGTTACACGCGTTAAGGAGTCTTTGTGAAGCAATACACCCTACGAATAAAAACTGAGGTGCGAATGCTTTATTTCTTGAGGATTCCTATACCTTCGATATCCGCGGCGACGAAAATCTTAAAAAAAAGAAGCGAATAATATAGCTACTTTATTGTGAATGAGGGACGCATTTCGAAGCTAGAAAGTACGTGCAACAATGTTCTGAAGACGCTTCAGGCCATCAGATTTTATTATCGTTGTCGCAAGCTCCAACAGCTTGCAACGCAACAAAGCCATTTGTCCAAGTTTAGGAGGAAGCTAATTAAAGTTCGGAAGCAACCGAACATGCTAATTTCGCCCCTGCACACACAGCTTGACCACCGTATCGAGTCCGTGCATATGAACCTACAGCTGTAGCATCTTTCTCTAATCAAGCCGCCGCGGTGGCTCAGTGCTTTTCTGAAAAAAAAAGCTGCGTCTTTGCTAACAATATTTTGAATTATATGTGCATGCCTACTTTCCTCTTGTTAACGTTGACTGACTGGCTGCGTCTTAAGCAGGACGCGGTTTCAACGAATTGTGGCGAAAATCAACCGACGCCGGGCTCTGAAACGGTGACGTTGAAAACCGCGGATGCGCATTGCACATTACAGTAGAGGAATCGAATTACGCAGCGCAAAATAACTGCTCGCTACTCAACCAGATGAATTAGCGTCCACCTGGGAATAAAATAGCCATGATAATTCGTTATGCTTGAACTGGCGCTTTAATGTGAGCATTAAAACGAGAAGAGCACACGGTCACGGTTCGACTTTCCAACCCACTTTCGAGTGCCGATTATTGCTGTCATCAGCGCCAGACTTCAAGCGAAGCTGAGGACGCGGTAGGAGTAAGCTGGCGCCTATTGAAAGCACCTACATTTGGGCAAAGATCAGCTGTGAAAAAACGCAGCAGCTGAAGCTTGCCTGTTGAAATTCCACTCGCATGAAGAAAGTACGCATAGCAAACGATGCACCAGCTCGACGAGCTCGACCGAGACAAGATGGAAACCGGAAGTTGTGGCCGCGGTGTTGCCAGACCGCGAAGCAATTTCGCATATCGTCTATTGGTTGTGCTGGATTCCCGTAGTTGCCGAGTTCTTCTCTATGTCTCCGCATTAACCATGCGTTCCGCTGCATAAATACATCGGTGACTTAGGAGAAACATTTGTAACTTCACTGAATCGTCTAAAGGCGAAAATGAGCACGCATAGATGGATAGTTTTGGTAGAGCCGCACGCGCACCGTGTCCGGGTGCGCCGGGCTTTATGCGGCGTGCCAGGTTTGGTATCGAGAGTGGGGCGAGCATTGAACGTGACCGGGAATCACGAGGCCGTAGAATGAATTTGCGGTGATCTGTTTTTGTGAAGAGGAGTATGCAAACAGAACGACCGTCCCCGCCGGAACGCTGGACGTGCTACAGCGGATCCACAGGCTTGACATTCGAAAATACACCTGCTGGTGAAGGCATTCTAACTGCCCGTTGTTCATCCGCTCCTCTAGTGGCTTTTGGTTTTGGTCTGCTGCAGTGTATCGCGGACCAGGTAAGACGCTTGAGGGAGTGCTCGAAATGCGGTACGAAGGCCACGTTACGTGGGTACTTATCTGTGCCTCTCTTAATGTTCTCTCGCGTGCATGCACTGTAACGATATAGACTGCCGCATTAAAATTTTCTTTGGAATAATTACATAGTAAGGCGAAAACATACCTCGCAAATATCCTTCGCCTGCCTGCAAGGGGATAATAAAGTTCTACGTAAATGTTTCATCGGCATCAGTCATTTAGTGAGAAGCAAAACCTACCTCGCTTTTAACACATCTGTCCGATAATCTTCCATATTCGTACAGTCGCTATTAGAGCAGTGCACGGGCCTTAATTATTCACGCGTCCGGGCCCGTCAACTTTTTTGGTTAGCCGCCCCAGCCCGGCCCGATTTTTTCGATATAGGCCCGAACCCGGCCCGGCCCGCGAAGTAGAAATGCCCGGCTCAGGCTCGGAAACAGCCCGAGTACTAAATGAACATTGGTGAAGCCAAAGCCTTTCGTTATACGGATCTCATTTAAAAAAAAAAACGGCTACAAAACATTTAAAAATGGAGATAATGTTGGCCTTACTGTGGGCAATGATAACAAAAAAAAACGTTTTAGCATTAATAAAAGAGGTTATCACTGATTTGATCGCATTCGTAGCCTTCTCCTAACTAGTTAGGCGTCGAGGGGAAGCGACCCCGCGGTAGTGATGTTACAAAGTATGTGACAGGAAACGCGCGACCCACTTACGATGGGCACTATCACGGATACCCACAGCTACTGGTCATATTTCGAGAGTAAACGCAAGCCAGCGCGCGCTAGCTGGTGTTTCCACCAGTGCTGCCTACGGTGCCTTGACGATGCATATCGGCGCGATAATTCTCTTTTTGTCTTTTTCTGTTATATATACATGGTCTGTTCTGAAAGTAGTAGGACTCATTTTTTTAAACAAAATTTATTCAAGAGAATAGGTTTGGTTTAGTTTATGGGGTTTAACGTCCCAAAGCGACTAAGGCTATGAGAGACGCCGTAGTGCAGGGCTCCGGAAATTTCGACCACCTGGGGTTCTTTAACGTGCACAGTACACATCGCACAGTACACGGGCCTCTAGAATTTCTCCTCCAAAGAAATTCTAGCCGCCGCGGCTGGGATCGAACCCGCGTCTTTCGGGTCAGCAGCCGAACACCATAACCGCAGAGCCACCGCGGTGGCTTATTCAAGAGAATAGTACAAACGATTACAATTTTTCAAGGTAGCACCCTTCCGCACTTACACGCTGCTGCCAATGAGTTTTACAGTTTTCGTACACCTCCAGGAACGCCTGAACCGGAATGTTGTTTAGCTCCCTCGTCACGGCCTGTTGAACTACCTCTACCGATCCATGAAGTTTCCCCTCGAGCGTCGAGCGTCGATTTTATTCTAGGGAATAGAAAAAAGTCTGGGGGGGCCAAGTCGAGGCTGTAGGGCGGCTGAGGCAGCGTTGCCGCCTTGTGCTGGGCAAAAAATCGGGGTCCTCATTCAGATGATGAAGAAGATCCTACCGGTTGGCCTTTTCCTCCTCTGACAACGCTCCCGGCACCAACTTCGCGCACGCTTTCCTCATGGATAAGTTTTCTGTCACGATCTCAAAAACTTGGGTTTGAGGAAGGCTCAAGTCATCAGCAATCATTCTGATAGTCATTCTACGATCACTGTTAAGAAAATATTTCCCTCGCCACACATTTTCGTTGGTCTTGCTGGTCGAAGGGCGTCTGAAGCGGTCGTCTTCCTCCACTCTTTCTTTACCTTCTCGGAAAAGCTTGTGCCACTCAAAAAACACCTGATCTACCCATGGAAGCGTCACCGTAGGCCTCCTTAATTATGTTGTGAGTCTCTTTACCTGTTTTACCAAGATTTACTCAAAATTTGTTCGCGTATCGCTGATCCAGTAAACGCTCGACGATTCTGCGTGACGAGACGTTTCGACAGGGGTTCACAGTACAAGTGACCTCCTCTTTTCAACGGCCGAGAGCCTACTGCCGATTTTCCCCAGCATTCCCGATATCCCCCTTCAACGATCCTGCACGTGCAGACAGCCTCCCGTCCGCCCGTTTACCCAGGAAAAAACCAGTCCTACTACTTTCAGAACAGACCCTGTATATATATATGCAGAATGTAACGCGTGCGCTTCACCATGTCAGAGCGCAGTTTGATCTGCGCTTATAGTACGCATGTATGTCTATAACTGCGGCATGCGCTGAAATTTAAGGAACGTCACTCTACAGTTAGACGGTGTGCCTCGCGACACTTACACTTTTGCGTGCGTGCAATCATGATGCGCTCAACGCAAGTGCCCTTAAGTAGAGCTTACTGCAGCTATACGCTCGATCGCAAACAAACCAATGCACAGCGTAGCTTGAAAAAAAAAAGGAAAACTCAGCAGCTATTGAAAGCACGGCACTTACCTCGCAATGTCTGGTCGATGGCGTTGCGTTAAAATTCGCCAGGCCAATTCTGTGTAACCAAACCTTCCTCCGGCCCGCGCCGGTTTTCGATGATGGGATCGCGAAGAACCGCTTTCCACCGTCGTGACGGTTCTTGCACCCGAAGGTGCAGCAGGCCGTCATGCCGCACAGATAGACGGCTTGAAGTTGGGTGACTGACACACGTTCCGAGCAAAACAAAAGCCGCTGTTCTTCACAGCAAGCAAAAGCGCAGTGTCCGCAACGACGCCTGCCGAACCTACGGTGCGCGGTTGGAGCGGACAATATGGCGTCTGCGGCCGCGAAAAGCGCGGGTTTAAAGGACTTTTGCGCGCGAAACCATCGACCAATGGGAAGAGGCGACGGGCGCAGTAGAGGGAGAGGCGGCGCTCTGCAAAGCTTGTCGTTACTTTAAAAATTTCCATGGGCTTTAGAGCTGTTTTTCTCTTGCCTTGTTTTTTTCGGTGCTGTCGCTCCTCAAGCGCGTCACATATCATTTGCTCCTTCGTCACAAATGATATGTCCGGTAAGTGGAAAAACTACATCTTGCACTACTGTAATGCACTTAGATCAATTTTAGGCAGGTTTGACATGAGAGTGAGGAATTTGATTGAGCTACATGCAAAAAATTACGAGGAACTTTAGCGGCTAAAGTGGTGATAGGCGAGAGCCTGAGTGCGGCATTCTGCTACGCGGTTGTTCACTTCACATTCTGTTGGTGCATAAATAACTGCCAATTAATGACGCTTAATCTTTGCCTTTAGGAGTAGAACGCGACAGCGTGTTGTAGCGCTGCCAGGGAGTCCACTTAACCCAACGCTTTTTGAGGAAAGGAAATTGCGCTGTAATTCTTTGTCATCTCGGTGGACACCTGAACAGTACCGTACAGGAAGGGAGGAAGTGGAATGAAAGAAGAAAGAGGGGCCATAATGAAGAAAATGAAAATTGTATTTGAGGAAAGGAAATTACGCTGTAACTGCCTCACATATCTCGGTGGACCCAAGTCGAAAATTGTATTTGAGGAAAGTAAATTGCGTGGTAACTGTCTCACAAATTTCGGTGGACACCCTTCAAAATTCGCGCGCAGTGACGTCACGACGATTTCGACCAATCTGAAACGCGGGCAACTTTGCTAACACGTCTTGGTCACGACAGTATAAGCCATTAAAGGCTTTCGCCTTAATATTCCGAACGTTGTGGTGGGAGGTTAGAACAAAAGAGCTTTTCCGAAAGCAAGCTTAACAGCTCCCCACAAGGGCGGCAGATGTCCGGAAAAAGAGCCTGGTGACGGCGTTTTGACGCAACAGCCTCACAGTGATTGCGCCAGAGCGCCGAAGCACCAGCAAATATCACCAGACGCGCAAAGCGGCCGCGGGGACAACGATTGCTCGCTAAAAATCATCGCACTCCCAGACCTCGAAATCCGGCAAGTACGGCCCTCCATAAAACACGGGCCACAATACATTCCTGTACCACATGCTGGTTTTATTCCTGGAGATGGCGTTTAGTACACAGCGCTGTGCGTACAACACACCAGCGTTCCAGGCGGTCTCACGTAGACAAAACCCTCCATTCCAAGCGCCACATGAAATCACGCAAATGACCCGGAAAAGGACGCCGTTTGCGATAACCGCGAAGCGGACGACGCCCGCCCTCTCCGTTCTGGAGATTCCAGAGGTAGAAGGAACGCACCCCTGTACTGCCGATGTCGATTGAAAGCCATCGCTGTTGCGTGGAATGCAGGCGTATAATGAAAGCCTGCGGACCCTTGTTTATTGGCGCAACAGAGATGAGTTCTCTCAGGCGCGTGCCAGAAAATAGGACGCGAGTGCCCGTGCAGCGCTATCATCCCCATGTAGCAAGCGGAGAGCTAGCAGCCTGCAGCAGACGGACACAGAAGGAAAGTCGAACCCAGACCAAGAAGGTGGCTGCCCGAGCGCCGCCCAGCACATCAGCTCCATCCGGACGCACACGAACAGGAGGCTGTGTAATAAGACCCATTTATCATACTCGGCCAGTAAAGACCGTGTGGGCGAGCTATCGTCGCTCCAGCAACGGTAGATCTTATTCGGAGGCCATCGTGATCCTCCTACGAACCTCGTCATGTATGGTGTCCCATAAGCGCGGTATAGCCGGCCGCGCGATGCTCCGCGCCGCGATGTCGAACAAAACTGCGGCCCGTTTACAAGCTCGCGCGCATCCACAAGGCGCCGACGCTCACGAGCGTTCCCGCTACACCGATCCCTGCCAGGGTCTTGTTCACCAGTGCAGGCGTCTATAACGCAATAAAGTCACCTATTAAGATTACGTAGCGCTTGTCTAGGAGGAACACACACACGCTCTCGTAAACGTCAGATTCAGCCCGACAAGCACGAAAATAGAAGGAGCCGAATTTATTTATTTATTTATAGTACCTACAGCGTCCAACGGGCATTATTGTATGGGGGAGTACAGAAAAAAGGGGAACAAGAGTGATCCGTACATACATACGTTCATTCATACACCGCGGTTATTGACAGGTTAACAACACTGCCTTTGAAACATCTAAAAAAAAGTACGATTCCATTGCATACATTTAATACGCACACTCTGCACGACATAATTACATACACCAGAACTAAAGTGAAGAAAGCGCCAAAAAGCACCAGACGCTCTGGTGACCAAAACATAAAAAACATTTAAAAAGTAATCAGAAGTCAGACATGGAACACAGCAGTTGAGTTGAGAAAGATGAAGAAGGAGCAGGAACAATATGTTGAGGTAAATTATTCCATTCATGGATTGTTTTCGGAAAGAAAGTGTATTTGAAAATATTGACCCTACACCTCTATTCCCGTATTTTCATCGAGGGATCAATTCGATGAGATACTTAAGTTGGTGGCTTCATGGGGCTTTAGGAATCATTCCGAACCCACACTTAAAGGTGCATTGAAGAGGAATTCGAACTCCTCTTTTTACCGCGAGTGATCGATATATGCTATCTGAGCATTTTTGGAAACTTCGCATTTTTAACCTGCGCCCCCGATTTCCGTAATTTAAATCGGATCAAACATCCCGGCTCCCGCTTTTTTTTCCATCTCAACCGCGGACGTCAGGAGGAGTCAACCAACCTTTCACCCAGTCCCGTGCGGATTGCCGCTCGGCCGTTGGCGCAGTGATACGTAGAGATCGGCGAAAGCAAAGAGTCCACAGCTAATTTTATCTCTGTGGGCCTAATTTGCGTTCATGTTGCCTCTGACTAGATCAATTTATTCAATGAAACCTAAGAAAAAATAAAAGCGATAGCGAAGCTGCCACGCGACTGCCTGAAAGGCACTCCACGCTTTAGATGACTCCTACCGACTGCGGCGGCTTCAAGAAAATGCCACACCCGGGAAGTTTAATCCTATATAAATTAGGGAAATCGGCCGCACAAGACAATAATTCGAAGCTTCTAAGAAAGACTGGAACGTGTATATCGAGTTCCCCCGGTAGAAAGTACTAGTTCAGATTCCTCTTCAGTACACCTTTGAGCAGCAAAAACCTTAAAATGGTAAAGACCAGCTTCAAAATTGTACAAAAAGGCAACCACATACGAAGAGAATCTAATGGCACACCAAACAATTTTTACACCTGGGCACTGGCGAACACAAATGGCACACGTAACCGTGCCAAAAAGAACAATGATGGGCCAAGCAGTCACCAGTCTGGAGAAAATGAGACAGGTACCTAGAAGACAAACATTCTTGATGCAAGGGATACAGTCACTGGCTTATGCACTAAGAAAAGAACTCTGGACTGAAGAATCGCCACCAGTTTTCTCACGTCCAAAATGCAGCTCAGCACATGACGGTATACGAAAAGGGTGGAGGGGAGAGCTGCAAGGGAGAGAATGGTGACCATGTGCGTACAGCCTTGATGCATGTGCCAGCGGAGGGAGTGGTACCCTTGGAGAGACGAACTGAGGTAATACAATGTGAGTATTATTCGTTTATTGCATGGGTGGGAGCACGCCTCGGTTCCCATGCTTGGAAATGAAATGGGTCGACCATCGCCGCAAGAACAGTGCTTCGCCGCCAACCGAAAGTTCATCTTCTAAAAACTCCCACAGGGTGAGGCGCACACTTCTCAAGAGCGGAATCATGGCGCGTTGCCGTCTTTCGCTTGCTTCGGCTAAAGTACGCCGCTTCCAAAGCACAGGCATTACTACTGCGATCAGGCATTACTACTGGCGTTACTACTGCGCTCAAACATTGAGCGCCTTCGCGAGCTCCGCTGGCGCGGGGGAACTCTAAGCGTCCTATAAATCAGTAGCCAGAAGGTCCGCGCAGTCCTCAAGGGCCGCTGTGTCTCAACTTCGCTGCTATCGGTGCAGCGCGCTTTGGGCGCAATGCCCCACCCTAAGATACGCTCCCTCGTCGGGAGTACTTGCCGCCGGCGGCGCCACTCGACATCTTGTAATTGCCTTCGCAACGGCCCGGTTCATAACAAAAGATTTCCAATTCCTTGGAGACGTTCTTGCTGCCGGATCTTGGAATTTCTGTAAAACTGCAATAGCGGCAGTAATCGGTGCGAGGGGTGTTTCGCGGATATCTATATCGCGAAACTCAGTTGCCAATTCATAGAAACGAAAAAACTTAGTTGCTACTTTATAGATGGCCACTGGGAGCTCTGCCTGTGGGCCCATGTGTCGTTGTGCTAGGAACCGACGACTCATAATGCCGAATCAGTACAAGACCAATGAACGGCCCCTGTATGCTCGGATAGCCAGCAGGTCCCGAACTGCTTTGGTGGCGAAAGCTCGCGCTGTTGCCTGCCAGAAGGGCAGATTCGATCCTATGGACAAAACAAGGAGAAATACTGGGGCCGGTTTCTCGTTCCACAGGACTTGTCCTACGAGTGAAATGAGCTTGCTTGCCCCGCGGCGGGGCATCGGAGAAGCACGCGCAACGAGCACGCGTACGCGGCTGCGCACGTACGAAAAAAAAGGTGCTTTGGCCCTCAGGGATAGAAAGAGGTGCGCGATCTAGATTATGGCCCGCCGCGCTTGTGCGATAGCGTCGTCCCATGTTCTCGGCGACACACCTGCTGATTCAAACTTACCGAGCACTCGCACGCCGTCTACGAACTGGACGCCCCCGGGCAACGGGCCTTGAAACGTGCAGAAGCATAAGGCTTGGATCTTCGTGCTGTTGAGCTTGGCCCTGAGAGGACATATATTCGGTTAAAACTTGCAGAAACGGGGGTGAACTGCCAGCGTCTCGTGAAAACAACGAGATATCGTCAGCGTAAGCGGATACGAAAACACTTCCCTTCCTTGGAAGGGGAAAACCTCGAGTAGCAGGGTGGTCATTACTGCACGGAGTATGGAATCCAGTAAGAGCACGAAGAAAGCGGGCGAAAGGGCACAAGCCTGCGTCACTCCCCGCACCAGATTAATTTCGCCACTCAGCGCTCCGCTCACGACCAACTTGCTAGACAGCCGCGAATACAGAGTGGCTAGTATATTTATCAACTTTCCGGAAAGCCCAGACACGAGAGGGCTGTCAACAAGTAGCGATGCTCCACTCTGTCAAATCTTTGCTTTGATCGAGGGAGATAAAGGAGCCACTCAGCTCTTTGGCCTGGGTGTACGCAAAGAGGTCGCGCCGCAGAGCCAGCGAAGAGAGGATTGAGCTTCCCAATACAGCCGAGCTCTGAAATGGATTGACCACGTCGGCTAAGCACGGTTTCAGACGCTCGGTTAGGACCATGGCGACCATCTTGTGGTCGGTATTATGAACGAGATCTATCGCCATAAGCTTGGATTTGAGAGGGGCTTGTCTGGCTTGAGGATGAGGATCACGTCTCTCATCGAGAAGAACGACGGCTTCACACCTTCCAACACAACTGAATTAACTATGGACGTCAAGTGGTGACCGAGAATCTCCAAAAGAACAGAATAAAACCCGGCAAGAATTCCGTCTAGACCGGGAGCTGCAGACGCCCTCATTCGAGAGAGAGCCGCCTGCACCTCTTCTTTACTCGCAGTGGCACAGAATGCTTCTTCACTTGTCTCCGGGACATGTATCCTCCACACGATCCCAGCACCCTACTTCTGAAGTTCGCATCCCTGCTGTCTTGTTCAGGGGAGAACAGCTAGAGTATTGGGCTATGAAGATTTTCGTGATGTCTGCATGGGCACTGGAGTGGCGGCCGTCCGCCAAGGCTACGCTTTCGACTCGTGAGGGGTCTTTCCTTTCTGGTTCTCCCTCATGAGTGTGACGGAGCTCCTCTCCCGCTATGCGGGACGACGTTGTTAGGTCGGACGAGTTACTTGAGCTCTGCGCCAGCAGCCTGTAGTACGGCCCGCGCTGTGATGCAAAGAACTCGCTTCTAAAGAGCGTCGGTGTGCCACCGTCGTCGACGATGCAAATGCGCCTCGTCAGCTCGTTGAGTTCATTGGTTATTCTGACGCGTCTAGGTTTTCTTTCCCTCACCAGTCATCATCATCATCAGCCTGACTACACCCACTGCAGGGCAAAGGCCTCTCCCATGTCTCTCCAATTAACCCTGTCTTTTGTCAGTTGCCGCCACTGTATCCCCGCAAACTTCTTAATCTCATCCGCCCGCCTAAATTTCTGCCGTCCCCTGCTACGTTTGCTTTCTCTTGGAATCCACTCCGTTACCCTTAAGGACCAGCGGTTATCTTGCCTTCGCATTACATGCCCTGCCCAAGCCCATTTCTTCCTCTTTATTTCAAGTAAGATGTCATTAACTCGCGTTTGTTCCCTCACCCACTCCGCCCGCTTTCTATCTCTTAACGTTACACCTATCATTTTCCTTTCCATAGCTCGCTGCGTTGTTCTTAACTTAAGCTGAACCCTCTTTGTTAGCTTCCACGTTTCTGCCCCATAGGTGAGTACCGGTAGGATACAGCTGTTGTATACTTTTCTCTTCAGGGATATTGGTAAGCTACCATTCATGATCTGAGAGAACCAGGCATATGCGCTCCACCCCATTCTTATTCTTCTAGTTATTTCCCTCTCATGATCCGGATCTGCGGTCACTACCTGCCCTAAGTAGACATATTCTCTTACTACTTCCAGCACCTCGCTACCAATGGCGAACTGCTGTTTCCTTGCTAGGCTGTTGAACATTACTTTGGTTCTCTGCATGTTAATTCTTAGCCCCACCGTTCTGCTCTGCCTGTCTAACTGATTGATCATGCTTTGCAGTTCTTGTCCTGAGTGGCTTAGCAAGGCAATGTCATCAGCGAATCGCAAATTACTCAGGTAATCTCCATTAACTCTTATCCCCAACTGTTCCCATTCCAGACCCCGGAATACCTCCTGTAAGCAGGCAGTGAAGAGCATTGGCGAGATCGTGTCTCCCTGCCTGACACCTTTCCGTATTGGAATTTTATTGCTGACTTTATGGAGAACTATAGTAGCTGTGCAATCGTTATAAATATCTTCCAATATTTTCACGTAGCACTCTTCTACACCCTGATTCCGCACCCTCACCAGTAGCTTGCGCCAACTCGATTTTAAGTGGTCCCACTTGTCTGGGGGCAGGTCTTTACCTTTGGGAGCACCATTAGCGCCTCGCGGATGGAGGCCAGGCCAACTTCATCGTGTAGAAGCGCGGGGTTCATCCTCCACCTACTCAGATCGGGAAACCGTCCGGCAGAGGCGTTCACGTGCACCGACACGAGTGAATGGTCACTAATCCCGCGAACATCTGCCGGTAGGCTGATGATCTCGCAAGCGCGAAGACGTGGTGCGAGGGTGGGGGCCAGATAAACTCTGTTAATGCGGCTGGCAGAGGGGCCTCGCTTCCACGTGTCCACGAAATCTTCGTCACTGGGCCGCGTACATCTCGCCAAGAATTTAACAGACAGTTGATGTCGCCAACGAACACACACTGCACGTTCCGATGCAGATGGGTGCCAATTATTTTTTAAAAAATCAGGGGGAACTTCGACTGGCTAAACTGCGTAGAGGCGAAAGCCTTTTCCGCACCACTTTGACTGCCTCTGTGGCACTGGTGACGTCACACACAACTAAATACTAATTACTAAGTAATCAAAATGGCTAATTAATGTCTAATTATTGATTAATGACTACATACTGATTAATTGCTAATTCATGACGCTTAAACTTCGCCTTTAGTAGTGGAACACAACAGCATGTTGTAGCGCTGCCAGGGAGTCCACGGAACGCCACCACCCGTTCGGCGCGATGCCTTGCCTTTTGAAGGCAACGCTTTTTGAGGAAAGGAATTGGCGCAGTAATCCTCTGTCATCTCGGTGGACACCTGAACAACACCGTACAGGAAGGGAGGAAGCGGGAGTGAAAGAAGAAACAGGGGCTGTAAAGAAGAAAATAAAAATTGCATTTGAGGAAAAGAAATTACACAGTCACTGTCTCACATATCTCGGTGGGCACCCGTCATCCGTTTGTAGAGGAAAGGAGGCAGTGGGAGTGATAAAAGAAAGACTAAGAAGTGCCGTAACGGAGAAAGGGAAAATTTGGGCTCGGTGGGCTCGGTGGCTGTGCAACCGCACAGTCTAACCCTTTCGCCTTCATCATGCAGATTTTTCTGTTCATCGTTCGCGTGGCCATCCCCGCCCTGCTGTCTACGCGCCCTGGAACCGCAGTGCTTTCCACGCATGCCGATGCCAGCTACAACAACAGCCCCTGCTGCAACACCGCAGCCATCATCTCTCCATTTCCCGGACCGCCCCTCGGGCAGCACTGGACACTACCTTACCCCTGGCAAGCGGAACTGCGAGCGACATCAACAGCGGAAGCTATAAAGGAGCAACGCCCGTCCGCGCCACTCTGTGGGCTCGGTGGCTGTGCAACCGCACAGTATAACCCTTTCACCTTCATCATGCAGGTTGGTAACTTCTACAGTCTATTTGCTAAGAAAACTAGCAATTATCTCTTACTACAGCTACCGAGCCCACAAAGCTGTGTCTGTATTGGTGTTGGATGCGTTCAGGTTGTTCGATCCTTGTTACTTTTGGCTGGGGATATTGAAACAAACCCGGGACCTGATTTTGAAACCGTGCTTACTGAGCTAAAGAAACTGTCTTCCGGGCAATCTACACTTCTCTCAGAGATACAAGACATGAAAAAACAACTTACGGCTACTGACACGGCAAACGCAGACTTAACAGCGCGCATGTGTATCCTTGAGGCACAAAACCAACTTATTACTGAGCTGCAGTCGCGACTAGACTCGATGGAGACAGCGACAACAGAAATGTGTGCTCATATAAAAAACCTTGAGGCTCGTGTTGACGACGCTGAGAACCGGTCACGTCGAAACAATGTAATATTTTATGGTATCCCTGATAATGACCCTGCAGAAACTTACACACAATCTGAGGAAGCTGTAATCCATCTTTGTTCCACTACCTTAGATATAACAGTTGACTCAAACGATATTGAGCGCGCCCATCGCCTCGGCCGTCACACAGCTGGCAAAACCAGACCAATAATCGTTAAATTTCACTCCCACAAAACTAAGCTGGAAATTCTGTCCAATGGAAAAAAATTCAAAGATACTGTATATAGCACCGGTGAAGACTTCTCGCCTGCCGTTAGGAAGGCCCGAAAACAGCTTATCACCTTTGCAAAAACCAAATCTACAGCTTATGAACTGAGCTACAAAACCTAGTTTATCGGTCGCGCACGGTACGTTTTTGACGAATCCTCGGAAACTGTTAAAGAAATATCATAGCAGCCATCTAGAAAAAGCACCTCACAGCCTCACCCCACACCCGCGTCCCGGCAATCACCTCAGTTTACTCATTCTTTTTCCGCACTTTTCACTAATGTCCGCAGTTTCATTTCTAAGCGGGAAGAAATCTCGAGTCTTGTTCGTTCGTCCAATAGCAACATCTTCGTAATAACTGAAACGTGGCTGACTAGCGAAATTAACGACAATGAGGTCCTGGCAGACTTATCTAACTTTAAGCTTTTTCGTAAGGACCGTCAGGGATCTCGTGGCGGAGGAGTGCTCATTGGTTTTTCTAATGATTTACCATTTTCAATCATTTCCATTTCGTCTGACCTTGAAATAATGTGGCTTTTCTGCCGTTGTCCTCCTCAGTCGGTTCTTCTCGGTGTTTGTTACAGGCCCCCGCATTGTACTCCGGACTTTTCAGAGAAACTTAATAACTTGCTGTGTGAACTTACTGCCAAATATCAAAAGTCGCATATACTTCTCTTTGGTGATTTTAATTTCCCGGATATTGACTGGAGTACTAACACTGCTTCAGCATCAGGTACGGTGGAAGCCAAAAATTTCATAGAAGTGTGCCTGAACTTTGGCCTTACACAAGTTATCTCAGCACCAACAAGAATAACACAAACGAGCGCTAACATATTAGACCTACTACTCGTCAGTCATCCCGAAAGTGTTAAGTCAGTCACGATTCTTCCTGGAATAAGCGATCACGAAGTAATTCATACCGATATAGCCTTAACTCCGCTTCGGAACCAAACTTTTAAAAAGACGATCCGTTTGTACGATAAGGGTGACTACGCAGAGATAAATCGTGAACTGGACGCCTTCTTTCAATCTTTCCGAACTAATTTTCATATTCGGTCTATCGAAGAAAATTGGACTATATTTAAGAAGAAAATTACTGAACTAACTGATCAGTTCATTCCTAAGTTCACCTTCCGACAGAATTCACAGAAACAATGGTTCACTAAAACACTAAAACGTTTGGAAAATAGAAAGAAGCGTCTTTTTCGCGCAGCCAAAGCAAAAACTAACCAGGCGGCCTGGGACAAGTATTACGCCGCTGAAAATACATATAATTCATCTGCTTGGAACGCCAAACGTTCCTTTTTAACAAAGACTTGCCCAGAATACTACACACTAATGCTCGAAAATTCTGGGACACCATCAACCCAAAACACAAAGGCGATATCAGTGTCACAAATGAAGCGGGAGACGTGCTTAGTCATGTAGAGTGTGCTCACATGTTCAATGTTGCATTTCAATCAGTGTTCACTAATGAATCCGATGCCCCCTTTTCTGTGCCAAACACTTTTCTTTATAATGTTATGTCACCTGTTGAATTTAACGCGTCTGGAATTCTGTCACTAATCGATAAAATGAAACTTTCATCTTCGGCCGGTTTCGATAATGTCAACGCCAAATTTCTTAAGAATACGAAACTCACCAGTGCCAGTTACTTATGTTTGCTATTCCAGCAGTCACTCTCTTCTGGCCAACTTCCTCGTGACTGGAAAAATGGGAAGGTCATTCCAGTCTTCAAATCCGGTAACACAAATTCTCCATTAAATTATCGCCCCATTTCTTTAACAAGCGTGCCTTGCAAGCTAATGGAACACGTCATATTCTCCCATGTCATTGCCTTCTTGGATTCGAACAATTTTTTTCATCCTGCTCAGCACGGGTTCCGGAAAGGCTTTTCTTGCGACACTCAACTAGCCCTTTTTATTCATGACTTGCATGCCAACCTAGATATTAACCTGCAAACTGACGCTATATTTCTTGATTTTAAAAAAGCTTTCGAGAAAGTTCCCCACAAACGCCTCTTGTACAAGTTATCTAACCTTAATATCGATCCTAATGTTGTTGCATGGATTAAAGAATTCCCAACTAACCGCACTCAGTCCGTATTTGTAAATGAACACACTTCCAGCTTCCTTCCTGTAACATCTGGCGTCCCTCAAGGTTCCGTACTAGGTCCCCTTTTGTTTTTAATATACATAAATGATTTGCGCTCGCATGTGTCCTGAAAAATTCGCATGTTTGCTGACGATTGTGTTATTTATGAAGCAGTTAATAACAATTCTGATCAATTATCTCTCCAAAAGAACCTTAACAAGATTCGGAATTGGTGTAAAATTTGGCTAATGGAGCTTAACCCTCACAAATGCAACATACTCTCTTTTCATCGCCGCCGTAACCCGCTCGTGCCCTTCTATCACATAGACTCCGTTCCCGTGCTGCCAGTAGAATCATACAAATATTTAGGCGTAACCTTGTGCGCCGACCTCTCCTGGAAAACGCATATAACTAACATCATTTCTTCAGCTAACAAATCCCTTGATTTTCTAAAACGTCATCTCCACGATGCGCCCATGCATGTTAGGTTATTAGCTTACGAAGCACTTGTGAAATCGAAATTAGAATACGCATCACCCATTTGGCATCCACATCAAGCTTATCTAACCAACGCATTAGAAGTCTTGCAAAACCGCGCAGTCAGATTTATTCATTCTTCATATCATTACAGCACGAGTGTTACGTATCTGAAATCGCTTTCAGGCATGCAGCCACTCGAGCTGCGCCGCCGCACAGCCAGTCTTTTATTATTTCACAAGATCTTTCACAACCATCTACGAACTGCACCCTACATGGTTCCTCCGGCACGCATATCTCACCGCACTCTCCATCAACTCCAGATCAGCCGTCCACGTGCACGCACAGTCACCTTCGCAGCTTCATTTTTTTTCACGCACCGCCGCGGACTGGAATGGCCTTCCCGCTGACATTGCAACAATAACCTGTCCCGCGAACTTTGCACGCAGAGCTAACAGCTTTTTGTCATCATCATAACGCATGATTACTTTGTCTCACCAAACGTTGTACCCACCCCTTATGTAATGCCCCTGAAAAGGGGTCTTTAAGGAAATAAAATTGATTCATTGATTGATTGATTATATAAGGAAAGTATATTACGCAGTAACTGTCTTAGATATCTCGGTGGGCATCCGTATAAAGCGTGACACCTCTGCTGATAAGCTTCTGCTGACAGCCTTCTGTAGACAACGATGAGTCATTCAAGGCTATCGCTCTAAAACTGCTCGTCTGGCTGCGTCTGACAGGCGCGTATACGTTAGTAAAACGGGTTTTTCGACTTTCCAAGCATATATCCGTAATTATGGATCGTCCATCGAGATCCAAAGTGCAATGTGCGCTCGTCTTGTACGCGTTCGGGATAAATACCACACCAACTCCACATTATCGAGAGGGGGACAACGAGAAAAAGCGTTGACTTGAAATTGCCTACGAAATGATAACACTTCTGCTGGGGTACGGGAATTGCATTCTTTCAGGAAAAGCAAGTCCACGTTTAGTGAGCGAGTGAGCATCCGAACTTTTCCCTGTTTGTCTGGATCTGTTTGTCTGTCTGTTTGTGTTTGTCTGGATCTCGAAAGCCTCTGACATAAAAGGCAATAAAAGGAAACTAAGCCTTCTTTAGTCAAACAAGCAAAGTCACTAACACGCGGGTAAACGAGAAAACAACCAGAGGGCGAAGTGTCAGCAGACTCACAAGCCGTGTGGTGTGGCAGGGGTGGTGACGTAGACGATGCTCCCGGGCGGCCTGAGGGCGTTGGTCACTGGGAGGGAGGTCTGCAGGGGTCGCTGCAGGTAAGTCCGCCTAGACGTCAAGGCTCGGACGGCGTGGTTTTCATTTGCGAAGTTGTCCGTTCACGTCAAATCCGCCGCAAAAAAACCGCAGTGGCACGCATGGGTCGCAATGAGCGCAAGACACTTTGGTTCATGGAAAATATACTGCACACGGCACTCACACCTACGCGTTCCTTCACCAATTGCACTTGCACTGGTTCAAACACGAAGACATATGCCGACGAAACACATCGACACGGTCGTCTATGCACCAACACATAAGAGCGTTCACGCTGCACCGGCCCGTTATAGCGGCCAACGTCGATGAACCAGCGTCGAACCGCTGCTGACGTTGACGGGAGCAGGCCGCTAACGCAATATAGGCCTTGTAACGTTGGGTGTGTTCCGAACACTCGATAGGCAGTGCGCCCACCCTTCAATCCTGGCAGGTGGCAGCTAAAGGTTGATCGCGAGAGTCTACTGTCCCAATGAACGCTGCGGCCTATTGCTGCAGTGCCCCGAGTCTGTCATAACGTTGTCAGCGCTAACGCATGCAGCTCACATCTCTCTCACACCACCCCAAGTACCTCAAAGCGCGATTTAGGCCTCCACTGACCCAGGGAGCCAGTTACGCGCACTTCCTTTCCTTAAAAATTCAGGGGGGGGGGCACCTTTGTTGACCATAAGTCCGGTGAGGCGGAAGCCTTAAGCGCGGTGTTGCTGCTTGTGTCACTGATGTGTGGTTGAGGTGTTAAGCTTCGCCTCTAAGTGTGGAACGCGACAGCGTCATGCAACGGTGCAAGGGAGTTCGAACCCGACCGGCCGCGTTTCGGTGGAGGCCAAACGCCAGAGGCGCCCGTGTGCTGTGCGATGTCAGTGCACGTTGAAGATCCCCAGGTGGTCAAAATTATTCCGGAGACCTCCACTACGACACCTCTTTCTCTCTTTCGTCTTTCACTCCTACCTTCCTCTCTTCTCTTACGCCGCGCTTCAGGTGTCCGCCGAGATATGAGAGACAGATACTGCGCCATTTCATTTCCTCAAAAATCAATTTACCAATTTACCCGGTCGGCTGTGCGCCTCGCTCGTCGGTAAATTGGTTTTTGAGGAAACGAAATCTGCCTCGCATGTCTCGATCGACACCTGAGCCTCGCCGTAATGGAAGGGAGAAAGATGGGAGCGAAGACACCGTATTCACTGGACACCCCTTTGTTGATTTCATACGATCGAGCTGGCATGGCGGAGGGGTTAGCGTGCTCGTCTCGCACTCCGAAGACCCTGGTTCGATTCCTCAACTCGACCAATTTCCTACTCGGTTTTTATTTATCTGGTCTGAGTAGAAAGCTTAATTAGGCTAGTTGGTTAATTAACTAATTAACTAAACTCGATCGCACTTACTTGGAGCATCAGTATACCATCCCTTTAATTGGTTGCATGGTTACTAGCCGAAGTACAATTAGCCTGTTTCAAATTCGCGCACTGTGACGTCACGACCATTTCGACCAATTGAAAAGCGTAGCATTTCTGTCCACAACTCCTGCTTACAATGTTGAAGCATTAAAGGCTTCCGCCTCGGAATGATTGCAGTCCAAAGCGTTGTCACTGCCAAAGAACACAATGTACGCCGATGGCCTACGGCTTCATTGCAGCGTTTCTGCCACAACGCTGTCAATGCCAACGCATGCAGCGCACATTTGTGACTACCGCTACGCTACGTAGCTTAACGCACGACTGAGGTGTCCATTGTCCCAGGGGACAAGCTATGTGCCTCTCTTTTGCTTTCGAAGCTGCCGCAGCTCCCGATGTCCGTAGGTTTTGTAGCTTAACGCGCGACAAAGGGTTCCAGTGTCCCAGGGGTCCAGTTATGCGCCTTTCCTTTCTTTTGGTTTTGGCTTTGGTTATAAAGGTCGTTTGAAAGTTTACACTACCCCAAGGGGAGAGACCGCCACGTAGCTTAAAGCACGACTGAGGTGTCCAGTGTTTCAAGGGGGCAGGTATGCGCCTTTGCTTTCCAAGCTACCAGTTTCCTTCGGTTAAAGCGCCACTAAAATGACCACTCTGTCAGGGCGCCAGTAATGCACCATTACTATATTCTTTTAATCTGCAGCCAACGTGGCATGGGCTTCGGTTCATAAGATCATTTGACAGATAAAATTCGCGGCCGCCGCAAAATTGGGTTCGAATACAGCTGTAACAAAACAAGAAAGGCAGCGTTATTAACAACTGATGAACCTTGGATCTGAACGCCCAAGCGCCTTCGAAGCCGCACCTGAAGGTGCGCCCACTGCAGCAACTTGTAAAAGTAATTAGCTTCAAGAATCTTCCGTCTCTAACTTCACATCGCTCAGTTCTCATTACGGAAAACTGCAGTGTGTGTGATCTTATGCAGAAGTGTTTATTTCTAGTTCCCAGTTTCGGTAAAACAAACTGGATCTTGCTAAAGAAGCGCAGCAATGTCAGTCACACCGCATGTTCCAAGCCATGAATGCGCATGCGCTCATCCCCAGGCGGCGTCCTCGCGAAATTCCTTGGCGCGAGAGGTAAATTGGTAAATTGGTTTTTGAGGAAAGAAAAGGGCGCAGTATCTGTCTCACATATCTCGGTGGACACCTGGACCGCGCCATAAGGGAAAGGAGGAAAGTAGAAGTGAAAGGAGAAAGCGAGAAAGGGGTGCCGTAGTGGAGGGCTATTGTATAATTTCGACCACCTGGGATCTTTAACGTTCACTGACATCGCGGAGCACACGGGGGCCTCTTGCGTTTCGCCTTCATCGAAACGCGGCCGAATCGGTCGCGTTCGAACCCGGGTACTTCAGCTCGGTAGACGAGCGCCTTACCACTGAGCCACCCGCGGCGGTCAAGTGCTGTCGTCACTTCATCTCACCCCCGCTGCTCTGTGCGCCTGCGCTGGGCTTCTATTAGCGACGGAGGCGCGCGTCGTCTGCTTACAACGTTCCGCGGCCACCGCGACCATAAAGCGGTTTGCGATTCTCTGCAAGTTAGGCTTAGCTTAGTTTATAAAGTTTATTAGTCTTTAATGCCTCATAATGTCGTTAGCAGTCGTGTCGGCAGCCGTGTAGGGAGATGTGTAGGAAGATGTGTCCGCGTTTCGGCCTCACTACTTAAAACAAAAGTGTGTCGAGGCTGAGAATCCAACCAGGGGATCTGGCATTTGAAGTCATTAACTACTCATTTGGCATTTGAACTAGTCATTAAACACTCGTGACTAGTTAGCAATGATTGGTTAATGACTAACTAGTGATGACTACCCAGTCATGGATGGATAGTCATTAGTCAGTCATTGATCACCCATAACTATTTAGTGATGATTGGTTAGTCATGACTAGATAATCATTAACCATTCATGACTAGTCATGACTGGTTAGTCAGTAGGCATGGTTAGTCATAAGAAATTATGACCAATGACTGATAAGTCATGACCGGTTTTTCATTATGCAGTCATGACTAGTTAGTCATTAACCAGCCATGACTAGTTATCACTGGTTAATGACTGGTTTTTCATGATTAGTCATGACGTGTTGGTCGTGGCTGGGTAGTCGTGACTAGCTAGCCATTACCCAGACATTACTAGTTCGTCATTAAGCAATCATGACTAGTTAGTCATCAACTATTTAGTGACTAGCTTATCATTAACCAGTCATCGTTTAACTAGTCATGACTAGTTTGTCATTAACCAATCATGACTACTTAGTCAATAACCAATCATGAATCATACATCATGAGTCATGACAAAATAGTTTTGACCCAAATAGTCATTAGTGGTTAGTCATGTCTGGTTAGTCATTACTTATGGTAAGTCATGACTGGTTAGTCATTACTTATGGTAAGTCATGGCTGGTTCGTCATTAAGCAGTCATGACTACTCATGACTGGTTTGTCGTGGCTGGGTAGTCATGACTAGTTGGTCATGACTGGTTAGTCATTAACCAGTCATGAGTACTAATGACTGATGAATGAGTAGATAGTGATGAATAATTAGTTGATGACCAACTAGTGATGATTGGTTCATGACGAACTAGTCATGTCTTGTTAATGACTAGGTAGTCATGACAAACCAGTCATGACTAAGTAGTCATTAACCAGTCATAACCAGTCATGACAAGTCATGACTAACCACTCATGACTAATTGTGTCACAACTAATTAGTCATGACTCATGACATACCAGTCATGATTGGTTATTAACTAAGTAGTTTGATTAGTAAATGACAAACTAGTCATGACTAGTTAAACGATGAGTGGTTAATCACTAGCTAGTCATAACTAATTAGTTGATGACTAACTAGTCATGATTGCTTAATGACGAACTAGTCATGTCTGGTTAATGGCTAGCTAGTCACGACTACCCAGCCACAACTAACATGTCATGACTAGTCATGAGTAAGTAACCAGTCATTAACGAGTGATAACTAGTCATGGCTGGGTAATGACTAACTAGTCATGACTGCATAATGAATAACCGGTCATGACTAATTAGTCATTGGTCATAATTTCTCATGACTAACCATGCCTAAAGACTCACCAGTCATGACTAGTCATTAATGGTTAATGATTATCTAGTCATGACTAACCAATCATGACTAAATAGTTATGGCTAATTAATGACTAAATAATGACTATCCAGTCATGACTGGTTAGTCATCACTAGTTGGTCATTAACCAATCATGGCTAACTAGTCACGAGTGTTTAATGACTAGTTCAAATGCCAAATGAGTAGTTGACTTGAAATGCCAAAGGCCCTGGTTGGATTCTCAGCCTCGACACACTTTTGTTTTAAGTAATGACGCCAAAACGCGGACACATCTCCCGACACGGCTGCTAACGACATTATGAGGCATTAAAGACTAATAATAAACTTAATAAACTAAGCTAAGCCTAACTTGCAGAGAATCGCATACCGCTTTAGGGCCGCGGTGGCCGCGGCACGTTGTAAGGAGACGACGCACGCCTCCGTCGTTATTAGAAGCCCAGCGCATGCGCACAGAGCAGCGGGGGTGAGATGAAGTGACGAAAGCACTTGACCGCCGCGGTTGGCTCAGTGGTAAGGCGCTCGTCTACCGAGCCGGAGACCCGGGTTCGAACCCGACCGCTGTGGCCGCATATCGATGAAGGCGATACGCAAGAGGCGCCCGTGTGCTGTGCAATGCCAGTGCACGTTAAGGATCCCAGGTGGTCGAAATTATTCAAGAGCCCTCCACTACGGCACCCCTTTCTCGCTTTCTCCTTTCACTTCTACTTTCCTCCCTTCCCTTACGGCGCGGTCCAGGTGTCCACCGAGGTATGTGAGACAGATACTGCGCCATTTCCTTTTCTCAAAATCCAATTTACCAATTTACCTCTCCCGCCAGGGTGTTTCGCGAGGACGCCGCTTGGGCATAAGGGCATGCGCATTCATGTCTTGGAAGAGGCAGATTGACTGATATTGTTGCGCTGCTTTAGGAAGATCCAGTTTGTTTTACCGAAACTGGGAACTAGAAATAAACGCTTCTGCATAAGATCACTCACACTGCAGTTTTCCGTTATGAGAACTGAGTGATGTGAAGTTGGAGACGGAAGATTCTTGAAGCGAATTACTTTCACAAGGTGCTGCAGTGGGCGCACCTTCAGGAGTGGCTTCGAAGCCGCTTGGGTGTTCAGATCCAAGTTTCATCAATGTTAGTAAAGCTGCCTTTCTTTTTTTGCTACTGCTGTATTTGAAGCCAGTTTTGCGACGGCCGCGAAATTTATCGTTCAAATGATCTTCAGAACCGAAACCCATGCCACGTTGGCTGCAAATTAAAAAAATATAGTAATGCTGCGTTACTGGCGCCCTGACAGAGTGGTCATTTTAGTGGCGCTTTAACCGAAGGAGAGCGGTAGCTTGGGAAGCAAAGGCGCATAGCTGCCCGCCTGAAACATTGGACACCTTAGTCGTGCTTTAAGCTGCAGTGGAAACTTTCAAATGACCGTTATAACCAAAGCCCTTGCTGCATTGGCTACCGATAAAAAAAGAAAGGAAAGGTGCATAACTGGCCCCTTGGGGAGTGGGCAGTTTATTCGCGTTTTAGGCTACGAAACAGGTGAAGAGTGGGAGCTTCTAAAGCAAAAGAATGGCGCATAACTGGACCCCTGGGACACTGGAACCCTTTGTCGCGCTTACTCATCGTTCTGGCAGAAACGCTGCAATGAAGCCGTAGCCCATCGGTGTACATTGTGCTCATTGGCGGTGACAACCCTATGGACTGCGGTCATTTCAAGGCGGAAGCCTTAATGCTTCATCATTGTAAGCAGGAGTTGTCGACAGAAATGTCACGCTTTTCAATTGGTCGAATTGGTCGTGACGTCACAGTGCCCGAATTTCAAATGGGGCTAATTGTACTTCGGCTAGTAACCATGCAACCAATTAAAGGGATGGTATACTGATGCTCCAAGTAAGTGCGACTGAGTTTAGTTAATTAGTTAATTAACCAACTAGTTTAATTAACCTTTCTAGTCAGACCAGATAAATATATAAAACCAAGTAGAAAATTGGTTGAGTTGAGGAATCGAACCAGGGTCTTCGGAGTGCGAGACGAGCACGCTAACCCCTCCGCCATGCCAGCTCGATGGTTTGAAATCAACAAAGGCGCGTCAAGTGAATTCGGTGTCTTCGTTCGCTCCCATCTTTCTCCCCTCCATTACGGCGAGGCCCAGGTTTCGATCGAGACATGCGAGACAGATTTCGTTTCCTCAAAAACCAATTTACCAACGAGCGAGGCGCACAGCCGACCGGGTAAATTGGTAAATTGGTTTTTGAGGATATGGCGCAGTATCTGTCTCTCATATCTGGGCGGACGCCTGAACCGCGCCGTAAGCGAAGGGAGGAAGGTAGGAGTGAAAGAAGAAAGAGGGAACCAGGTGTCGGAGTGGAGGTCTGTGGAATAATTTCGACCACCTGGCGATCTTTAACGTGCACTCACATCGCACAGTACACGGGCGCCTCTGGCGTTTCACCTCCATCGGAACGCGGCCGCCGCGGTCGGGTTCGCAACCGGGTACTCCGGCTCGGTAGACGAGCGCCTTACCACTGAGCCACCCGCGGCGGTCAAGTGCTTTCGTGACTTCATCTCACCCCCGCTGCTCTGTGCGCATGCGCTGGGTTTCTATTAGCGACGGAGGGGCGCGTCGTCTGCTTACTACGTGCCGCGGCCACCGCGGAGGAGGAGGAGGAAAAACTTTTATTAAGCAACCCTTAAAAGGAAGCCAGTGAGGGTGAGGATAAGGATAAGGGGGTTGCAGGAACAGGTGGGCCCTCGCAGTCGCGCTAGGTGGCCAGGAGCCCATGGGCCTTGGCGACCTCTGTGGCCCAGGTCACCATCCGGAGCTGAACCTCCGGCTGTGAGCTGTGCAGCACGGCCTCCCATCTCTCCTGGTCGTCGAGTCTCTGAAAAGGGGGAGTTGGAGTATTGGGGCAAGCCCTAAGTATATGATGAACATCCGCCTTAGGGTGTTGGCATAATTTGCAGGATGGCTGATAGCCCCCTGGGTGCATGAGGGAATACAGGTAAGGGTTCGGAAAAGTGTCTGAATCCGTCGCCAAACGACTTGCTCGGCCTTATTTAGCGATTTATGGGGAGGGGAGTAAACTAGTCGGGAACCCCGGTAGTGAAGCGTGACTTCATGGTACGTCATCATGCGTTCCCTAGCACTGCGGAAGGAGGGGAGGCCGTCCACCGCCCGGTCGACGAGTCCTCGGGCGTTATTGTGTGCAGCCGTATTCCCCGGGTGTCCGCAATGCGCAGGAACCCAGATGAATGTGATGAGCCGAGTCGGTGGTACAACACTGTTCAGAACACGATGTGCTGGCGTGTGATCTCGTTGTTTGGCGAAATTTCGCGTGGCTGATTTAGAATCTGAGAATATGTATTTGGCATTTGTTTGAGTAATGGCCAGGGCTATAGCTGCTTCTTCAGCCTCGACGGGATGTTGAACGCGATTTAGAGTAAGGGATGAGCAAGGATTATGATTGCAGTTAAGCACCGTGATTGCATAGGCTGAGGTGGTAGAATATTCTGCAGCATCTACGTATGTGACTGCTCGTTGTTAGCGTAGTGCTTATGTAGGGCTGTTGCCCGCGCTGTGCGACGATCTTTGTCATGCTCAGGATGAGTGTTTCTGGGCAGAGGTGGACTATAAAAGATTTTTTGCAAGGTCTAGAGAAATGTTATGCTGATCCGAAATGTGGTCGTCGAGGGTGATTTTGAGTCTTTTCAGAAGATTCTGTCCGGTAGGTGTTCGAGATAGGCGATAGTATTGATCCGTGAGGTGGGCTTCAATTTGTTCTGCCAGGGTGTTATGCACGCCTAGTTTGAGGAATTTGCTCGTGGGGGTTGAATTCGGGAGGTGAAGGGCAGCCTTATATATACCGCTGATCATTCTATCTATCTGCTCCTGCTCTGTCCAAGTGAGATACAGATAGGGGAGAGTATAAATGAGTTTGCAGATACAGAAGGCTTGAACGAGACGTCGCGTGTCTGCCTCCCTCATGCCTCGCTGTTTATTATTAATTCTACGAATGATCGCAGACGTATTCTGTACAGTGTGGTGGAGTGATTTAATGGTGGTCGTGTTGAAGCCGTCATTCGTGATGAGCATTCCCAAAACCCTAATGACGGGTTTAATTGGAATTGGAATGTCTTCAAATTTGATAAAAATTTGTGGCGGATCAGGATCCGGGTATCGGGGTCTGATTAGAAGGAGTTCTGATTTGGCAGGGGAACATACCAGGCCTATACTTTGTGCATATTTTTGGACCGCGTTTGTTGCATTTTGTAATGTTTCCTCTATTTCACCGCAGTTTCCTGCGCTCGTCCAGACGGTGATATCATCCGCATAGATGGAGTGATACAGGTGGGGAATTTTAGACAAGATTTGAGCAAGAGGGATGAGCGTGATGTTGAACAAAAATTCAGGGGGCACTTCGACTGTCTAAAGTGGGTAGAGGCGGAAGCGTTTTCCACACCACCTTCGCTGTTTCTGTGGCACTGGTGGCGCCACATATAATTGAGTACTAATTACTAAGTTATGACAAATCACTAATTAATGGTTAATTACTGATTAATGCCTGAATATTAATTAACTGCTAATTAATGACGCTTAAGCTTCGGCTTTAGGAGTGGAACGCGACAGCGTGTTGTAGCGCTGCCAGGGAGTCCACGGAACGCCACCACCCGTTCGGCGCGATGCCTTGCCCTTTGAACGCAACGCTTTTTGAGGAAAGGAAATTACGCAGTAACTGTCTCACAAATTCAGGGGGGCACTTTTTTGACCTTAAGTGTGGTCACTGATGTGCGGTTAAGATGTTAAGCTTCGCCCCTAAGAGTGGAACGCGACAGCGTCTTGCAACGCTGCCAAGGAGTCCATAGAACGCTATCGCCATTCGGTTCTACGCCTCGCTCGTCGGTAAATTGGTTTTTGAGGAAAGGAAATGTATCTGTCCCTCATTTGTCGGTGGACACCCAAACCTCGCCGGAAGGGAATGGAGGAGGATGAGAGTGAGTGAAGACACCGTATTCACTAGACGCGCCTTTGTTCATTCCAAACCATCGAGCTGGCATGGCGGAGTGGATAGCATGCTCGTCTCTCACGCCGAAGGCCGGGGTTCGATTCCTGAGCTCGACCAATTTCTTAATCGGTTTTATTTATTTATATGCCCTGACTAGTAAAGCTAATTAGGTTAATTGGGTAATTAATTAATTAACTAAGCTCAGTACCACTTACTTGGAGCATCACTATACGATCCCTTCAGTTGGTTGCATGGTTACTAGCCAAAGTACAATTGGCCCCGTTTGAAATTCGCGCACTGTGACCTCACGACCGCTTCCACCAATTGAAAAGCGTGACATTTTCTGTCGACAACTTCTGCTTACAACGATGAGACATTAAAGGCTTCCGCCTTAAAAATGGTGAGAGCACTGCACCTTGTGGCGTACCACGGCTGCCTAGTGGGAAGGTAGGAGATGTGACTGATCCGATTTGGAACTCCGCGGTCCTGCCCGTAAGGAAAGCTGTCACATATGCATAGGTGCGTTCTCCCACGTGCAGGGAGCTCAAAGCTTGTAAAATGGTCGAATGTTGCACATTATGGAATGCTTTGGTTAAATCTAAAGCAAGAAGTGCTTTGGTGAGGTGAGGAAACCGCCACCGCGGCCCTAAAGCGGTTTGCGATGCTCTGCATGTTAGGCTTCGCTTAGTTTGTTAAGTTTATTATTAGCCTTTAATGCCTCATAATATCGTTAGCAGCCGTGTCGGCAGCCGTGTAGGGAGATGTGCACGAAGATGTGTCCGCGTTTCGGCGTCACTACTTAAAAAAAACTGTCGAGGCTCGGAATCCAACCAGGGCCTTTCGCATTTAAAGTCTTTAACTACTCATTTGGCATTTGAACAAGTCATTAAGCACTCATGACTAGTTAGCCATGATTGGTTAATGACTAACTAGTGATGACTAACCGGTCATGACTGGATAGTCATTAGTTAGTCATTAATCACCCATGACTATTTAGTCATGATTGGTTAGTCATCACACATTAATCATTAACCATTCATGACTAGTCATGACTGGTGAGTCATTAGGCATGGTTAGTCATGACAAATTATGAACAATGACTTATTAGTCATGACCGGTTATTCATTAAGCAGTCATGACTAGTTAGTCATTATCCAGTCATGACTAGTTATGACTGATTAATGACTGGTTACTCATAGCTAGTCATGACTGGTTTGTCGTGGCTGGGTTACATGACTAGTTGGTCGTTAACCAGACATGAGCAGTTTGTCATTAAGCACTCATGACAAGTTAGCCATGATTGGTTAATGACTAACTAGTGATGACTACCCAGCCACGACAAACCAGTCATAAGAGCCATGAGTAACCAGTCATTAATCAGTCATAACTAGTCATGACTGGATAATGACTGACTAGTCATGACTGCTTAATGAATAACCAGTCTTCAGTAATTAGTCTTTGTTCATAATTTGTCATGACTAACCTTGCCTAATGACTCACCAGTCATGACTAGTCATGAATGGTTAATGATTAACGAGTGATGACTAACCAATGATGACTAAATAGTCATGGGTGATTAATGACTAAATAATGACTATCCAGGCATGACCGGTTAGTTATCACTTGTTGGTCATTCACCAATCATGGCTAACTAGTCACGAGTGTTTAATGACTAGTACAAATGCCAAATGAGTAGTTGATGACTTCAAATGCCAAACAAAGGCCCTGGTTGGATTCTCAGCCTCGACACACTTTTGTTTTAAGTAGTGACGCCGAAACGCGGACACATCTCCCTACACATCTCCCGACACGGCTGCTAACGGCATTACGAGGCATTAAAGACTAATAACAAACTTAATAAACTAAGCTAAGCCTAACTTGCAGAGAATAGCATACCGCTTTAGGGCCGCGGTGGCCGCGGCACGTTGTAAGCAGACGGCGCACGCCTCCGTCGCTAATAGAAGCCCAGCGCAAGCGCACAGAGCAGCGGGATGAGATCAAGTGACGAAAGCACTTGACCGCCGCGGGTGGCTCAGTGGTAAGGCGCTCGTCTACCGAGCCGGAGTACCCGGGTTCGAACCCGACCGCTGCGGCCGCGTATCGATGAAGGCGAAACGCAAGAGGCGCCCGTGTGCTGTGCAATGTCCGTGCACGTTAAGGATCCCAGGAGGTCGAAATTATTCAATAGCCCTCCACTACCGCACCCCTTTCTCGCTTTCTCCTTTCACTTCTACTTTCCTCCCTTCCCTTACGGCGCGGTCCAGGTGTCCACCGAGATATGTGAGACAGATATTGCGCCCTTTTCTTTCCTCAAAAACCAATTTACCAATTTACCTCTCCCATCAGGGTGTTTCGCGAGGACGCTGCCTGGGGATAAGCGCATGCACATTCATGTCTTGGAAGAGGCGGATAGACTGATATTGTTGCGCTGCTTTAGAAAGATCCAGTTTGTTTTAGCGAAACTGGGAACTAGAAATAAACGCTTCTCTATAAGATCACTCACACTACAGTTTTCCGTAATGAGAACTGAGTCATGTGAAGTTGGAGACGGAAGATTCTTGAAGCGAATTACTTTCACAAGGTGCTGCAGTGGGCGCACCTTCAGGAGTTGCTTCGAAGCCGCTTTGGTGTTCAGATCCAAGGTTCATCAACTGTTAGTAAAGCTGCCTTTCTTTTTTTGTTACTGCTGTATTTGAAGCCAGCTTTGGGACGGCCGCGAATTTTATCGTTCAAATGATCTTCAGAACCGATACCCATGCCACGTTAGCTGCAAATTAAAAAAATATAGTAATGCTGCAATACTGGCACCCTGACAGGGTGGTCATTTTAGAGGCGCTTTAACCGAAGGAGAGCGGTAGCTTGGAAAGCAAAGGCGCATAGCTGCCCGCCTGAAACATTGGACACCTTAGTCGTGCTTTAAGCAGCAGTGGAAACTTTCAAATGACCGTTATAACCAAAGCCCTTGCTACATTTGCTACCGATAAAAAAAAGAAAGGAAAGGTGCATAACTGGCCCCTTGGGGCAGTGGACAGTTTATTCGCGTTTTAGGCCACGAAACAGGTGAAGAGTGGGAGCTTCTAAAGCAAAAGAATGGCGCATAACTGTACCCCTGGGACAGTGGATGCCTCAGTCGTGCGTTAAGCTACGTAGCGTAGCGGTAGTCACAAATGTGCGCTGCATGCGTTGGCATTACACATCGTTGTGGGAGAAACGCTGCAATGAAGCCGTAGGCCATCGGTGTACATTGTGTTCATTGGCGTTGACAACCCTTTGGACTGCGGTCATTTCAAGGCGGAAGCCTTTAATGCTTCATCATTGTAAACAGGAGTTGTCGACAGAAATGTCACGCTTTTCAATTGGTCGAATTGGTCGTGACGTCACAGTGCGCGAATTTCAAACGAGGCTAATTGTACTTCGGCTAGTAACCATGCAACCAATTAAAGGGATGGTATACTGATGCTCCAAGTAAGTGCGACTGAGTTTAGTTAATTAGTGAATTAACCAACTAGTTTAATTAACCTTTCTAGTCAGACCAGATAAATAAATAAAGCCAAGTAGGAAATTGGTCGAGTTGAGGAATCGAACAAGGGTCTTCGGAGTGCGAGACGAGCACGCTAACCCCTCCGCCATGCCAGCTCGATGGTTTGAAATCAACAAAGGCGCGTCCAGTGAATACAGTGTCTTCGTTCGCTCCCATCTTTCTCCCTTCCATTACGGCGAGGCTCTGGTGTCGATCGAGACATGCGAGACAGATTTTGTTTCCCAAAAACCAATTTACCAACGAGCGAGGCGCACAGCCGACCGGGTAAATTGGTAAATTAGTTTTTGAGGAAAGGAAATGGCGCAGTATCTGTCTTTCATATCTCGGCAGACGCCTGAACCGCGCCATAAGAGAAGGGAGGAAGGTAGGAGTGAAAGAAGAAAGAGGGAAACAGGTGTCGTAGTGGAGGTCTGTGGAATAATTTAGACCACCTGGCGATCTTTAACGTGCACTCACATCGCAATGCACATGGGCGCCTCTGGCGTTTCGCCTCCATCGGAACGCGGCCGCCGCGGTCGGGTTCGAACCCGGGTACTCCGGCTCGGTAGGCGAGCACCTTACCACTGAGCCACACGCGGCGGTCAAGTGCTTTCGTGACTTCATCTCACCCCCGCTGCTCTGTGCGCATGCGCTGGGTTTCTATTAGCGACGGAGGGGCGCGTCGTCTGCTTACTACGTGCCACGATCAATAGCATTTGGGACGGAGAGACTCCTCTCCCTCTCAATTGGAAATCGGCTCTCGTGACCTTTATTCCAAAGGCCGGAAAACCTATTGATGTGGAGAACCTTCACCCCATCTCCCTCACGTCTTGTGTCGGCAAGCTGATGGAGACGATGGTGCGCGACAGACTCTCCGATTTTCTCGAAACACAGCACACTTTCGCGGACACCATGTTCGGTTTTCGCCCTCACAATTCACCACAGGATATACTTCTGCAACTGCACCACGACATCTTAGATCCTGTCGAATGTCCCCACAACGACAAGGTGGTCCTGGCCTTGGATCTTAAAGGCGCATTCGACAACGTCAAACACGAAGTAATCCTGGACCACCTCAGTAACACCAACTGTGGCCACAAAACATTCAACTACATAAAACAATTTCTTACAGACCGTCAAGCCTACATACGCATACAAGATGCGGAACACGGGCCATACACCATCGGCTCGAGGGGAACACCTCAAGGCGCGGTCCTGTCTCCCCTCCTCTTCAATTTGGCAATGCTTCATCTTCCCTCCAAATTGTCTTCTTTGCCCGGGATACATCACGCTCTTTATGCGGATGACATTACAATCTGGGCCACGCAAGGTAACCTGGGCCACATGGAATCCTGCCTGCAAGCAGCAGCGACCCTAGTCGACGACTACGCGGCCTACTGTGGACTCCAGTGCGCCCCATCCAATTCAGAATTTATGCACATACGTCCCTCCCCTCGGGACACAACTCCGCTTTGCATCAGTCTCCCCTCGGGACCGATCCGGGAGTCCAAGGAGATCCGCGTCCTTGGTCTCTTCATACACCATCAACGCAGGGTCGACACTACCCTAGCCAAACTTCGCACAGTGGGAGACCAGGTGGGCCGCATGGTCCGCCGGGTCTCCAACAAGCGGGGCGGATTACGAAGCAAGGATGCACTGCGGCGTGCCCATGCTTTCGTGACGCATAGAATCCTCTACTCAACCCCCGACTTGCACCTGCGCAAACATGATGATGACCAACTGGAGGTCATCCACCGGAAAGTCATCAAGCGGGCTCTCGACCTCCCGGTCACCACGTCCAACCAGCGACTTCTGGCCTTGGGCGTGGTAAACACATTCCGGGAGTTTCGAGAAGCCCACTTTGTCAACCAATACACGCGTCTTACACAGACCACGTCCGGTCGCCGCCTCTTGGACCCGCTACACATCAAACATGACTACCATATTGAGGAAGGGGAGAGAGTGCCAGAACCCTGGAGACGCGCCCTCCGGGTCCGACCCCTTCCCCGCAACATGTCCAGAGAAGACCATAGCGGTCGTCGTCGGGTGCGCGCGGAAGCGTTGGCGCGATACTATGGTAACCAACAAAATGTGTATTACGTGGACGTTGCCGGCCCACGCCACGGGGGGTGGTACACGGCCGCAGTCGTACACAACACAAACACAGTCAACGGGCTCACTTCCTTAGTCTACAGCGCAACACACGCGGAGGAGATTGCTATTGCTCTGGCTATCACGAATCCCATGTCAAAACACATCATCACCGACTCGCGAGGGACCTGTCGGAACTATGAGTTGGGCTGGGGTCCCCCGCTTGCCTGGCGCATACTGGAATATAGCTGTCGATCTGAAGATCCAACTCCACGCAACCTGATTTGGGCCCCCGGTCACCAGGGGCTCCAGGGAAACGAACAGGCCGATAAGGCCGCCCGCGCACTCTATCCCCGGGCTATCTGCCTGTCCTTGGAAGGGCACTCCCAATCAGACAATCTGGCCATTACATTCAAACAAAGCACCGATTACTACAAGGAGGAGCACCGGCGCTACCCGTCCCCTTGTAAGGGTCTGGATCGCGCTGACGAGCGCCTCCTCATCAAAATTCTTACTAACACTGTGCTGTGCCCGGCGGTGCTTAAACATTTCAATACATCATTTGATGGCACGTGCCAGTTCTGTGGGGAGGTGTCTGACACCTTCCACATGGTTTGGGCGTGTCAATCTAACCCATCTATCTCCCCCAACCCCAACTTCACCAGAAAGGACTGGGAGGCGGCCCTGCTCGGCTGTCAGGACCTAAAGACCCAAAAGGCCTTGGTTCACCGGACGCGGGCGGCGTTGCTTGCCAATGGGGCCCCGGAATAGGGGCTCCACCTAGTATTGTTAGGGGAAAGGGCCAATAGGGCCTACCCCAATCACCTCTCTGTAAAAAATTTATTGCACTATAAATGTTTTTCACCACCACCACCACCGCGGCCCTAAAGCAGTTTGCTATGCTCTGCATGTTAGGCTTCGCTTCGTTTATTAAGTTTACTATTAGCCTTTAATGCCTCATAATGTCGTTAGCAGCCGTGTCGGTAGCCGTGTCGGGAGATGTGTAGGAAGATATGTCCGCATTTCGTCGTCACTACTTAAAAAAAACTGTGTCGAAGCTCAGAATCCAACCAGGGCCTTTGGCATTTGAAGTCATTAACTACTCATTTGGCATTTGAACAAGTCATTAAGCACTCATGACAAGGTAGCCATGATTGGATAATGACTAACTAGTGATGACTAACCGGTCATGCCTGGATAGTCATTAGTTAGTCATTAATCACCCATGACTATTTAATCATAATTGGTTAGTCATCACTCATTAATCATTAACCATTCATGACTAGTCATGACTGGTGAGTCATTAGGCAAGGTTAGTCATGACAAATTATGAGCAATGACTTATTACTCAAGACCGGTTATTCATTGAGCAGTCATGACTAGTCAGTCATTATCCAGTCATGACTAGTTATGACTGATTAATGACTGGTTACTCATGGCTAGTATGACTGGTTTGTTGTGGCTGGGTGGTCATGACTAGTTGGTCATTAACCAGACATGAGCAGTTTGTCATTAAGCAATCATGACTAGTTAGTCATCAACTAATTAGTTATGACTAGCTAGTGATTAACCAGTCATCGTTTAACTAGTCATGACTAGTTTGTCATTTACCAATCATGACTATTTGGTTAATAACCAGTCATGACTAGTATGTCATGAGTCATGACTAATTAGTTCTCACCGAATTAGTCATGAGTGGTTGGTCATGACTAGTCATGACTGGTTATGACTGGTGAATGACTAGTTAGTGATGGCTAGTCATGACTGGTTTTTCGTGACTACCTAGTCATTACAAGACGTGACTAGTTCGTCATGAACCAATCATGACTAGTTAGTCATCAACTAATTATTCATGACTATCTAGTCATTCACCAGGCATTAGTAGTCATGACTGGTTCATAACCAGTCATAACTAACCAGTCATGACCAACTAGTCATGGCTACCCAGCCACGACAAACCAGTCATGACTAGTCATGACTGCCTAATGACTAACCAGTCATGACTTACCATAAGTAATGACTAACCACTCAAGACTTACCTTAAGTAATGACTAACCAGTCATGACTTACCATAAGTAATGACTAACCAGTCATGACTAACCACTAATGACTAATTTGGTCAAAACTAATTAGTCATGACTCATCATGTACTAGTCATAATCGGTTATTGATTAAGTAGTCATGATTGGTTAATAACAAACTAGTCATGACTAGTTAAACGATGGCTGGTTAATGACTAGCTAGTCATAACTAATTAGTTGATGACTAACTAGTCATGATTGCTTAATGACGAACTAGTCATGTCTGGTTAATGGCTAGCTAGTCATGACTACCCAGCCATGACCAACACGTCATGACTAGTCATGAGTAAACAGTCACTAACCAGTGATAACTAGTAATGGCTGGTTAATGACTAACTAGTCATGACTGCATAATGAATAACCGGTCATGACTAATCAGTCATTGGCCATAATTTCTGATGACTAACCATGCCTAATGACTCACCAGTCATGACTAGTCATGAATGGTTGATGATTATCTAGTCATGACTAACCAATCATGACTAAATAGTTATGGGTGATTAATGACTGACTAATGACTATCCAGTCATTACTGGTTAGTCATCACTAGTTAGTCATTAACCAATCATGGCTAACTAATCACGAGTGTTTAATGACTAGTTCAAATGCCAAATGAGTAGTTGATAACTTCAAATGCCAAAGGCCCTGGTTGGATTCTCAGCCTCGACACACTTTTGTTTTAAGTAGTGACGCCGAAACGCGGACACATCTACCTACACATCTCCCGACACGGCTGCTAACGACATTGAGGCATTAAAGACTAATAATAAACTTAATAAACTAAGCTAAGCCTAACTTGCAGAGAATCGCAAACCGCTTTGGGGCCGCGGTGGCCGCGGTACGTTGTAAGCAGACGACGCGCGCCTCCGTCGCTAATAGAAGCCCAGCGCATGCGGACAGAGCAGCTGGGGTGAGATGAAGTGACGACAGCACTTGACCGCCGCGGGTGGCTCAGTGGTAAGGCGCTCATCTACCGAGCCGGATTACCCGGGTTCGAACCCGACCGTGCGGCCGCGTATCGATGAAGGCGAAACGCAAGAGGCGTCCGTGTGCTGTGAAATGTCAGTGCACGTTAAAGATCCCAGGTGGTCGAAATTATTCAATAGCCCTCCACTACTGCACCCCTTTCTCGCTTTCTCCTTTCACTTCTACTTTCCTACCTTCCCTTACGGCGCGGTCCAGGTGTCCACCGAGATCTGTGAGACAGATACTGCGCCCTTTCCTTTCCTCAAAAACCAATTCACCAATTTACCTCTCCCGCCAGGGTGTTTCGCGAGGACGCCGCCTGGGGATTAGCGCATGCGCATTCATGTCCTAGAAGAAGCGGATTGACTCATATTGTTGCGCTTCTTTCGCAAGATCCAGTTTGTTTTAGCGAAACTGGGAACTAGAAATAAAAAACGCTTCTGCATAAGATCACTCACACTGCAGTTTTTCGAATGAGAACTGAACGATGTGAAGTTGGAGACGGAAGATTCTTGAAGCGAATTACTTTCACGAGGTGCTGCAGTGGGCGCACCTTCAGGTGTGGCTTCGAAGGCGCTTGGGTGTTCAGATCCAAGGTTCATCAACTGTTAATAACGGTGCCTTTCTTTTTTTTTGTTACTGCTGTATTTGAAGCCAAATTTGCGACGGCCGCGAATTTTATCTTTCAAATGATCTTCAGAACCGAAACCCATGCCATGTTGGCTGCAGATTAAAAAAATAAAATTGCTGAGGCTTAGCTAAGGTTAAGCCTAGTCAGATGCGAAGCATATTGATGGCTAGGCTTGGTAATACATGGCTTTCCTTGGTTGAATACTTGGTCATTTTAATACAACCACTAGAAGTGTAGCAAGGACTGCCGTGGCAGCTATATACGGGATCATCGGTGAATTAGCGTCACGTGGTCAGCTGCAGCGCCTCTGATGTGGAGCCTCCACCGCCGCGGCCGACCGCGCGAGCCGGCAGCCGATCTCTCCTCTGCTGTGACGTCATGTTGTCACGCGGTCAGCCGCCGCGCCTCTTATGTGGAGCCTCCACCGCCGCGGCCGACCGCGCGAGCCGGCAGCCCATCGCTCCTCTGCTGTGACGTCATGTTGTCACGTGGTGTCACGTGGTCACGCTAAAGGTCAATGGTAGCTCCACCGCCGCGCTCGACGGGCTGTAGTGTAGCTCTAGTAATATGCTTCGCATAATAGTAATGCTGCATGACTGGCGCCCTTACAGAGTGGTCATTTTAGTGGCGCTTTAACCGAAGAAGAGCGGTAGCTTGGAAAGCAAAGGCGCATCGCTGCCCGCCTTAAACATTGGACACCTTAGTCGTGCTTTAAGCTACGTGGCGGTCCCTCCTCTTGGGGCAGTGGAAACTTTCAAATGACCTTTATAACCAAAGCCCTTGACACATTGGCTACCGATAAAAAAAAAGAAAGGAAAGGTGCATAACTGGCCCCTTGGGGCAGTGGGCAATTTATGGGCAGCAATCGTCCACGGCTGTGAAAAATTCAAGGACTACATTTTCGGGCTGCCAGAAGTCATTGTGGAATCTGATCACAAGCCGCTCGAAATGATTTTCAAGAAGCCATTATGCCAGTGCCCTCTCCGCCTGCAGCGTATGCGTCTAAACCTATAAAAATACCGTATAAATGTCAAGTATACTCCGGGAAAACAACTGTTCATCGCTGACGCGTTATCACGTTTTCCTAATAAAGCACAGCTCGTAGAACATTGCGCGCATTTCCACGTTAACACTATCGCTTGTCTTCAAGCTTCAGACAGGCGCCTGGAGCAAGTTCTGCGGGAGACGGACCGTGACCCAAGCATGGTGAAACTTCGCCAGTATGCAAACACAGCGTGGCCCATTGACAAGGCTGACGTCACTCCCGAGCTACGCAGCTACTGGAGCTTCCGCGACGAGCTGCATACTGAATCCGGCCTTGTGTTCCGGAGCAATCGCCTTGTCATTCCTGTCAGACTGCGCAGTGATGTACTGGCTTCTCTTCGTGCTGCGCACACATGAGCAGAAAAAATGAAGGCACGCGCCCGAACCGTTGTCTTCTGGCCAAGTATAAACAGCGATAATGAGGAAGTCGCTCAACGCTGTCAAACATGCCAAAAGTACAAATCAAGAAATGCCCGACTACCGCTGTTAAGTCACGAGATATCAACTCTGCCCTGGGAGTCAGTAGGAGCTGATATTTGTCATCACAACGGTGCCGAGCACTTAGTTGTTGTTGACTTCTACTCTTTCTTTTTTGAAATCAGGCTTGTGCAAGCGCCGTCAGCCGACAAGGTTATTGCAGCATGCAATGACATCTTCACAACACATGGCTTCCCAAGGCGACTTTGCACAGACAACGGACCACCCTTCAGTAGCCAACAGTTCAAGGATTAAGCAAACAAGGGAAGGGGATGAGGGGCTCGTTATAAATATGACAGAAGCCAACAGCCACAGAAACCAAGGGGCACAGGGGATTTTTTTTTAAGTTATTTATTTTGTGGTGTTGATCAATTTAGAATATTACTGAATATGTTATCGTTTTAAGATAACTGATTAGAAAAGCAGAAGAAAAAACAACCACCTGCCGCCGGTGGGATCCGAACCCACGACCTCCGAATTACGCGTCCGGTGCTCTACCTCTGAGCAACGGCGACGGCTGTCAATTCTGCTTTCGGGGGTATTTATGTTTACAAGTAACCTAACCTTGAGAGTGTTCATCAGAGCCACCCACGTTCATAAGCGGCGGACGTAGAACGTCCTGAGCTACCGCAGGTGTGACGTAGAACGTCATCGAACGGAGAGGGCGGAAGCTGCGTGAGAACCCTCTTATGCTTCCTAAGGCTCAAGGCTGCCAGAATCGAGGCCCTCGCTGAGCAATTAAGCAAACAAGGGAAGGGGATGAGGGGCTCGTTATAAATATGACAGAAGCCAACAGCCACAGAAACCAAGGGGCACATGGGGATTTTTTTTTAAGTTATTTATTTTGTGGTGTTGATCAATTTAGAATATTACTGAATATGTTATCGTTTGAAGATAACTGATTAGAAAAGCAGAAGAAAAAACAACCACCTGCCGCCGGTGGGATCCGAACCCACGACCTCCGAATTACGCGTCCGGTGCTCTACCTCTGAGCTACGGCGACGGCTGTCAATTCTTCTGCTTTCGGGGGTATTTATGTTTACAAGTAACGTAACCTTGAGAGTGTTCATCAGCGCCACCCACGTTCATAAGCGGCGGACGTAGAACGTCCTGAGTTACCGCAGGTGTGACGTAGAACGTCATCGAACGGAGAGGGCGGAAGCTGCGTGAGAACCCTCTTATGCTTCCTAAGGCTCAAGGCTGCCAGAATCGAGGCCCTCGCTGAGCAATTAAGCAAACAAGGGAAGGGGATGAGGGGCTCGTTATAAATATGACAGAAGCCAACAGCCACAGAAACCAAGGGGCACAGGGGATTTTTTTTTAAGTTATTTATTTTGTGGTGTTGATCAATTTAGAATATTACTGAATATGTTATCGTTTGAAGATAACTGATTAGAAAAGCAGAAGAAAAAACAACCACCTGCCGCCGGTGGGATCCGAACCCACGACTTCCGAATTACGCGTCCGGTGCTCTACCTCTGAGCTACGGCGACGGCTGTCAATTCTTCTGCTTTCGGGGGTATTTATGTTTACAAGTAACCTAACCTTGAGAGTGTTCATCAGCGCCACCCACGTTTATAAGCGGCGGACTAGAACGTCCTGAGTTACCGCAGGTGTGACGTAGAACGTCATCGAACGGAGAGGGCGGAAGCTGCGTGAGAACCCTCTTATGCTTCCTAAGGCTCTAGGCTGCCAGAATCGAGGCCCTCGCTGAGCAATTAAGCAAACAAGGGAAGGGGATGAGGGGCTCGTTATAAATATGACAGAAGCCAACAGCCACAGAAACCAAGGGGCACAGGGGATTTTTTCGTTGGCTTCCAACGAGCCCCTCATCCCCTTCCCTTGTTTGCTTAATTGCTCAGCGAGGGCCTCGATTCTGGCAGCCTTGAGCCTTAGGAAGCATAAGAGGGTTCTCACGCAGCTTCCGCCCTCTCCGTTCGATGACGTTCTACGTCACACCTGCGGTAACTCAGGACGTTCTACGTCCGCCGCTTATGAACGTGGGTGGCGCTGATGAACACTCTCAAGGTTAGGTTACTTGTAAACATAAATACCCCCGAAAGCAGAAGAATTGACAGCCGTCGCCGTAGCTCAGAGGTAGAGCACCGGACGCGTAATTCGGAGGTCGTGGGTTCGGATCCCACCGGCGGGAGGTGGTTGTTTTTTCTTCTGCTTTTCTAATCAGTTATCTTCAAACGATAACATATTCAGTAATATTCTAAATTGATCAACACCACAAAATAAATAACTTAAAAAAAATCCCCTGTGCCCCTTGGTTTCTGTGGCTGTTGGCTTCTGTCACAGTTCAAGGATTACGCCGATAAGATTGGCCTGGAACACGTCCGGTCTAGTCCGTAATATCCCCGCTCGAATGGAATGGCGGAAAGAGCAGTACAGGAAGCTAAGAAGCTGTTAAGGCGGTTCCGTTTCGGCAGCACTGAGTTTTGTGCCGCATTGCTTGAGTGTCGAAATTCACCTCGGGACTCTTCTCTGAAGTCCCCTGTGCAGAGGCTCATGGGCCGACAGACAAGAACGCTGCTTCCTGTACCAACCAGCCACCTACAGCCACAAACAGTCCCACCCAAGACCGTGCGACGAAGGCTAGAAGACATCAGGAGCAAGCAACGCTGCTTCTACAACAGAGGTACACGGCCTCTTCCAGAGCTTCGCACTGGCTCGACCGCAACTATGTACAACGTGCCCTCAAGATCGTGGTCCCCTGTCACGGTCGTACAGCGGGCTGAGACTCCTCGAGCCTACATCGTCAAAACGGAAGAGGGTCAACAGTTTCAGCGCACAAGAGAACACCTCAATCCGGCTCCTCCTCCCTCGTCTCCAGACCACGAGACTCCCGCGCCGCTGCCAGCTGTGGGAGTCCCAGACACTACAGGGACATCCGAATCTACACAACTCCGCAGGAGTGAACGGAAGCGCCAACCACCACGAAGATACCCGGCGCCTGAGTTCTGAAACTCTGCTTGTTTCGACGATAAAAAAAAGAGAGAGGGGATATGTGACGTAGTGCAAGTCATGCACACGCGCCTAGCCGGACAGAAGCCGCCCCGTTTCTGTTATCTAACCGCTTGCCTATAAAACCGCTCGCCTTCTTGAATAAAGCGTCATTCATGCACCATGCTTGATCGTGTCCACAATGACATCGTACATCGCCCCTCCGGACAAGGCCTTGCAGGGCATCATCTACCGCGCTTACGATGGCGAAAGTCATCAAGAAATTATGACAGAATATCGAAAAAGAAACCCAGACATCGTCCAAGCACGAACCATGGGAAGAACATCAAAGTCCCTCCTGCTCCACTTCGACGCGGAAGAATTGCCAGATAGCATCGTATACTTTGGAGTCATGTACCCAGTCTACCCCTTCATTCCTAAAGTAGAGGCGTGCACGAACTGCAGAAGAGTCGGACACAGAAGAAACGTATGTCCGGAGCCACCGCAACAACGGTGCCCGTACTGCGGCCACCAGCACCTCAAAGGAGAAATCTGCGACCCAGTCGGCATTGTCTGCAGAGAAGGGCACCGCACAGGCGATAACAGATGCAAGAAAAGATTTCAGCGACCCCACACCACAGCATCAGAGCACCAGTCAAGATCCAAATCCCGGAGCAGCGACGACCCAACATCTACCAAAAGGAAGGACCGCTCGAGCTCCTTCCCGCCCTTGGACAGCGGACGCAGCAGCCGCCGCAGCAGCCGCAGCGGACGCAGCAGCCGCAATGGAGGAGACAGCGGCACCAGCAGCCGGACGCAGAGCCCCGGACCAAAACAGATGAGCTGGGCGGGAGTGGCCTCTCACGGAAATGGGACGGAGCTGCAGTTATTACAGTCTAAACTTGATCAGGCACTCCACCACATTCAAATACTCACGGACCGAATCAAACACTTGGAAAAGGAAAACAGTAAACTGAAAGCACCCGCCAAATCTAAGGACCCTCCTCCAAACCCACTTGCAATGCACTATGTCACAGAAATGAAAACTACAGCATCCGCATCAGTCGAAACCCCAGTAAGCGTAGTAAGCAAGGAAGAAACACCTCGCAAAAAACGAGCAGTAGCTGATGTTAGAAATCCCTCATTGGAGGATAGAGTCCGAAAACTCGAACAAAAAGTGGAAGAGCACAGTCAGAAATTCGATACCATAACACAAACAGTTAACAATTTATCACAAAGACTCGAACATCACATACACGATGTAGACAACAAGTTCGGGGTAATCGAGAACATTTTACAGGAAATTTTACGTCGGCTTCCCCCGTCAGCTCAAGGGGCGCCAATCGATCTATCTCCGCAAAATGGCCAATCCTAAAACCATAACAATTTGGAAGTGGAACTGCAGGTCTATGCGCAACAAAAAAGCAGATCTGCAGTTACACATTCAATCGCAATCCGAAAAACCTGACGTAATAGCGATCCAAGAACATAGAATGTCTCGACTAAAACTGCTAGGGTACCGGGCAGTTCTGCCATGTCACATCACAGAACATCCTTTAACCACTACGATGATACATAGAAAGCTTACCGTTGTTAACCGCCACATTGAAAACGTAGAGCTTGATTGTATATTAGTAGAAATTTTACCCACCAAAAGAAACTCCTGTTCTCTGTTCATACTGAACGTATACAGCCACCCCACGGCACCGGCTCGACCTGCGAAAGCCGGTATACTGAAATCCCTACACATTGCATGCCAAAACCCAACCCTAATTGTGGGCGACTTCAACGCTCAACATGTGCAATGAGGACACGCAACAATAACTAAGAAAGGCACGGCCCTAATTGATTTTATCCACCAAAGAGGGCTAAGCCAATACACGGATCCCATGCAACCTACCAGGATAGGCAACAGCGTGAACAGGTACACGTGCCCGGACCTCACGATAGGCAAGAATCTCCCAGACTTAAGCTGGAGCAACACTAGACATAATCTGGGAAGTGACCATTATATCATAGCATCTAAAATCACCATTGGCAATCTCAAAGCCCAACCCAGAAAAAACAAAATCATCGACAGGGACAAACTTAGGACGATCCGCGACCAAAATCTGGAACTGATCACAGACCTAGAACAGTGGACACCAACCCTCCTGTCGGATGTGGGAAAGGCCACTAAAGAAATAATACATAACCTAGGCGTAAATACGATTGACAGCCGACTTACACACAAAACCCGCCTGAAACATTGTAATACCCTCTAACGAGGGTCTTTAAGGTATTAAAGTGAAGTGAAGTGAAGTGATGTGGGAAGCAAGGCAAAGCCTAGAAAGAAGATGGCTTAAAGAAAAATACAACAAAAAGCTGAGAAACAGGATACTCACACTCACAGAGAAAATTCAACACCACTCCGCAGAAATCGCAAGACAGCAATGCAACCATATCTGCGAAAATGTAAATGGCAATCTAGGCCCGATAGAGACGTGGAATCTTCTGCGGCATCTCCTTGATTCGGAATCCAGCAAAGCTACGACTCAAAGGGAAATCACCAAAATTTTAAACATGGACCCAGGCACGGATCAAGATATTATAAACACACTACAACAGAAATACTTCTGCGCATTCCGAGAGACGCAGTCCCTACCCGATTATAAAGGACAACCTAACCCCATCCTGGACGCTGACATAACAATAGCGGAAATAAGAGCAGCCCTCCATAAGATACGCACGAAATCCGCCCAGGGAGAAGACGGCATTAACAATAAGACACTCAGGAACCTAGACGACGCTTCCATCACAGCCCTCACCGACTTTGCGATTGAGTGTTGGAGGGACAGAAAGCTCCCAGCGGCTTGGAAATATGCCATTGTTAAATTCATCCCAAAACCGGGCAGAAAGCTCGCGCTCGAAAACCTCAGACCTATTTCGCTTGCTTCGTGCATACGAAAACTGATAGAGCACGTCATACAAGACAGACTACAGTCTCACATGCACCAAGAGAATTTATATCCACACACTATGATTGGCTTTAGACCACATTTATCAACACAGGACACGATGCTCAGACTAGCAAACGAAGTTCTATATCAGGAGCAAGGAAAGAGCACCAGGGCAAACCTAGCTCTAGATTTAACAAAAGCGTTTGATAACGTCAAACACAAAGCAATCCTAGAATCTCTTTCGTCGTTGAATGTAGGCGAAAGACCGTTTAACTACATCAAGGACTTTCTCTCCGATAGAACGGCTAAAATTCAAATTGGCACTATCCAATCCGACACCTTCAGTTTATGAGACAGAGGAACGCTGCAAGTGTCGGTCCTCTCCCCCTTCTTATTCAATATAATCCTCGTCAAAATGGCACAAGCACTCGCAAAAATCCCAGACCTAGAACACTCTTTGTACGCGGACGATATCACCCTTTGGATCACCAAGGGGATTATTGCCACGATACCAGATACGCTACAACAAGCGGCAGATGTACTAGTAGAGGAGGCACAAGCCGCGGGACTCGCGTGTTCCCCCTAAAAATCTGAAGTCCTCATCCTACATCCAAAGCGTCAAAGAAAGAATAAAGCGCCTGAGATCAACATCTACGTGGAAGGGGCAGCCATCCCAGAAGTGGAAACGCTAAGAATCTTTGGAATGCTGATACAGTCAAACCAAAAAATGACACACTAATTAAGAAGCTGAGAAACACTGTCAACCAAATCTCCTTCCTCATCAGCCGCATCGCGAATAGGCGAGGAGGAGTTAAAGAAGCCGAGACCAGGAAACTAATACAAGCCTTTGTTCTTAGCAGAGTCATCTACTCTACACCGTACGTCACCCTCACAGTCAGAGAAAGAGACGACCTGGATTCTCTAATTAGACAGTCGTACAAAACTGCGCTCAACCTACGTCGTCATACTCCAAATGAAAAACTACTACAGTTAGGAATCCATAACACCTTAGCGGAAATGATGGAAGCACACCTCACCGCACAATATGAAACACTATAAGGCACTGAAACGGGACGTTTCATCCTACAGAAAGCAGGAATACAATTTGAAGGAATCCGTACACCCACCTTGCCAATTCCAAGACAGGTGCACGAACACTTAACAGACCCTCCTCTGCCTAAAAACATGCATCCACACTGTAAGGTATCGGTAGCGTTCGCGGGGGTCATTGGAACGCAGCAGCGGGCACTCAAAGCGGAGCGTCTCCTTTCTCGGAACGCGGCCGCTTGCGAACGCGCCGGGAAATTCGGGTGTTCCCCCGCCCCGCGGTAGCGATTCGCGCACGTGCTGGCACGAATGTGTATTTGTGTATTTATTTTGTGGTGGAGAGGGCTCTTCACCTTACGGGAGCTGGAGGGCTGGTCAGGCTCTCCCTAAACCAATCATGTGAACATTGTAACATGATTGGAAGCCACGAAATGTAGGCCGGGCCTTTAGGGCTTTAAAACCGGGCCCCGGAGCTGGAAGCGGGGTTCTGCGCTAAGGTGAGATGCTACGCATCTTCGGCAACGCCGAGTAGGCAACGCCGAGTATTAGCCAGTTCCACCTTTTTGTTGTTTGGTTTGTCCTTTTTGCTGCTTAATGTGTCTAGTGCCTTAACTTGTATCTATTGTAAATACTGTACATAAAATTTGAAGTGTTCGCCTTACCCCTGCGTCTCAACTCTTCGAGAGACCGTCTCTGACGGGGCACCCCTGGTGCGAAGAAAGAAGCTTCAATCTTCGAGTTATACCAACCGTCTCTGGCGGGGCACCGCTGGTGCAATAAGGAAGACGAAAGAACCTGTGAAATTTACTGGCGCAGTCGACAGGATCCTGCGGCCATCGTAAGACGGCGCAGGAAGAAGATTGAACGCAGGGAGAAAGGCGATGATCAGGCAACAGCAGCGTTCGAGAAAGGACCTGCGGAGAGACGGCGGCAAGGACGCAAGGACCACGGCAGTAGTCCAGCGACGCGGGACTGCATACGGTCCAGAAAAGCAGCGCGTCGATAACTTGGTCACCGGCGGCGGACCAGCGGCGTGCGACAGATCATCGCAGCGTCCGGGGAAAGCGGCGGTGGACTCCGATGCCAAGGAGCTGGCAATGCGGATCGACGCATCAAAACCGTGAGTCTCCTTGGTCGCATTGTTCACGTCCCTGTGTTCGAGCCGGTAGGACAGCTGGGGGGTACGGAAGGCGGTATGGAGAGTTACCCAAGCCGGCCCTCACTTGATGTGAAGTACCAGGTTGAATTAGCGAAGGCGCGCTTAGCGGACCTTCAGGCTCAACTTGCGAAAGTAAATGGCGGAAAGGCGCTGCTTCGCGAGGAAGAACCTCAGGATGTAAAGTATGTCTTGAAGGTTATAGAAGCAAGACGCCAGCAGGTAGAGCTCGAGATTTCTAAGATCAAGGAGTCTAGGAGAGCTAGCCAACTAGCCAGGGAGAACTGCTCCGAGTCCCGAGCAGAGAGGTCGCCAGTGCTGGAAGGCAAAGGCATATGCCTGTCAAGCACAGGAAAAGAAAACAGCCAGAGAGAAGTAAAAAGAGAGCAAGCTTTCCGCGAAACTGGAATCTCTCGTGAAGAAAGTATCCTGACGGAACGCAGCGTCGCGGTGTTAGAGGCGGTGAACGCGCACTCTGACGATCCAGCTGCGCAAGTTAGCTCTACCCTAAATGACACCAGGGACGCGGACGCGAGTTCAGGATTGTTGGAAATCACTCTAATTCCAAAAACGCGGTCTCAAGCGGGCTGCGAAAAAGAGCAGTCGGTTCAGCGTGAAAGGACCAGCGACGACAGACGTCAGACTGGCGAGCTAGGGATAGGAGGAGGTCAAACGTTGCCGCAACGGCACACTGTGCCAGGCATGTGGCATGAAGCGCCACGTAGCACTATTGATGGCAAAGTCCTTTCATTTGAGGACAGGGAAATTCGTGGCGACATGCCACAAGGCAAATTAGGATTAAGTGGCTGCGAAAGAGCGCAGGTAGCCTCGGAGTTATATGATGCCACGAAATCGGCAAGCGCCTATAATACAGGGAGCGTAAATTTCATTGCATGCCCGTGCAGGAACGGGGCAAATGGCTCCAAGCGAGGCGAAGTAACAGGAGGCAGGGGCGTGGCTTTCGCATTGAAAGTCGGTGCGAGGAACAGTACGTTCCGGGCTGCGGTACGTCATATTAGATGTAACAAAGCCGGCCGCAATGTTATAGTTTGACTGGACAAGGCTAATGTTCCTTACGCAGTACGATGTTCGTACTGGTGCGCCGGAGAGAGCGTTCCCTTAGGGGCGTCGCATGGTCAAAGATTTGGACTTATCGAGGATAAGGACGTTGTTTTCGATCCTGGAGGGCAGCAATTTTTGAATTCTTGCTCCGCTGTGGCACCAGCCTAATGAGCCGAGTGGCAGTTAGGCGTTAATTGTGTTGAGACGCGTAGTGGCTCGAACGCACACAAGGGCGCTCGGTGCGACTAAGGAGGCTCACGTGGCCACTTACGGACGTCGTGCGAGTGCTACTGAACGCTCAAGTTGCCAGTGTCTGTGTGTGTGTGTGTGTGCTCCTTCGCGAGCAGGACGAGGGTGTCCACTTGGAGGTGGTGAACTGGGTGCAACGCACCAACTTGGACGCTGTGTTACGGCGCACGGCAGGCATGCCACTGTGTGTATTTAAGTGTGCATTTTCTTAATGTTGTGTGGTGCCCGTGTGCATTTTTTTGTTTTTGGTTTTTTTTGGTGCAACTGGTCGCAGCGCGACAGCTTGGACTTCGGTGAATGCGCTGGATTTACAGGTGTGAAACGCGCATTTGAATGTGTACTTTTTGTTTATGTTATGTCACCCGAAGGGTAGTTTCGTGTCAGACACGGATCCCTTTTGTTTGTAATTCTAAAAGTGCCATTTGAGCCCTTTGTAGAATCTTGGCAAGGGCGTGTAAGGTATCGGTAGCGTTCGCGGGGGTCATTGGAACGCAGCAGCGGGCACTCAAAGCGGAGCGTCTCTTTCTCGGAACGCGGCCGCTTGCGAACGCGCCGGGAAATTCGGGTGTTCCCCCGCCCCGCGGTACCGATTCGCGCACGTGCTGGCACGAATGTGTATTTGTGTATTTATTTTGTGGTGGAGAGGGTTCTTCACCTTACGGGAGCTGGAGGGCTGGTCAGGCTCTCCCTAAACCAATCATGTGAACATTGTAACATGATTGGAAGCCACGAAATGTAGGCCGGGCCTTTAGGGCTTTAAAACCGGGCCCCGGAGCTGGAAGCGGGGTTCTGCGCTAAGGTGAGATGCTACGCATCTTCGACAATGCCGAGTAGGGGCCTCCCCTAGTATTAGCCAGTTCCACCTTTTTGTTGTTTGTCCTTTGCTGTTTTAATTTGTCTCTAGTGCCTTAACTTGTATCTATTGTAAATATATGTACATAAACTTGAGGTATTTGCCTTTATCCCTGCATCTCGACTCTTCGAGAGACCGTCTCTGACGGGGCACCCCTGGTGCGAAGAAAGAAGCTTCAGTCTTCGAGTTATACCAACCGTCTCTGGCGGGGCACCCCTGGTGCAAAGAAGACAGAGAAGAACCTGTGAAACTTTACTCACACTATGATACAGACAGAAGAAAGGCTAGGGCACAAAAACTTCACGAAAGATTTCCAGTTCAGGAAGACACGGCGCACGTGGACGTGGCAGAACATGCGGACAGAGATGCCTTTTCCCTGGCAGTTGTCGATCGTCAAGGTTCTCCCCTTGCTTCGGCGACAATCGATAAAACAAAATTTCCGGAGGAGGCCGAAGAATCTGCCATAGCTTTAGCCATTACCTCCACCACTGCCAAATACATCATCAGCGACTCTAAAAGAGCAATTCGAAATTTTGCAAAAGGCAGGGCTCACACCGCAGCCATCAAAATCTTACAAAAAATCACCAATACTCGCGAGATCACATTGATCTGGGTCCCCGCCCATTCGGGCCATCCTGGAAACGAGGCGGCGCACCAATTTGCCCGAGGATTCGTGGTTAACCGGGAGGTGCGCTACCCCGAGCTCAGATCGACCAAGCAGCGAGTGACAACCTATAAAGAAATCACTACCCACTTCAAGAAAGAAAGACAGATCTTCCCAGAAGCACATAAATCTCTGAGTAAAACACAACAAGTCAGTTGGGGCAGCTCCAAACAGACACTTTCTTTAATCCATACATGTACTATATGTGGTTCCCGGAGCAGTACAGCCCCGTCTGTTCTCTCTGTGGTCACCAAAAGGCCGACACACCGTCCATCCTATACTCATGTACTCAAGACAAACCATCGCACAGTCTGCAGCTCTCTACCCAATCTCAGTGGGAGGCCGCGCTGCTCAGCTCGGACCCGCAGGTTCAACTTCGAGTCACAGAGCGAGCCGAAGAGGTTGCCGAACGGCATCGTCCATCGGCCACCTGGCGTCCGGCCTAGAAGATTAGCCCACCGCGGGGAGGGGAACAACCCCAATCCGCGCCTGAGACCTCTTCTTTAATTAAGTTTACCTCCTCCTCCTAGTACCCATGCAACCAATTAAAGGGATGGTATACTGATGCTCCAAGTAAGTGCGACTGTGTTTTGTTAATTAGTTAATTAACCAACTAGCCTCATTAACCTATCTAGTCAGACCAGGTAAATAAATAAAACCGAGTAGGAAATTGGGCGAGTTGAGGAATCGAACCAGGGTCTTCGGAGTGCGAGACAAGCACGCTAACCACGCCACCATGTCAGCTTGATGGTTTGAAATGAACAAAAGCGCCTCCAGTGAATACGGTCTCTTCGTTCGCTCCCATCTTTCTCCCTTCCATTAGGGCGAGGTTCAGGTGTCGATCGAGACATGCGAGACAGATTTCGTTTCCTCAAAAACCAATTTACCGACGAGCGAGGCGCACAGCCGACCAGGTAAATTGGTAAATTGGTTTTTGAGGAAAGGAAATGGCGCAGTATCTGTCTCTCATACCTCGGCGGACACCTGAACCGCGCCGGAAGAGAAAGGCGGAAGGTAGCAGTGAAAGAAGAAAGAGGGAACTAGGTGTCATAGTGGAGGTCTCAGGAATAATTTCGACCACCTGGCGATGTTAACGGCACTCACATCGCACAGCACACGGGCGCCTCTGGCGTTTCGCCTCCAACGAAACGCGGCCGCCGCGGTCGGATTCGAATCCGGGTACTCCGCCTCGGTAGACGAGCGCCTTACCACTGTTACAGACGAGGTAGCAGCACCCCACCGCTGCCACCAGTTTGTTAGGGACGAGGTAGCAGCATCCCACCGCTGCCACCAGTTTGTTAGGGACGAGGTAGCAGCACCCCACCGCTGCCACCAGTTTGTTACAGCCGAGGTAGCATGGCCGTGTGCCGGAGAGTGAATGAGGGACGTCTGAGACGAGGCTGCTGGAAAAGACAATTAGAGGAATTTATACAGGAATATTTACAAGTGAGCTGCAGGAACGCTGCATCACGACAGCTCAACACAAGACCATGATGACAAAAAGCTCTTCGGCCGTGCCGCTGCCGCGCTTTTTAAGAGTTCCCTTCCCTAGGGTCCCTAGATGGGGGCCGGGTTTCACTGGCACCAATCACAGACACGCGCGCACTCACTCACTCCCGAGAGATCACGCCGCCGTCACCCGCTGGGAGAGGGAGAACGATGCCATCGCACAGACGCCACAATGTCCTCGAGCGGCGTTTCCCGTGCATTCCGAACGCGCGTTCACACTCGGTGTAGGTGAAACGCTCGCTCCACCGGGCAGACGGACGCGGCTTCCGTGGCAATCCAGGCGCTCACCCAACGCGCGTCTCGGGGTTTGTCGGCGTTTCGCTGCTGCCATGTCGTTGTCTTCCCCACGACGAAGGCGAGACGTAACACCACTGAGCCACCCGGAGCGGTCAAGTGCTTTCGTTACTTCATCTCACCCCCGCTGCTCTATGCGCATGCGCTGGGTTTCTATTAGCGACGGAGGCGCGCGTCGTCTGCTTACTGCGTGCCCCAGCCAGCGCAGCCCTAAAGCAGTTTGCCATGCTCTGAAGTTAGGCTTAGCTTAGTTTATTAAGTTTATTATTAGCCAGTAATGCCTCAAATGTCGTTCGCAGCCGTGTCGGGAGATGTGTAGGGAGATGTGCTCGCGTTTCGGCGTCGCTACTTAAAAAAAACTGTGTCGAGGCTGAGAATCCAACCAGGGCCTTAGTCATTTGAAGTCATTAACTACACATTTGGAATTTGAACTAGTCATTAAGCACTCATGACTAGTCAGTCATGATTGGTTAATGACTAACTAGTCATGGCTAACAAGAGATGACTTGTAGTCATTAGTTAGTCTTTAATCACCCATGACTATTTATTCATGATTTGTTAGTCATGACTAGTTAGTCATTAACAATTCACGACTAGTCATGACTGGTGAGACATTAGGCATGGTTAGTCATGACAAATTATGACCAATGACTTATTAGCCATGACCGGTTATTCATTAAGCAGTCATGACTAGTTAGTTATTAACCAGTCATGGCTAGTTATGACTGATTAATGACTGGTTGCTCATGGCTACTCATGACTGGTTTGTCGTGGCTGGGTAGTCATGACTAGCTAGTCATTAACCACACATGACTAGTTCGTCATTAAGCAATCATGACTAATTGGTCATCAACTAATTAGTTATGACTGGCTAGTCATTAACCAGTCATCGTTTAACTAGTCATGACTAGTTTGTCATTTACCAATCCTGACTGCTTAGTCAATAACCAATCATGACTAGTATGTCATGAGTCATGACTAATTAGTTGTGAACAAATTAGTCATGAGTGTTTACTCATGACTATTCATGACTGGTTATGACTGGTGAATGACTATTCATGACTGGTTTGTCATGACTAGCTAGTCAATAAAGAGACATGACTAGTTTTTCATGAACCAATCATGACTAGTTAGTCATCAACTAATTAGTGATGACTATCTAGTCATTCACCAGTCATTAGTAGTCATGACTGCTTAATGACAAACCATTCATGGCTGCTTAATGACTAACTAGTCATGACTTATCATAAGTAATGACTATCCAGTCATGACTAGTCGTGACTAACCACTCATGACTAATTTGGTCACAAGTAATTAGTCATGACGTATGACGTACTAGTCATGATTCGTTAATGACAAACTAGTCATGACTAGTCAAACGATCACTGGTCAATGACTAGCTAGTCATAACTAATTAGTTGAAGAGTAACAAGTCATGACTGATTAATGACGAACTAGTCATGTCTGGTTAATGGCTAGCTACTCACGACTATCCAGCCACGACAAACATGTCATGACTAGTCATGAGTAACCAGTCATTAACCAGTGATAACTAGTCATGACTGGTTATTGACTAACTAGTCATGACTGCATAATGAATAAGCGGTCGTGACTAATCAGTCATTGGTCAAAATTTCTTACGACTAACCATGCCTCATGACTCACCAGTCATGACTAGTCATGAATGGTTAATGATTAACTAGTCATGACTAACCAATCATGAAAAAAAGTTATGGGTGATTAATGACTGACTAATGACTATCCAGTCATGACTGGTTAGTCATCACTAGTTAGTCATTAACCAATCATGGCTAACTAGTCACGAGTGTTTAATGACTAGTTCAAATGCCAAATGAGTAGTTAATGACTTCAAATGCCAAAGGCCCTGGTTGGATTCTCAGCCCCGACACACTTTTGTTTTAAGTAGTGACGCCAAAACGCGGACACATCTCCCTTCACATCTCCCGGCACGGCTGCCGACACGGCTGCTAAGGGCATTACGAGGCATTAAAGACTAATAATAAACTTAATAAACTAAGCTAAGCCTAACTTGCAGAGAATCGCAAACCGCTTTAAGGCCGCGGTGGCCGCGGCACGTTGTAAGCAGACGACGCGCGCCTCCGTCTCTAATAGAAGCCCAGCGCATGCGTACTGAGCAGCGGGGGTGAGATGAATTGACGACAGCACTTGACGGCCGCGAGTGGCTCAGTGGTAAGGCGCTCGTCTACCGAGCCGGAGTACTCGGGTTCGAACCCGACCACTGTGGCCGCCTATCGATGAAGTCGAAACGCAAGAGGCGCCCGTGTGCTGTGCAATGTCAGTGCACGTTAAAGATCCCAGGTGGTCGAAATTATTCAATAGCCCTCCACTACCGCACCCCTTTCTCGCTTTCTCCTTTCACTTCTACTTTCCTCCGTTCTCTTACGGCGCGCTCCAGGTGTCCACCGAGATATGTGAGACAGATACTGGGCCATTTCCTTTCCTCAAAAGCCAATTTACCAATTTTCCTCTCCCGCCAGGGTGTTTCGCGAGGACGCCGCCTGGGGATAAGCGCATGCGCATTCATGTCTTGGAGGAGGCGGATTGACTGATATTGTTGCGCTGCTTTAGAAAGATTCAGTTTGTTTTAGCGAAACTGGGAACTAGAAATAAACGCTTCTGCATAAGATCACTCACACTGCAGTTTTCCGTTATGAGAACTGAGTGATGTGAAGTTGGAGACGGAAGATTCTTGAAGCGAATTGCTTTCACAAGGTTCTGCAGTGGGCGCACCGTCAGGAGTGGCTTTGAAGCCGCTTGGGTGTTCAGATCCAAGGTTCATCAACTGTTAGTAGAGCTGCCTTTCTTTTTTTTTTACTGCTGTATTTGAAGCCAGTTTTATCGTTTTATCGTTCAAATGATCTTCAGAACCGAAACCCATGCCACGTTGGCTGCAAATTAAAAAAAATATAGTAACGCTGCATTACTGGCGCCCTGACAGAGTGGTCATTTTAGTGGTGCTTTAACCGAAGGATAGCGGTAGCTTGGAAAGCAAAGGCGCATAGCTGCCTGCCTGAAACATTGGACACCTTAGTCGTGCTTTAAGCTGCAGTGGAAACTTTCAAATGACCGTTATAACCAAAGCCCTTGCCACATTGGCTACCGACAAAAAAAAGAAAGGAAAGGTGCATAACTGGCCCCTTGGGGTAGTGGGCAGTTTATTCGCGTTTTAGGCTACGAAACAGGTGAATAGTGGGAGCTTCTAAAGCATAAGAATGGCGCATAACTGGACCCCTGAGACAGTAGACACCTCAGTCGTGCGTTGAGCTACGTAGCGTACCTGTAGTCACAAATGTGCACTGCATGCGTTGGCGTTACACATCGTTGTGGAAGAAACGCTGCAATGAAGCCGCAGGCCATCGGAGTATATTGTGTTCATTGGCGTTGACAACCCTTTGGACTGCGGTCATTTCAAGGCGGAAGCCTTTAATGCTTCATCATTGCAAGCAGGAGTTGTCGACAGAAATGTCACGCTTTTCAATTGGTCGAAACGGTCGTGACGTCACAGTGCGCGAATTTCAAACGGGGCTAATTCTACTTCGGCCAGTAACCATGCAACCAATTAAAGGGATGGTATACTGATGCTCCAAGTAAGTGCGACTGAGTTTAGTTAATTAGTTAATTAACCAACTAGTTTAATTAACCTTTCTAGTCAGACCAGATAAATAAATAAAACCGAGTAGGAAATTGGTCGAGTTGAGGAATCGAACCAGGGTCTTCGGAGTGCGAGACGAGCACGCTAACCCCTCCGCCATGCCAGCTCGATGGTTTGAAATCAACAAAGGCGCGTCCAGTGAATACGGTGTCTTCGTTCGCTCCCATCTTTCTCCCTTCCATTACGGCGAGGCTCAGGTGTTGATCGAGACATGCGAGACAGATTTCGTTTCCTCAAAAACCAATTTACCAATGAGCGAGGCGCACAGCAGACCGGAAAAATTGGTAAATTGGTTTTTGAGGAAAGGAAATGGCGCCCACCGCGGGGAGGGGAACCACCCCAATCCGCGCCTGAGACCTCTTCTTTAATTAAGTTTACCTCCTCCTCCTAGTACCCATGCAACCAATTAAAGGGATGGTATACTGATGCTCCAAGTAAGTGCGACTGAGTTTAGTTAATTAGTTAATTAACCAACTAGCCTCATTAACCTATCTAGTCAGACCAGGTAAATAAATAAAACCGAGTAGGAAATTGGGCGAGTTGAGGAATCGAACCAGGGTCTTCGGAGTGCGAGACGAGCACGCTAACCACGCCACCATGTCAGCTTGATGGTTTGAAATGAACAAAAGCGCGTCCAGTGAATACGGTGTCTTCGTTCGCTCCCATCTTTCTAACTTCCATTAGGGCGAGGTTCAGGTGTCGATCGAGACATGCGAGACAGATTTCGTTTCCTCAAAAACCAATTTACCGACGAGCGAGGCGCACAGCCGACCACGTAAATTGGTTTTTGAGGAAAGGAAATGGCGCAGTATCTGTCTCTCATATCTCGGCAGACGCCTGAACCGCGCCGTAAGAGAAGGGAGGAAGGTAGGAGTGAAAGAAGAAACAGGGAAAGAGGTGTCGAGGTAGAGGTCTCTGGAATAATTTCGACCACCTGGCGATCTTTAACGTGCACTCATCGCACAGCACACGGGCGCCTCTGGCGTTTCACCTCGATCGGAACGCGGCCGCCACGGTCGGGTTCGAACCCGGGTACTCCGGCTCGGTAGACGAGCGCCTTACCACTGAGCCACCCGCGGCGGTCAAGTGCTTTCGTGACTTCATCTCACCCCCGCTGCTCTGTGCGCATGCGCTGGGTTTCTATTAGCGACGGAGGGGCGCGTCGTCTGCTTACTACATGCAGCGGCCACCGCGGCCCTAAAGCGGTTTGCGATGCTCTGCATGTTAGGCTTGGCTCAGTTTATTAAGTTTATTATTAGCCTTTAATGCCTCATAATGTCGTTAGCAGCCGTGTCGGGGGTTGTGTAGGAAGATGTGTCCGCGTTTCGGCGTCACTACTTAAAAAAAACTGTGTCGAGGCTTGGAATCCAACCAGGGCCTTTGGCATTTGAAGTCATTAACTACTCATTTGGCATTTGAACAAGTCATTAAGCACTGATGACTAGTTAGCCATGATTGGTTAATGACTAACTAGTGATGACTAACCGGTCATGACTGGATAGCCATTAGTCATTAATCACCCATGACTATTTAGTCATGATTGGTTAGTCATCACTCGTTAATCATTAACCATTCATGACTAGTAATGACTGATGAGTCTTTAGGTATGGTTAGTGACGACAAATTATGAACAATGACTTATTAGTCATGACCGGTTATTCATTAAGCAGTCATGACTAGGTAGTCATTATCCAGTCATGACTAGTTATGACTGATTAATGACTGGTCACTCATGGCTAGTCATGACTGGTTTGTCGTGGCTGGGTAGTCATGACTAGTTGGTCACTAACCAGACATGAGCAGTTTGTCATTAAGCAATCATCAATAGTTAGTCAACTAATTAGTTATGACTACCTAGTGATTAACCAGTCATCGTTTAACTAGTCATGACTAGTTTGTCATTTACCAATCATGACTACTTTGTGAATAACCAATCATGACTAGTATGTCATGAGTCAAGACTAATTAGTTGTGACCCAATTAGTCATGAGTGGTTAGTCATGACTGATAATAACTGGAGAATGACTAGTTAGTCAAGACTAGTCATGACTGGTTTGTCATGACCACCTAGTCATTAACCAGACATGACTAGTTCGTCATGAACCAATCATGGCTAGTTAGTCATCAACTAATAATTCATGACTATCTAGTCATTCACCAGTCATTAGTAGTCATGTCTGGTTAATGACTAAGCAGTCATGAATAACCAGTCATGACTAGTCATGACTGCTTAATGACTAACCAGTCATGGCTTACCATAAGTAATGACTAACCACTCAAGACTTACCATAAGTAATGTCTAACCAGTCATGACTAAACACTAATGACTAATTGGGTCAAAACTAATTCGTCATGACTCATGATGTACTAGTCATGATTGGTTATTCACTAAGTAGTCATGATTGGTTAATAACTTGTCATGACTAGTTAAACGATGACTGGTTAATGACTAGCTAGTCATAACTAAATAGTTGATAACTAACTAGTCATGATTGTTTAATGACGAACTAGTCATGTCTGGTTAATGGCTAGCTAGTCACGACTACCCAGCCACGACAAACCAGTCATGACTAGCCATGAGTGACCAGTCATTAATCAGTCATAACTAGTCATGACTGGATAATGACTACCTAGTCATGACTGCAAAATGAATAACCGGTCATGACTAATCAGTCATTGGTCATAATTTCTGATGACTAACCATGCCTAATGACTCACCAGTCATGACTAGTCATGAATTGTTAATGAATATCTAGTCATGACTAACCAATCATGACTAAATAGTTATGGGTGATTAATGACTGACTATTGACTATCCAGTCATGACTGGTTAGTCATCACTAGTTAGTCATTAAGCAATCATGGCTAACTAGTCACGAGTGTTTAATGACTAGTTCAAATGCCAAATGACTAGTTAATGACTTCAAATGCCAAAGGCCCTGGTTTGATTCTCAGCCTCGACACACTTTTGTTTTAAGTAGTGACGCCAAAACGCGGACACATCTCCCTACACATCTCCCGACACGGCTGCTAACGACATTATGAGGCATTAAAGACTGAAAATAAACTTAATAAACTAAGCAAAGCCTAACTTGCAGAAAATCGCAAACCGCTTTAGGGCCGCGGTGGCCGCGGCACGTTGAAAGCAGACGACGCGCGCCTCCCTCGCTAATAGAAGCCCAGCGCATGCGCACAGAGCAGCGGCGGTGACATGAAGTGACGACAGAACTTGACCGCCGCGGGTGGCTCAGTGATAAGGCGCTCGTCTACCGAGCCGGAGTACCTGGGTTCGAACCCGACCGCTGCTGCCGCGTATCGATGAAGGCGAAACGCAAGAGGCGCCCGTGTGCTGTGCAATGTCAGTGCACGTTAAAGATCCCAGGTGGTCGAAATTATTCAATAGCCCTCCACAACCGCACCCCTTTCTCGCTTTCTCCTTTCAATTCTACTTTCCTCCCTTCCCTTACGGCGCGGTCCAGGTGTCCACCGAGATATGTGAGACAGATACTGCGCCCTTTCCTTTCCTCAAAAACCAATTTACCAATTTACCTCTCCCGCCAGGGTGTTTCGCGAGGACGCCGCCTGGGGATAAGCGCATGCGCATTCATGTCTTGCAAGAGGCGGATTGTCTGATATTGTTGCGCTTCTTTAGCAAGTTCCAGTTTGTTTTACCGAAACTGGGAACTAGAAATAAACACTTCTGCATAAGATCACTCACACTGGAGTTTTCCGTAATGAGAACTGAGCGATGCGAAGTTGGAGACGGAAGATTCTTGAAGCGAATTACTTTTACAAGGTGCTGCAGTGGGCGAACCTTCAGGTGTGGCTTCGAAGGCGCTTGGGCGTTCAGATCCAAGGTTCATTAACTGTTAATAACGCTGCCAGGAAACAATCGTCGTCTCGGCCTATGCCGACGATATTTCAATCTTCGTCCGAGACGGCCGGAGTTTTGAGGCCTTCTTGGCCGTATTTACTACTTACGCGGCGATGTCTGGTGCCGAGCTCAACGCTAGCAAGAGCAGGGCGCTTCATTTTGGGACCTTCTGCGATCCCCTTCCGGTGCCCATTCCTTTCGTGGACGGGGTCCGAGTGCTAGGAGTCCTTTTTGAGCAGAGCGGTGTGTCGTCCCGGACATGGGATGAAGCTATTGCGCGCACGACGAGCGCGCTAATGATGGCAGCGCAGTTCGGCCTCTCCATGGAGGCGAGGGTGAGCGTCATCAAGGGCCGCGCGTGCGCCTTTGCCCACTATGTGGCCCGCGTAGCAGTGATGTCGCGTCGTACGGCGGGTCGGCTCGCGTCCCTTGTGGGCGCCTTTGTCTGGGACCCTGGCACGGCGCAGGTCGCTCGACGCCTTTGCCAGCTGCCGCCTTCTAGAAGAGGACTCGGGTTGCCCTGTGAAGCCACCATGGCGCGTGCGCTCAGCGCCAAGCTCGTAACCACGCTGGTGGAGAGCGACGCATACCTTAGGCGTTCGCTCATGTTTTATTGGATGAGCACAGTGCGGCGCTTCTTCACCACTGAGCGCAATATAGGTCCACAGGCCGAGAGGCCTCTGCGCTTCTATAGAGCGGCTGCTGGTTTTAAGCAGTCTGTTTGTACTGATTTGCCAGGAGTCGACCTCACTGAGACGCCCGCGTCTCGGCTGAGCGAGATGATCGCGTGCGTGCGCCTTGGCGCCGACGACCAGCGGCGCACCGCGGTACGCAAGTGGCGCACGTGGTGCACAAGTCGTCTCCCTCCGCAGGTCCGCGACTTTGAGTGGAGGAGGAGATGGAGAGTCCTCCCCACGCGCCAACGCCTCTTATCATGGGGCCTTGTGCCCAACGTCCAGTGCGCGCAATGTGGAGCGCGAGAGACAGCGCGACACACTTTCTTTGAGTGCCGTGTTGCCCGGATAATGTGGTGGCAGGTGTATCGGATGTTTTCAGTTCGTGCCGGGCCAGGCGTCCAGCAACCACGGGATTATTTTGGCAAACTAGTGTTTATGTCCGCTATGTTTGTTTTGTGGCGTCGCCGCTGTCTGGCCGAAGCCCGGCGTCAACCGGCGACGGCTATGTACCCCGCGTTGCAGAGCCTGCGTCTCCTCATCTGGCAATACCTGTCTGAAAGGCTTGCAGCGGATGGGGAGGCGCGGTTTCCGCGACGGTGGCACACACGCTTCTTTGTCGTGCACGAAGGTCGGCTGGTTATGCCGGCGCTGCGGTATTAGCCGGGCCGACCCCCCCCCCTCTCTTTACCGACTATGCTGGTTTGTTCGGGGATGGTGGTGTATAATTTTGAAAGGGCGAATCACCCTGAGAAAGATCCTTGCCTCCCCCCCCGCCCCCCCCCCCCCCCCGTGCGTCGTTGGCTACGGGAGGCTGATTCTTCTTTGTCCAGTGTTCGTTCTATGCACTATAGGCTGTAATTTGTGATATGTACGGTGTGTTAAAATAAGGTCATGGTGTTTCTGGGTGGCCACCCACTTTGTATACATTTGTTTTGCCCTCAGTCATGAGTGTGTTTCCAATGTTTCGTTTGTTTGCACTGTTGAATAAACTTCCCTTTTATTCTTTTTTTGTTACTGCTGTATTTGAAGCCAGTTTTGCGAAGGCCGCGAATTTTATCTTTCAAATGATCTTCAGAACCGAAACACATGCCACGTTGGCTGCAGATTAAAAAAAGAAAATTGCTGAGGCTTACCTAAGGTTAAGCCTAGTCAGATGCGAAGCATATTGATGGCTAGGCTTGGTAATACATGGCTTTCCTTGGTTGAATACTTGGTCATTTTAATACAACCACTAGAAGTGTAGCAAGGACTGCCGTGGAAGCTATATACGGGATCATCGGTGAATTAGCGTCACGTGGTCAGCTGCAGCGCCTCTGATGTGGAGCCTCCACCGCCGCGGCCGACCGCGCGAGCCGGCAGCCGATCTCTCCTCTGCTGTGACGTCATGTTGTCACGTGGTCAGCCACCGCGCCTCTTATGTGGAGCCTCCACCGCCGCGGCCGACCGCGCCAGCCGGCAGCCCATCTCTCCTCTGCTGTGACGTCATGTTGTCACGTGGTGTCACGTGGTCACGCTAAAGGTCAATGGTAGCTCCACCGCCGCGCTCGACGGGCTGTAGTGTAGCTCTAGTAATATGCTTCGCATAATACCCTGCTCAAAAAAAGTTCTATGATTCAATAACCTCATAGATCAATCATCATAAAATATCAGACAATCTGTATGACATATCATACAATCTGTATGATGTATCATACAATTCGTATGATATATCATACAGATCGTATGATATGCCATACAGATAGTATGATATTCTATGATGAATGATCTATGAGGTTATTGCATCATAGAACTTTTTTTCAGCAGGGTAGTAATGCTGCATTACTGGCGCCCTTACAGAGTGGTCATTTTAGTGGCGCTTTAACCGAAGAAGAGCGGTAGCTTGGAAAGCAAAGGCGCATAGCTGCCCGCTTGAAACATTGGACACCTTAGTCGTGCTTTAAGCTACGTGGCGGTCCCTCCTCTTGGGGCAGCGGAAACTTTCAAATGACCTTTATAACCAAAGCCCTTGCCACATTGGATACCGATAAAAAAAAAGAAAGGAAAGGTGCATAACTGGCCCCTTGGGGCAGTGGGCAGTTTATTCTCGTTTTAGGCTACGAAACAGGTGAAGAGTGGGAGCTTCTAAAGCAAAAGAATGGCGCATAACTGGACCCCTGGGACAGTGGAACCCTTTGTCGCGCTTACACATCGTTGTGGCAGAAACGCTGCAATGAAGCCGTAGCCCATCGGCGTACATTGCGCTCATTGGCGGTGACAACGCTTTGGACTGCGGTCATTTCAAGGCGGAAGCCTTTAATGCTTCATCATTGTAAGCAGCAGTGTTCGACAGAAATGTCATGCTTTTCATTTGGTCGAAATGGTCGTGACGTCACAGTGCGCGAATTTCAAACGGGGCTAATTGTACTTTGGCTAGTAACCATGGGACTTCCCGCTAGAGGGCCAACGGAGACGCCTGTGCTTCGTATGGGCTCCGAGTTCGAGCACCTTCTGCAAGGAAAAAACCCAGGATGCTTCGACTCCGACACACGGACAAGAAGCGTGAGTCTATAACGCACCTTTCAAGACCTCATTTAAGCAAATCGGAGCTCGGGCGACCGAGCTCCGACTGTCTAAGGCCAGCGTCGCTCCGGCGCCCTAGCTTACCCGAACGCCAGGCCTGGCGCGGCGCGAACGCCACGGCGGTAGTCATGGAGTACGCCGTAGTTGGGACGAACGCCTCCCCAGACGAATTTGAAACGCCCGATTGGAAAACTATTGTTTCCTACCGTAATCAGGACCCCAAAGCTGTGTCATTACTATCTCAGAAGTCAGACAAGCAGTCAGAAAAGCCGAAGGCAAAACCTCTACCTCCGCTCCATCCTATGAAACCGCTCCCACGACTACCAGAGGCAGACTATAAAATAATCTACAGACCAACGGGTGGTGTAGACATCACGCGCTACACCGAGGAATCCATCAGGCAAGCTATTGCATCAGCGAGCGGCAGTACAGCGGCCGAGGCTGATAAAGACCAATCTAGGACGAACTGTACAAAGAATTTATTCACCATATCGACTCCGGTGCAGGCAAACGCACTACGTACGTCGCGGTCAAGCAAATGAAGATAGAAGGCAAAGACATCATCATGACGTCGTACATCGCCCCTCCGGACAAGGCCTTGCAGGGCATCATCTACCGCGCTTACGATGGCCAAAGTCATCAAGAAATGATGACAGAATTTCGAAAAAGAAACCCAGACATCGGCCAAGCACGAACCATGGGAAGAACATCAAAATCCCTCCTGCTCCACTTCGACGCGGACGAATTGCCAGATAGCATCGTATACTTTGGAGTCCTTTACCCAGTCTACCCCTTCATTCCTAAAGCGGAGGCGTGCACGAACTGCAGAAGAGTCGGACACAGAAGAGAAGTATGTCCGGAGCCACCGCAACAACGGTGCCCGTACTGCTGCAACCAGCACCTCAAAGAAGAAATCTGCGACCCAGTCTGTATTGTCTGCGGAGAAGGGCACCGCACAGACGATAACAGATGCAAGAAAATATTTCAGCGACCCCACACTACAGCATCAGAGCAACAGTCAAGATCCAAATCCCGGACCAGCGACGACCCAACATCTACCAAAAGGAAGGACAGCTCGAGCTCTTTCCCGCCCTTGGACAGCGGACGCAGCAGCAGCCGCAGCGGACGCAGCAGCCACAGTGGAGGTGACAGCGGCACCAGCAGCCGGACGCAGAGCCCCGGACCGAAACAGGTGAGCTGGGCGGGAGTGGCCTCTCACGGAAATGGGACGGAGCTGCAGTTATTACAGTCTAAACTTGATCAGGCACTCCACCACATTCAAATACTCTCGGACCGAATCAAACACTTGGAACAGGAAAACAGTAAACTGAAAGCACCCGCCAAATCTAAGGACCCTCCTCCAAAACCACTTCCAACCCAGTCAAAAAACACAACAGGATTACAACAGAAAATTTCTGTTGTGTTGTCTGTCATGTTTTTGGCATGTCGTATCTGTTGTCTGTCTTGTTGTGCTGTAGTCTGTCCTGTTGTGCTGTAGTCTGTCCTGTCGTGCTGTAGTCTGTCCTGTCGTGCTGTAGTCTGTCTTGTCGTGCTGTAGTCTGTCCTGTCGTGCTGTAGTCTGTTGTGTTGTCTGTCATGTTTTTGGCATGTCGTATCTGTTGTCTGTCTTGTTCTCCTGTAGTCTGTCTTGTTGTCCTGTAGTCTGTCCTGTTGTCCTGTAGTCTGTCCTGTTGTCCTGTAGTCTGTCGTTTTTTCCATCCTGTGTCTTGTTTGCTTTGTTCTTGAAGCAATTTTGCTGTATACACATGGGTAGCTGCAGAGCTAGCAGTCAGCTCAATGCATGCATCCCAAAGCAATGGAGTGCCAAAAACACTGTACTTACAGTAAAAGCTTGCTTTATTGAGTCAATGTAACCACTGGTGATTTGAAATATTCGCAGCCTGCTCATGGTTTCTGGCCTGAATCGCACGCAACTTGGTGGCTTGCTCGACTTCCGCGCAACTCTTGGTCGCTTGCAACTGAAAAAAAAAATTGAGGAATTAGTGAGAGGTAACAAATTTGAAGACCATTGCATTGTTTCAATGACTAAAAACAGCTTTTTCAGCAAGCACAATTAGTCTCATTTCACACTAGCTTCCTGCAGTAAACTTCATGTACCAATATGTCATTAACAATTATTTGCTCACGGCCCCTGACGACTGTGTATAGTTCTATGGTGTCAAATGCTTGTTAGCTCCGAGCCGCTAGCCTTACACAGGTCAACGCAGGCAGCCTCGGAGGGCAATTGCAGCTCCGATAATTAAGCCAATGATTCTCAGAAGCTTTCTGGTCCTGTGGGAGAAGCATTGGCTGAGCGACACATGAACAGTCACTCCAGTTGCCTTAGTTCCATTGAAGAAAACTCACAGAAGATTCATCCACCATTCTGACTTCAAAGCACCCATACAAAATGCGTACCTATACCTTCAAACAAGGCTGACTAATTATGGGTATAATTATTGCAATGAAATACCAGTCAGCACATGTAGTTTCAAATCTAAAATTATATGCAACTCGACGAACAACAAAAAGCATTACACAGCAATTAAAATAACCAGCATTTGTTTAAAACATACCTCAGAGGAAATACGAGACATCCACTACTCTCCAACGGTTCATGACCTTTGTACACCAGCAAATTACACTTCCTTTCTGGCACATTTGCATGCAGAAAGTGAGCTGATTTTTAAGAATCTTTCCGGGGTGCAACAATTCGGAGAAACCAGGTTTTACAGAAAAACAAAGAGCCGTATACATTGCATCCCATGCCCAGAGCAGTGCACTTAAAGAAGACTGCAGCCTCTTCCATAAACAAGGCTGAATGGTGGGCCTGACGGTATGGCATGGTAACGAATTTTTTACCAGCCAAAGACACATACACAAAACCGAACCACACAGGACAAGGGCAGGTAAAAAAAGCTACGTGAGAGACTATTTCATACAGATCATGATATTACATTCATGTAATTCAGGATCTGATTCATGTGATTATACAGGGAGGTTCTGCTGCTAAGTGCATGTAGAGCTCTGCATGCATTTCTAAACCCAGCTGTGAGCCTATGTCTAAAATATTTTTCTAAATAGGAAGTAAGGTATGCATCATTGGAAAACAATACCTACCACAAACAGCTGAGGAGAGATGGCACAGCCAAAAGCCGGAAGCACGAATGGCCCAGCAGATACTGGCAGCTGGGCCACAAAAAGCAATGAGGTGACCCATGACAAAAGAAATGAGCAGATTGTATATGATGCACGCATATACATTTTTTGAGTAGATTTACATGACTGTCACAACCACACTGAAAGATGAGCAGGCTGGAATACCACTATTTTTATGCATGATGAAAAGAGCGTAACTATTAGAATATAGCATGCACAGGATTTAGTTAATTACAACAAGGGTGCCTTGCACCAGCATCGAAGGTATTTTTAAATTGAACGTAGTGACCAGTAGAGCAGTCTGCTTTGCACAAATGACAAGAGAGGATGGAAAAGGCATGCATTCATTAGCAAGAAGCACGATATCTCACATCACAGCATGAAACGAAAATTGGTATTGCATTTAACAAATCTGCACGTAAATAAAAACTGCAAAAAATTATCTAGTGGCACTGCAAGTAAGGGCATGGGAAAAAATACCGAAGAAAACTGGTGAGTGTGGTGCAGGGAGGTCTGTGGGTAGGGTCCCGTGCCTGGGAATAGTTCCAAACACGGAGAATCGCCGGCAGCACAGCTGGTGGCAGTCAACCAAGAATAAATAAGAGAAAGCGGAAATCAATAACAAACCATCACCGATACCGAACGACTTGAAAGCGGGCGGCACAAACGAGGCATATAGCAAAAAGCTTGAAATCCTAAATAAGTGCGCAGTTGCATCCCAAACAGTTCTCAAAGCTCTGAAGGCGAGGAAGCATCGACACCTACACCTCAGGGCAGACGCAAGAACGATCTAACTTTGACGTAATACTGTCTCAAATTCTGTTCCATGACAAAGCACAGATAAAAATTTACAAATGACTAGGCAAGGAATATGCCCCAGCCTTTCACACGCGATCATTGTCCCCGAAAAAAATTGTATGAGAAATATTAAGCCATAAGCACTAATCCGATGTGTACCAACACCGACCACTCTGTTCGCAGCTTGCCTAGCGCGAGTGCTCCGTCGAACGGCACTGCCGCTCATCATCATCTTTTAAGTAGCACAAATCAATCCGATAGGCACCAGTCGCGAGAGAACTCGACCGTTGTCAGTTCCCTTGTCCGTCCGCAGCTGGCTGGCCTAGCGAGAGCACTCAAACGTGGCACTGCTCGCTCATCGTCGTCTCCTACGTAGCACATATATATGCTATTGGAATGTAGTAAACATATTCTGTAGTTTTTCGCAGCGCTATTTAGCGACCGCATAACTCTGTTGTGATATCTGGTGGCATGTTTATTTACCACGGCACCCGAGTACCAAACGCAGAGAGAGACTATGGAGCAACAGTTGCCATGCAGGCTATACGCCCGTTCTTTTCTGGTAACGCATTATAAATGAGGCAACCGCATGCTGACTGCCTCCACTGCCATCCCTATATAGGCGCACACTAATAACGCGTGCGAATAGAGATCAGAAGTAAAGAAACGTACACGGGACTCACCGATCATGCGTCTCATCGAGGCTTAGTAAAACCGCCCATTCTTCTTTGTTGCCTCTCCAGATGACAAGAAGTCGTAGCGCTGCCTTTCTTCATGGCTTTACCCGTTCAAATTCACCAAAGTTGACAGGGCGTAATTCTCGTCGTTCGTTTCCAAATCACACTTGCGTTCTTCATACATGTCCGCCGCACGAGCACTCAAACAATGCTACGAAAACCCAAATAATAAAAACGTGACGCGTCGCTCGCACTGCCGTGCTGCTAAACATGGCGCCGACGGCTGCAGTTTTGCCCTTCGTTTCTCTAGTTTAGCGTCGTTGAAAAAAAACCCACAAATGAACATTTTTTTATTACTAATATTTGAACCGTGTTCGCACTAAAATCAAATAAAATTTTTTCATGTTATTTTTTTTATTAATTGCGAATACAAAGGCGCTTTTAGATATTTTTGCTGGCATGCCGTTTGTAGAAGCTGCGATCCTGTGATCCCGTCACCCAGACCCCGGATGTCCTAGCAGACGACGGAGCAGACGACGGCGCAGACGACGGAATGCAATTTCGATTGACAGCAGCTAAAATCCCTTAATTGCGACAAAAAAGGCAAAGAAATGCACCGTATCGCAAACTGGTCCATATCAAGGATATGTTCGACGAGAGTGGTAGGACAGAGAGCAGCTGCGATGCATTACTTTACGCGACAATAGCATGCTCGACGGAGATCTACATGAAACTGAGAGCTTAAATGTGACCCGTATAAAGCGGATTACTTTGATATCAACTGCGTTACGGAACTACGACGATACTTGCGTCACACTTTAGCTCAAATGCGACAGCGGCCCGCACTCGCCGCATCCTGTTCGAGTGTATTTTCACTAGCAAGAGCCCACATGGAAGCCGATCGACAGAAGCAACTGTGTTTTCGAGTTCAGATTGTTCCGAGAAATACGAGCAGCTTACTTTAGCAGGTACTCGAATTCAAGTTCTCAGCCTGTGTGTCACGTACGGTGACGATGGCGTCGAGGACGAGCTTAAGAATCGCCTTAACATGGCCGCAACGCAGCCGGTATCCCAAGTATTTTTGCCCTGTACTGCGAACTTGTGCTCAGTCGCAGGCCAGCTGCTAGCTCGATTTGGCAGCCTTGCGATTACAATTCGCAAGTTGCTGAGCCAATCTGTGAGCGAGCCGAGCTGTCAGCAATGACGCTGCTCGCGAGCGCGCCGGGCGACGAGCTTCGGCCTGCTCCCTGGCTGCCGTATTCGTAGCTAAGCTTAGCCGGTTTCACTTCGATGCAAGAGCTGATAGCGCTTCGATACTGGCAAGCGCTGAGGTGCTACTCTTTGCACTGTAAGTACGTATTATTGTGAACTATGTCTCGTAGTGAAATAAAGATATGCTCGGGTCCGCCCGAATGGTGATGATGGCGTCGAGGACGAGCTTAAGAATCGCCGCAACGCAGCCGATATTCCATGCATACATGTGTGCTAAATTTGTTCAGCTATGCTGCAAACGTGGGCAGAAATTCTCGCTCAATCGCAGGCCAGTCGCTCGGTGCTCGATTTTCCAGCCTTGCGTGCGCGCTTCGCAAGCTACGGAGCCAATCATTGAGCGAGCCGAGCTTTCGGCAACGACGCTGCCCGCGGTCGCGCCGGGCGACGAACTGTGCGCTGCTCGCTGGTTGCCCTTGTAGTCGCTAAACCTAGCCGATTTCACATAGACGCTGTAGCTGAGTGCGCTTCGGAACTGGCCAGCACTGAGGTGCTACCCTCGGCACCGTTGTACTGTGAACCCCGCGTCATAGGGAAATAAAGATATGCTCGGTTTCCGCGACCCCTTCAAGAGCGGAGCTAGCAGAGGCCAGGAAAACTGCAGAGCACCAGAAAAGCGGTTATGGGAGGAAATTTGCATTGCTGTTATCGCTTCTACCAACAACTCGACATTGGCTAACGATACTCTCCCAGAGCTTTGGTCGTGAACAAACAATACCAGTGCATTTTCCTGACGCCGGCAGCCGGCATCCAGGCCGGCAGGCCGGCCCCGAGAAGCGCACCCTTACGATTTTATGGCCGTGGCGCATATCGAAACCACCACGACATTCCCCTCTTCGCTCAGGTTGTAGTAGCACACTGTTAATAGCGAGGGACCAGACCAGTTTAAAGGACCGAGCGCGAGGGCGCTGGAGACTGGGCCAAAGCGTGCGACTGACGTCATTCCCGAGACTTCTCATTTCACGTGACAATCAAACGAGCAGGCGACCCGCACGTCACCCTTGTAGGTGTGAGGAACGGTGTCGTGGAGCTGCTGCCTGATCGCAAGCGACTGCTCGTCGCATGCCCTTTGCTACTTGCGAGTGTGAATGGGCATTAAATGCCCGTTTGAAGTAGGGAGTCCCAGAGTTAGCGCGAGTTAATTCAGCCCCCTGGTCACGGAGGGGGAGCCCCCAACAAGTACATCCTGGAAATCACTCAGTGACCTAATTCTTGCGGCACGACTTCATGTCGCAGAACTCGTCATCCAATCCTTGGCATCGCGGGATGTAACGCCACGCAAGCAGACAAATATCCGGGTCCTTGTTCCGCAGGGAAATTACAGCGAAGGCGTGACGCAACGGCCCACGCGCGCGCCCTTTCTAGGTGTCGGTGTTGAAATACACTGACGGCTGTGTTGGGACTTAGAATATTTACGCTGTTCTCAATATTTAGCGAAGTGGTTGTGTCACTGTCCTGAAATTTTCAGCAGAGGCAATGAACGAAGTCGTAAAAATATTTTTCTTTCTGATCATTTGATAAGCAGCATGCGCCGCTATAAAACTGAGACGTGGAAACTGGATATGGGAGTCACCGTGATCATTTATGCAGGCAGCAGGACATGCGTGCGTAGACATACACATGCTGCCTTTGTGATAGAAGGACGATTAGTGCGAGTAATTTTCCAGCTTTTTCGCGATCATGCAGGTTACTCTCACTATGCGCGTACTTCGTTAGGCGCCGCGTATATGTGCCCTTAGCCTTTTTTTCGCATGTGGTAGTGGATACATTACGTTATATGGCGAGACGCTCACGTCACAGCAGACAAGAGGACACTGACCTTCGGTGGCGCCATTCGTCGCGCTCACGGCGACTGGCATGCAGACGCTAGCGTGGCTGGCAGCATGCCGCCATCGCAAGCATGGGCACATTCACAGGCATCGCTGGCTTTATCGCTGGTGCATTACAGCTTTGTGGGCTTTAAAGCCGCATTACTCTTAAGCATGGTCTTCTTTCGCTCACACGTACTTCATGTGCAAACTGACGGGATGAGAGCGCGCGAGAGATGTCTCTCCTCCCTGCCAATTCTCGTCTCGTCTCGGGCTAGGTCTTGGGAAACGATTTGAAAACACGATCGCGTTTGTGAATTAACACTTCATTTAATTAACTTGATGGTCGTCATCGACCAGAGCAAATCGAATCGTCTTCGCGGCTCGTCACAGTGAAAGCGATTTAACACGCCATTGGTGAATATCGACGGCGGAACAGAATTTCGAGAATTCTGTAGCAAAACACCATTACCATCGACTGCAATCTCTCGCATGATACATGCCTCGACAGGTACCTGTCGCAAGACAGAACCCACGACAGGTATCTGTCGCAAGACAGAACCCACGACAGGTATCTGTCGCAAGACAGATCCCAAGACAGGCTGTTGTGTCGCGCGATCTGAACCCGCGACAGGCAACTCTGTCGAGGCACGCAGACCCTGTCTCATGGCACGACTCTTCCTGTCGCACGACAGCACCTGCGACAGAAACCTGTCGCGCGACAAATCCTGCGACAGGTACCTTCTCCGCACGACAAAATACAGGAATGATGACTGTCGTGCGACCGGACCCACTACAAACACCTTTGTCGCGAGAAAGAACCCACGACACAAGCCTCTGTCGCACGACACAATGCACGACAAGACAGCTTGTCTTGCGACACAAAATTTTGTCGCGCGACAGATGCACGACAGAAAATCCTGTCGTGCTTTTTGATCGGGAATGCACGATGTCACAGAAATGGAAACTACTGTATCCGCATCAGTCGAAACCCCAGTAAGCGTAGTAAGCAAGGAAGAAACATCTCGCAAAAAACGAGCAGTAGCTGATGTTAGAAATCCCTCATTGGAGGATAGAGTCCCAAAACTCGAACAAAAAGTGGAAGATCACAGTCAAACTCGATACCGTAACACAAACAGTTAACAATTTATCACAAAGACTCGAACAACACATACACGATGTAAGCCACAAGTTCGGGGTAATCGACAACACTTTACAGGAAATTTTACGTCGGCTTCCCCCGTCAGCTCAAGGGGCGCCAATCGATCTATCTCCGCAAAATGACCAATCCTAAAACCATAGCAATTTGGCAGTGGAACTGCAGGTCTATGCGCAACAAAAACGCAGATCTGCAGTTACACATTCAATCGCAATACGAAAAACTTGACGTATTAGCGATCCAAGAACCTAGAATGTCTCGACTAAAACTGCCAGGGTACCGGGCAGTTCTGCCATGTCACATCACAGAACATCCTTTAACCACTACGATGATACATAGAAACCTTACCGTTGTTAACCAAGACTTTGAAAACGTAGAGCTTGATTGTATATTAGTAGAAATTTTACCCAGCAAAAGAAACTCCTCTCTTCATACTGAACGCATACAGCCACCCCAGGGCACCGGCTGGACCTGCGAAAGCCGCTATACTGAAAGCCCTACCAATTGCAGGCCAAAACCCAACCCTAATTGTGGGCGACTTCAACGCTCAACACGTGCAATGAGGACACGCAACAATAACTAAAAAAGGGACGGCCCTAATTGATTTTATCCACCAAAGAGGGCTAACCCAATACTCGGATCCCATGCAACCTACCAGGATAGGCAACAACGTGAACAGGGACACGTGCTCGGACCTCACGATAGGCAAGAATCTCCGAGACTTAAGCTGGAGCAACACTAGACATAATCTGGGAAGTGACCATTATATCATAGCATCTAAAATCACCATTGGCAATCTCAAACCCCAACCCAGAAAAAACAAAATCACCGACTGGGAGAAACTTAGGACGATCCGCGACCAAAATCAGGAACCGATCACAGACCTAGAACAGTGGACACAAACCTTCCTGTCGGATGTGGGAAAGGCCACTAAAGAACTAATACATGACCTAGGCGTAAATACGATTGACAGCCGACTTACACACATGTAAGAAGCAAGGCAAAGCCTAGAAAAAAGATGGCTTAAACAAAAACACAACAAAAAGCTGAGAAACAGGATACTCATAGTCACAGAGAAAATTCAACACTACTCCGCAGAAATCGCAAGACAGCAATGGAACCATATCTGCGAAAATGTAAACGGCAATCTAGGCACGAGAGAGACGTGGAAATTTCTGCGGCATCTGCTTGATCCGGAATCCAACAAAGCTACGACTCAAAGGGAAATCACCAAAATTTTAAACATGGGCCCAGGCACGGATCAAGATATTATAAACAACTACAACAGAAATACTTCTGCACATTCCGAGAGACGCAGTCCCTATCCGATTAAAAAGGACAACCTAACCCCACCCTGGACGCTGACATAACAATAGCAGAAATAAGAGCAGCACTCCATAAGATACGCACGACATCCGCCCCGGGAGAAGACGGCATTAACAATAAGACACTCATAAACCTAGAAGACGCTTCCATCACAACCCTCACAGACTTTGCGAACGAGTGTTGGAGGGACGGAAAGCTCCCAGCGGCTTGGAAACATGCCATTGTTAAATTCATCCCAAAACCGGGCAGGAAGCTCGCGCTCGAAAACCTCAGACCTATTTCGCTTACTTCGTGCATAGGAAAACTGATACAGCACGTCATACAAGACAGACTCCAGTCTCACATCCGCAAAGAGAATTTATATCCACACACTATGATTCGCTTTAGACCACATTTATCAACACAGGACACGATGCTCAGACTAGCAAATGAAGTTCTATCTCAGGAGCAAGGAAAAAGCACCAGGGCAATCCTAGCTCTAGATTTAACAAAAGCGTTTGATAACGTCAAACACAAAGCAATCCTAGAATCTCTTTCATCGTTGAATGTAGGCGAAAGGTCGTTTAACTACATCAAGGACTTTCTCTCCGATAGAACGGCTAAAATTCAAATTGGCACTATCAAATCCGACACCTTCAGTTTAGGAGACAGGAACGCCGCAAGGATCGGTCCTCTCCCCCTTCTTATTCAATATAACCCTCATAAAAATGGCACACGCACTCGCAAAAATCCCAGACCTGGAACACTCTTTGTACGCGGACGATATCACCCTTTGGATCACCAAGGGGATTATCGCCACGATACCAGATACGCTACAACAAGCGGCAGATGTAGTAGAAGAGGAGGCACAAGCCGCGGGACTCGCGTGTTCCCCCTAAAAATCCGAAGTCCTCATCCTACATCCAAAGCGTCAAAGAAAGAATAAAGCACCTGAGATCAAAATCTACGTGGAAGGGGCAGACATCCCAGAAGTGGAAACGCTAAGAATCTTGGGAATGCTGATACAGTCAAACCAAAAAAATGACACACTAATTAAGAAGCTGAGACACACTGTCAACCAAATCTCTTTCCTCATCAGCCGCATCGCGAATAGTCGAGGAGGAGTTAAAGAAGCCGAGACCAGGAAACTAATACAAGCCTTTGTTCTTAGCAGAGTCATCTACTCTACACCATACGTCACCCTCACAGTCAGAGAAAGAGACGACCTGGATTCTCTAATTAGACAGTCGTACAAAATTCCGCTCAATCTACCTCGTCATACTCCAAATGAAAAACTACTACAGTTAGGAATTCATAACACCTTAGCGGAAATGATGGAAGCATACCTCACCGCACAATATGAAAGACTATCAGGCAATGAAACGGGACGTTTCATCCTAAAGAAAACAGGAATACAGTATGAACGAATCCGTACACCCAGGTTGCCAATTCCAAGACACGTGCACGAACACTTAACAGACCCTTCTCTCCCTAAAAACATGCACCCACACTACGATACAGACAGAAGAAAGGCTAGGGCACAAAAACTTCACGAAAGATTTTAAGTTCAGGAAGACACGGCGCACGTGGACGTGGCAGAACATGAGGACAGAGACGCCTTTTCCCTGGCAGTTGTCGATCGTCAAGGTTCTCCCCTTGCTTCGGCGACAATCGATAAACCAAAATTTCCGGAGGAGGCCGAAGAGCTGCCATAGCTTTAGCCATTACCTCCACCACTGCCAAATACATCATCAGCGACTCCAAAAGAGCAATTCGAAATTTTGCAAAAGTCAGGGCTCACACTGCAGCCATCAAAATCTTACAAAAAATCTCCAATACCCGCCAGATCACATTGATCTGGGTGCCCGCCCATTCGGACCATTCTGGAAACGAGGCGGCGCACCAATTTGCCCGAGGATTCGTGGTTAACCGGGAGGTGCGCTACCCCGAGCTCAGATCGGCCAAGGAGCGAGTGACAACCTATAAAGAAATCACTACCCACTTCAAGAAAGAAAGACAGGTCTTCCCAGAAGCACATAAATCTCTGAGTAAAACACAACAAGTCAGTTGGGGCAGCTCCATACAGACACTTTCTTTAATCCATAAATGTACTCTATGTGGTTCCCGGAGCAGTACAGCCCGTCTGTTCTCTCTGTGGGCACCAAAAGGCAGACACACCGCACATCCTATACTCAGTAACTCAAGACAAGCCTTCGCACAGTCTGCAGCTCTCTACCCAATCTCAGTGGGAGGCCGCGCTGCTCAGCTCGGACCCGGAGGTTCAACTTCGAGTCACAGAGCGAGCCGAAGAGGTCGCCGAACGGCATCGTCGGTCGGCCACCTGGCGTCCGGCCAAGAAGAGGAGCCCACCGCGGGGAGGGGAACATCACCCCAATCCACGCCTGAGACCTCTTCTTTAATTAAGTTTACCTCCTCCTCCTAGTAACCATGCAACCAATTAAAGGGATGGTATTGTAATGCTCCAAGTGCGACTGAGTTTAGTTAATTAGTTAATTAACCAACTAGCCTAATTAACCTTTCAAGTCAGACCAGATAAATAAATAAAACCGAGTAGGAAATTGGTCGAGTTGAGGAATCGAACCAGGGTCTTCGGAGTGCGAGACGAGCACACTAACCACTCCACCATGTCAGCTGGATGGTTTGAAATGAACAAAGGTGCGTCCAGTGAATACGGTCTCTTCGTTCGCTCCCATCTTTCTCCCTTCCATTACGGCGAGGTTCAGGTGTCAATCGAGACATGCGAGACAGATTTCGTTTCCTCAAAAACCAATTTACCGACGAGCGAGGCGCACAGCCGAACAGGTAAATTGGTAAATTGGTTTTTGAGGAAAGGAAATGGCGCAGTATCTGTCTCTCATACCTCGGCGGACACCTGAACCGCGCCGTAAGAGAAGGGAGGAAGGTAGCAGTGAAAGAAGAAAGATGGAAAGAGGTGTCATAGTGCAGGTCTCCGGAATAATTTCGACCACCTGGCGATCTTAACGTGCACTCACATCGCACAGCACACGGGCGCCTCTGGCGTTTCGCCTCAATCGAAACGCGGCCGCCGCGGTCGGGTTCGAACCCGGGTACTCCGGCTCGGTAGACGAGCGCCTTACCACTGAGCCACCCGGAGCGGTCAAGTGCTTTCGTCACTTCATCTCACCCCCGCTGCTCTGTGCGCATGAGCTGGGTTTCTATTAGCGACGGAGACGCGCATCGTCTGCTTACTGCTTGCCCCGGCCAGCGCAGCCCTAAAGCAGGTTGCGATGCTCTGAAGTTAGGCTTAGCTTAGTTTATTAAGTTTATTATTAGCCTGTAATGCCTCATAATGTCGTTCGCAGCCATGTCGGCAGCCGTGTCGGGAGATGTGTAGGGAGATGTGTTCGCGTTTCGGCGTCGCTACTTAAAAAAAACTGTGTCGAGGCTGAGAATCGAACCATTCGAATGGGTCACAACTAAGTAGTCATGACTCATGACGTACTAGTCATGATTGGTTACTGACTAAGTAGTCATGATTCGTTAATGACAAACTAGTCATGACTAGTTAAACGATAACTGGTCAATGACTAGCTAGTCATAACTAATTAGTTGATGACTAACTAGTCATGATTGATTAATGACGAACTAGTCACGACTACCCAGCCACGACAAACATGTCATGACTAGTCATGAGTAACCAGTCATTAACCAGTGATAACTAGTCATGACTGGTTATTGACTAACTAGTCATGACTGCATAATGAATAACCGGTCATGACTAATCAGTCATTGGTAAAAATTTCTTATGACTAACCATGCCTAATGACTCACCAGTCATGACTAGTCATGAATGGATAATGATTAACTAGTCATGACTAACCAATCATGACTAAATAGTTATGAGTTATTAATGTCTAGCTAATGACTATCCATCATGACTGGTTAGTCATCACTAGTTAGTGATTAACCAATCATGGCTAACTAGTGATGAGTGCTTAATGACTTGTTCAAATGCCAAATGAGTAGTTAATGACTTCAAATGCCAAAGGCCCTGGTGAGACTTCCAAATTCCTGGTGAGACTTCGCATGGGCTCCAATATAATCATCGCAAGTACTCCCTACGACGACACGGCTGAGGCTCTCCGCTGCATAACCAAGCTGGTCCTAGGGGGCAAGGAATATCACGTCAATGCTTATGTGGATGCGCCGGAAGACGTCGTGCGGGGCGTGATTCACGGAGTTGACCCAGGGACACCGTCCGAAGAACTTTTGGCCAACCTCCGTGTCCGAACCCAGGGAGCAGAAGTACTACAAGCCCGCATGCTGGGCAAGACCAAAACAGCGGTCATTACGTTTCGCGGCCCGATCATTCCCCGCTATGTCATATATTACGGGGGTGAGATGGCCTGCTATCCGTTCAGACCTACCCAACAAGTATGCCATGTGTGCCTGAGACTAGGGCACAGATCGGACGTCTTCCCGACCCCCAACATCAAAGTATGCCAGAATTGTGGCCAACACAACCCCGAGCAAGACCATCCCTGCACAGTAAAGTGTGCTATCTGCGAGGGAAAACACCAAACTGGATCCAAGGAATGCAAACAGCGTCTGAAGACCAACACTACTCCTCCCACCTCCCCCAAAACACCAAAAAGCAAGGCAGGCTCAGCCGAATCGACAAGTCCAAGCGAGATTTCAGGTGGTTCTCATCGGAAGACGAGGAGGCCGAGTATACCGACCGCTCCAGCTCCCGATCCAGATCCAGAGGGCGATATAGTTCCCGGTCCAAGTCAAGGCCAGGAGACCTTTCCCTCCCAAAACACAAGCAAGACAAGGCGAAGCATGAGACCAAGACCAGCCAGGGCCAAGGACCTCCACCAGGGAAGAAAATGGACTCCCCCGACAAAAGGGTAAGCTGGTCTCAGGTTGCCGTCTCCCCTGCTCAAAACAATACTAATACATTCCAGGATTGCAAACAGCTAGAAAATACTAACAAACAGCTCAGAGCAAAAATAGCGGAGCAAAACCAACGCATACAAAGGTTAGAGGAAAAGGTCAACCAATTTCTTAGCTCTCGCTCAACAACACCTAGCCCAGTACAAGCATAACCAGGCCCAGCAAGTATGGAAACTGAAGACCTCAGCAATCTACGGCCTCAGACGCAGAACACAACTCCCCAAGCCTCTGTTCAATGCCCTCCTCCTGACACAAATGTTGAACAACCAACTCTCCAACAAATTATGGTCCAAATCCAGGCTCAGATGCAAGCTCTGCAACAACAAATGCAACAACAATCCCTCCAGATGCAACAGCAAATTTCCGCTGTGCAAGAAGAATTCAATTCTAAAATCCAAGTCGTCACGCAGGGAGTCAGGAAACGCGCAGGACTGACTGACAACCCCCGGGCCAAAGTCAACAGAAGACACACAAGCGTGGCTGACGTCAGCGATTGTGAATCCGTTGCTAGCAGTCAAGATGGCCCCCTCCCCTAAACAAGCACAAAACCACTTAGAAATCTGGCAATGGAATTGTAGAACTTTCAAAAATAAGGACAGTTCCTTGCTTATGTTCATTCAAAAGTCTCCTATGCCCCCGGATATAATCTGTCTCCAGGAAACCCGCGTGGCTCCTTACCTTCGTGGATATTATACAATGGCACCTACGGACTCGCCGAGAGTAGCTACTCTTGTGGCCAAATCAGTTACGACAGTCCCACACCAACTCCCCTTCATAGATATTAACCATGTTCTAGTTGAAGTTCTGCCGCAAAAGAGGGGAAAGCAGAGCATCTTTATCCTAAATATCTACAGCCCTCCAAGCCGCAAGAAGGAAGATTTTCTGCCTATACTAACAGAATGCACCAGAATAGCCCAGGACAGCCCCTTGGTGGTTCTGGGAGACATGAATGCAAGGCACAGCTCCTGGGGCTACATAAGCGACTCTCAAAAAGGTGTTAATCTACTTGAAGCCGTGGAAATGCTAGGTTTAGAACTCGTCACTGATATTACCTCTCCTACCAGAACAGGGAACAGTATTAGCCGAGATACCTGCCCAGACCTCACCTTCATTAACAACATTAATCACGCAACCTGGACTAACCTAGGGGAATCCTTGGGCAGCGACCACAACATCTTAAGTCTCTCTATACCAACTGCCAGAATCAGAAGACCTCTGGGAAATGTACACATCACGGACTGGACAAAATTCAGAGACTGCCCGCCGCCAGAAGGAGGCATTAAAAATATTCAAGAGTGGACTCAACTAATCAAAGATGCCCACTCAAGCAACACTCGAACCATCCAACGGACCGTAGAAGCACCGGACGTAGATCGCCACCTATTGCATCTATGGGAGGCTCGAAAAGGCCTCACTAAACGCTGGAAAAAGCAGCGTCTCAATAGAAAACTAAAACTACGAATTGCTAAGATTACACAGCAAGCGCAAGCATATGCTATACAACTGTGTAGACAAAACTGGTCTGAGTTTTGTGCTTCCCTGAAAGGCACTCTAAGCACAGCCCAGACATGGACCATCATAAGATGCATGCTCGACCCAAATAAGGCCAAATCAGTTACCAGCCGAACTCTCTAAACAGTTGCCCATAAGTTTCAAGGCACAGACCAAGACCTCATAACAGCCATGCATCGCAAGTACATAGGAGACCACACCCCTCCATGCACCCTGACCTATGAAGGACAACAAAATCCAAGCTTAGACGCCTCCATAACGGTATCTGAAGTTTATGCTGGAGCAAGAATAGCTCAGCGGAACACAGCACCGGGCGGAGACAAGGTTACCAACGCTATAATTCGAAACCTCAGCAACGACCATCTGAAAGACCTAACAGAATACATTAGCAAGGAGTTATGGGAGAAAGGCCAGGTTCCAGCTGAGTGGCGCCATGCGGACATCATTATGATTCCAAAGGCCGGGAAACCCCCGGCAGTAGAGTCCCTCCGCCCAATCTCCTTAACCTCCTGTCTGGGCAAACTGTATGAAAAAATCATACACACCAGACTCCAGAACTATATAGAAGATAACAACTTTTACCCCTACACTATGGTGGGATTCCGAAAAGGTCTCTGTACACAAGATGCCTTCCTAAGGATTAGCGAAGAAGTGATTAATACAATACCCACCCATGGAGAAAACCTTCTTTTAGCCCTGGATTTAAAAGGAGCCTTTGACAACGTCTCCCATCAGGCTATCCTAGAGGAGCTGAGTGGTCTAAACTGTGGAGAGAGGATATTTAACTACATCAAGGCTTTCCTCTCCAACAGAACCGCCACCATAGGCATTGGTGAAGTCCGTTCTCGTCCCTTCCCCATGCCTAACAAGGGTACTCCTCAAGGGGCTATAATATCCCCCCTCCTCTTCAATATTGCCATGCTTAAGCTAACAAGAAAGCTTCAAACGCAGCCCGACATACGCTACACGGTCTATGCCGATGATATAACTCTATGGGCCACACACGGCTCCTTAGCCCAAAAAGAAGCCCTACAAGAAGCCATACACAGGGTTGAAGAATTTGCTGCGGAAAGTGGTCTGGAGTGTGCCCCGGAGAAGTCTGAGGTCATTAGACTCCACAAACTCCCTTACACATCCCCAGGAGAAGTTGAGCTTTTCCTGGGTGGACGCAAGATTAATGAAGTGGACAATATCCGGATACTGGGGCTCTGGCTTCAAAGTAAACTCAGATCCGACCATATGATCAGAACCATCAAAACAACAGTTAATCAAATCTCAAGAATGATCCGCCGCATTCCTGGCACCGCAAGGGTATGAGAGAAGAGGACACCCTTAGACTCGTCCAGGCCCTAGTTCTGAGCACGATAACATACGGCCTCCCTTACCAAAAACTGGGCACTGTGGAAACCAGAGCTATCGATACAATCATAAGAGGTGCTTACAAAACTGCCCTCAATCTTCCAATAGCCACTTCTACAGAACGACTCCTAGAGCTTGGTCTGCACAACACTTTTACCGAGCTCCAAGAAGCCCTCTTGGAAAGCCAAAAAGAACGCCTTCTAAAAACCAATGCGGGAAGGACGATTCTGACTAAATTAGGGACATGGCCGGGGCTGGAGACAAGAGGCAGTAAAACCTCTCTTCCACTCCAAACCCGAGAAAAGATCACCGTTAGTCCAATCCCACGTCACATGCATCATGCTCATCAGCAAGGCAGACGACAAGCGCGAGCAAAGGCACTTCAGAAACACCTAGAAAGCGACCGTAAAGCCGTTTACGTAGACATTAGGGCCTACCCCACGCCGGGAAAGTTCTCAGTCGCTGCGATTGACCACCAACTAAAACCGGCTCTCCAAGCTTCTATATATGCGGAAAACCCCTCCTCTGCAGAGGCTCTGCAATAGCTATCGCCATCAAACATAAAGACCAAAGAGGAGAGTCCTCCCACGTTATAACAGACTCCCAACAAGCCTGCCGAGACTTTCTTAATGGCAGGCTTCCCTCAAGAGCAACACATCTACTTGGCAATCTCAGCCTAACACAAAGACTAACATGGACTCCTGGTCACGAAGGACTAGCTGGAAATGAGGTAGCCAACGATCTAGCCCGAGATTTAACCCACCGGGCGGATCCTCATCCCTACCCCACGCCCATGCCTAGCACCTATGGTGACAGATTAGAACATATTCGGCTGGAGCGCAGAAAATACCCATCCCCTCACATAAAACTAGGCTCCTTCGCAGCCATAGACTGGAAGAAAATTCAGACCAACACTTTCCCTAACTTGTTCATCCTACACAAGATTAGCCCCTCTCAATATCAGAATACATGCCCTTGGTGTGGAGCTTGCCCTACACTCTACCACATATCGTGGGAATGTACAACGAAACCAAAACACTTAACTGTATCCGACCCGACATATGAGCAGTGGGAGGTGGCCCTGACCAGCGAGACCCTGGATCAGCAACTTAAGTTGGTTCAGCAAGTCCGTCAGTCAGCTAAAGCCAGTGGCGCCTTGGACTAGGGGTGCCACCCAAGTTGCTCGAGCAACCTTCCTCATTTTAAATAAAAGTTTTCTCTCTCTTTCTCTCTCAGCCTCGATACAGTTTTGTTTTAAGTAGTGACCCCGAAACGCGGACACATCTCCATACACATCTCCCGACACGGCTGCCGACAGGGCTGCTAACTTCATTATGAGGCAATAAAGACTAATAATAAACTTAATAAACTAAGCTAAGCCTAACTTCCAGAGCATCGCAAACCGCTTTAGGGCCGCGGTGGCCGCGGCACGTTTTAGGCAGACGGCGCGCGCCTCCGTCGCTAATAGAAGCCCAGCGCATGCGCACACAGCTGCGGGGATGAGATGAAGTGACGACAGCACTCGACCGCCGCGGGTGGTGGTGGTGGTGAAATTAGGAGGAGGAGGAATACCATTTATTTCGGCCGAATATGGCGCGGCAGCCACCTCCGGGTCCGCACGCCGGCATCCGGGGAGGCAGTCTGTCGCACCGCGGCCGGAGGACATCCGATCTCGTCTAGGAGAAGAGGTCTCCAGCCTCGGCCGCCAGGCGGCCGGTGAAGCGCTGAGTTTTTTCGTCGGAGCTTCTCAGCGTGGTCTCCCATTCATCGCTAGTTTTAATCGCGTTGTGGCCTGGGGCACGAAAACATCTCCAAATTATGTGATCTAATGTTGCCACGTGGCCGCAAAATTTACAAATTTCGGTTTCTGCACAGTCCCTCTTCCGCCCTCTGGCACCCGTCCACCTCCTCCACAGGGCCGAGAAGAAATTTCGAGCTTGGCGTCTTCTCCAGTCGTACGACTCCTTTTTACTCACGGATCTATCCGGTGGCGGATATATCCTCCGGTCTTTCTTTAGATTTTCGGTTACATCCCTAAACGTACCAATACTTTCTTTGCTTTTAGATGATGTTGTGGAGGCGTCCGCAGCACCCCGCGGTAATGAGGAGTGGGCGAGCATGTGGGCAGCCTCGTTGCCGGCGAGACCGGCGTGTGCTGTGGTCCAGATTATAGTCACGCTTTCGGCGAGAGACGACTCGTTCAGAATTTTGGCAGCACGATTGCTGACTCTACCCTTGCTAAAATTCCTAACCGCCGCTTTGCTATCGCTGACGACATGTTTCACGCCTGGTCGTGCAATGGCAATGGCTATTGCAATCTCCTCCGCCTCTACCGGCGGTAGATCTCGGTTTGTTTCGATTCCTATGGTGATCCCGGTGTCTAATAGGGCGACTGAGGTTACGTCGCCTTCTTTCCCGATCGCTGCATCGGTGTAGGCGACCGATCCCGGCGGGAGTTTGTCCAATTTGTTAGCGAGGTGCTTAGCTCTGCTTTTCCTCCTCCCCTCATCGTGTACGGGATGCATGTTCTTCGGTATGGGGCATACTTATAGGTGCTTTCTGATTTCTCGATCTATGCTTTCCCTGACACTTTCGCCTTCCCCGAGCGCTACTAGGTTTACCCAGTCGAGAATTTCTCTACCTGCCGTCGTTCCTGCGAGTCGCTCTCTCTGGCATATCCTGACCTCCTCAGACAGCACTTTCCACTCATTATGCAAGCCAATTTTCTCTAGAATGTCGTTAGAAGTAGTTATTGGGAGCCCTAAAGCGCACTTCGTGCATCTCTTAATTATGGTGTTTATTTCCCGTTCTTCGCTCTTGTTGATATTTAGGAATGGAGTCGCGTAGCAGATTCTGCTCGTGGCAAAAGCTTGTACGAGTCTGAGTCTACTAGCCTCCGTGAGGCCACTCCTTCTGTTGGACGGCTTCTTAAAAACTCTGACTACAAGCTCCGCCTGGTTCTTCAATTTCTTAATCAGGCTTTTGTTACTACCCCTGCGGTTGACAGTCATACCTAATATTCTAATTTCATCTACTTTCGGGACCTCGTTCCCGTTGACTTTAATTTTGATATCTGGAGTTATCTTCCCGCTACTGCTGGTCATTACCAGGAGCTCTGATTTTTCTGGCGAACAGCATAGACCTACGTCCTCTGCGTGTTTGCTGATTATATCTGCTGCCTCTTGGAGCCTGGATGTGATGCACGAGCCGTTCCCTTTGCAGATCCAGACGGTCGCATCGTCCGCGTAGATGCTTAGTTTTAAGTCATCGAGATGCCCAAGCTTACGGGGGAGCTTCCTCATTACGATGTTAAAAAGGAAGGGTGAGAGCACAGCCCCCTGCGGAGTGCCTCTATTGCCCAGCGGGAACTCTTCCGATGTTAAGCCCTGAAAGCTGATGATCGCCGTCCTGTCTCGCAGGAATGATCTAATGTAGTTGTAGGTTTTTTCGCCTACTCCTAGCTCAGCTAGCACGTCCAGAATGGCGTCGTGGCTGACGTTGTCGAAAGCTTTCTGGACATCTAAGCCTAGACCGGCTTTCGCATCTTTTTTTCCTGAAGTCGCTGACTACATCGTTATGTAGTCTGAGCATGGTATCTTGCGTACAGAGGCATTGCCTGAATCCGACCAATTCAGCCGGCCACGCATCATTCTCTTCGGTGTATGTGGTTAGCCTCCTCTGAATGACTTTCTCTAGTAGTTTGCCTACGCAGGAGGTTAGTGATATTGGACGGAGATTCTCTAAGCCCGGCGGTTTTCCCTGCATGTGGATTAGGGTGATCTCAGCCCTCTTCCACTCTTCCTCTTCCACTTTTTGCCTGAACCAACCCTCATCAATTTGTGATGAAAATAAAAACGTTTCATTGAGTTATTGATTGATTGGGTACTTGACCACTCTGCCACACCTGATTTAGGTATCCGGTTAGGGCTCTGATCGATCCGTCGTCCAGATTGCCGAGCATCTTGTTGTTAACGACGTCCGGCCCGGGGGCGGATCGTCTCTTTAGGCCGTGCAGCTCCGCTCTGACTTCTTCTACTGTTATGGGCGCGTCAAGCTCGCTGTTCGCCGGTCCGTTGTAACCTCTGTAACGCGCTGTGGCTGGGGGAGCTACATACATGGTCTTGAGCTTCTCGATGAGCTGTTTGTCCGTACCCTTAATATTCTACCTCGCCTTGACCTGTTCTATGTTGGCAGCCGTTTTGGACTTACTGGGGTCTATCAGGAACCTGAGCAGTTGCCAGGTCTTGGCCCCATTCATGGTGGCCTCCATCTCGTCGCATTTGTTATCCCAACGCTGCGAGTCGAGTTTCCGTGCGTATTTTTCTATTTCGACGTTGTGTCTGGCTATCTCTCTCCTGATATTTCGGTTCCACTTTCGCTTTTTGAGTTTCTTCGTTAGCTCTTCTTTCTTTTTGAACATGCCAAATAGCCTGCTATCTATCGCCTTAGGGAGAGCTTCGCCTTTAATTTCTTCGGTGGATTCGTTTACATGGTTAATTAATTGAGTGGCCCAATTTTGAATGCACTCAATATCCCCCATTTCTTCCCGTTCTCTGATCTGTCTGAATTTATCCCAATCCACTTGGGTTTCCTTCCGATACACAGCGGGCTTAACGCTCACTTTCCTGCTTAGTTCTACCTATAGCACGTAGTGGTCGCTACCGAGATCCTGATGCTTGTTCGACCACTGGACTATGCAAGTTCTATGCCAGAGAGTCAAGTCCGGGTTTGTGTCCACTGACACGCTGTTGCCCACCCTCGTCGGGCATGTGATGTCGTTAGCGATGTAGAGGTTTGACTCATTGATGCCTTCCAGCAGCGTTTGACCCTTCGGGCTGCTGGTCGTGTAACCCCATTCTCGATGTCTGGCATTAAAATCGCCGGCTATTATAAGCGGGTTCTTACCTGCCAGGCTAATCGCTCTCTTAAATATCGGGCCAAACCTCGCCTTCGTGCACCTAGGGGAGCTGTACACATTGAGTAGAGATATTCTGCCTCGGTTCTTTTTCCCGGTCAGGATCTCCACAAGGACAGTTTCGGTCTCCCTGTTGCCTACTCCGTGCTGCACGACGGCTATGTTGCTTTTAACGTAAGTCACGACCTGGGTTTTACTTCCCTTCCCGCTATCGTAGCTTTTGTACCCCGAAAGCTTCCATACACCTCGCGTTTCCTGCAGAGCCATTGCCAAAGGCTGTGTGCTCTGGCTAGCTACGTACTGTTGCAACAGCCATCGCTTCATTGACAACGACCGGCAATTCCATTGCCAAATCTTAGACGTTTTGGGATCCATTATGATTCTGATATTGTACACCCGATGCGTTGCAAAGGGCTTGAAGCATCGTATCTAGCACCGAAAATCTCGCCACGAGTTTCTTGTTTAGGTTCAATTCGAAGTGTATGATTTCATCCTTGACCAATTTTCTAAACGCCACGTGCTTTCTGGCTTGTCCAATTACACTAGTGTCCTCTGATTTACGTTTCGCGGGCGTAGCCTGATCGATGTTCATTTCATCTGAGTCGTCAATGTCTCCACCACAATTGCTCTCGCTTGCCCCACCGGGGCAGCGTATGACGGGCGGCCTGAGCATCGGAGGTGCCGGTGCAGGTATTGCTTTTGCCTCTTTTAACTCATTAACTACCTCAACTAGAGATTTGAGGGTTTCTTTAATCCCTTTGATGTCTTCTTTAATTATTCTGATTTCTTTGCTATGCTCGGCCTGAGTCTGTTGTAGTACGGAAAGTTCCGAGTTTTTTGCTTTGGAGACCCCGCTAGCGAAGCTAACCGACTTACCGCCCGCGTTGGCTTCTTCCTTCGTCGTTGCTTGTCCGGCCGGCGTCTCCCCGGGCTTCGACCAATGTTTCTTGTCGTCCTTGGGTGGCGGTGGTTGTGGCGGCCCCCTGCTCTTGCTCCTGGATCTTGGCTCATTTCTGGTGGCGGATGCGCTGGAGTCTCTCGCACGGCCCGCTGTACTCGCGGCGTCGCCGCTTCCTCTCGATCTGCCTCGGATTTGCGTTGCCTCTTGCTGCTTGTTTTGAACCAGGATGGCTTCTTTCTCTGCTTGTCGGACTTTTAGAATGTGCGGGGACCGGTACATGCTTCTGCAGCTGTTGTGCCCCAGAAGGTGGCAGCCGCCGCACAGTAGGCATTGCGGCTCGCAATCTTGTTCGTGCCCCTCTTGCGGATTAAGCATTCTGCACCCTCGGCAGCGGGGGCTGGTGGGGTCCGGGCAGACGTCCGACCGATGTCCTAGGTTGCCGCATGCGTAGCACACATCGAATTTCTTTTTATAGAGGTTGCACCGGTATAGCAATCCGTTGAACCACACCTCTCTCGTAACTTCTTGGTCTTCGAAAATGATGAGCACGGTTTTGGATTTTTTCCCGAGCCTCCTCGCTCCAACGTAGCCAGCGTTATCTCTGAGCCCCTGCCGAATTTCCTGTTCCGTGACGTCCAGCGGAACGTCGTATATGGCGCCCTTGCCGCCCTCCGGCATGGCCGCGTGAGCTGTTGCGTCTATCTCCAATGACACGATTGTTATGGTCGTAATTTTCTCGTACCGCTTCGCCCTGCCGAGCTCCGGAGTCATAATTAGTAGGGACTGATTCTCCGGGTTGGCGATGAATCTGTCTTCCCCGTTCAGGTCGAGGCCTGCAGCCGTAGTCAGGACCTTGCCTTGCTTCGGTCCCGCTTTCCTCGTCAGCTGATCCGCGCCACCGTGCGGTCGCAGCACTACACGGAACATCTCCGTCGGTATTTTCGATCTGACCGTGCCGACGGATCTCTGGGCGAGTGACCTTCCTATCGCTCTTTGCCGCCATTTGGCGACCTCGGTCCCTTCGCACCCCTTCACGGGTTCCTCCTTCTTCGCCTCTGACGCTGCGTCGCATTCCTTCACATATATGCCACCTTGCCGGCGGAACCATGAATGAACCATCAACCGCCTCCATATTTCCATTCTTACTATTGTCAGAGTTCGGCTGGCAGCTCGCATTTGCCTCGTCCCGCCAGTCCATGCCGTCCTCGCTCTAAGGGTCTCCCCTCGAGGGCGGCTAGGCCGGACGCTAGGCTCGGACGCTAGGCATAACTTGGCGACGTGTTTGCTCCGAACTTTAGTCTCGTAAAAACCAAACTGGTGGACCCACCTTTTAGAGAGTTGGTTCCACTTGATCCTCGGGACTTCCGAAAATCGGTCTGAAGTGAGATGTTGCTGGGTGCACCCAAAAGCCGCCGAAAAAGGCCATTAACAGCAGAGCTCGACGTGGCAGCGTCTTCACTCCTCGGTGCCATCTCGCGGCGTTCCTGGTGGTGAAAACTTTTAATTGCTGAGAGTTTGGGAGCCACAGAGTGGCCCCGCTGCATGGTCAGCGTCCCTAGTACGGGACACCGCATGACAATGCCCCGTCTCTCGCCCGTTTCACCAGAGCCATGATGAAAAAACAGCGCAAGGAACGGGACGAAAACACGAAGGAAGAAGACACAGACACGGGCGCTGACTAACAACTGTTGTTAGTCAGCGTCCGTGTCTGTGTCTTCTTCCTTCGTGTTTTCGTCCCGTCCCTTGCGCTGTTTTTTCATCATGGATTACCAACTAGCCCGGCATCTTGCACTTCTGAACTTCACCAGAGCCCTTTGGGACTCAGGCGAGGAGCAGTTGAGGAGGGCAGTCTCCCATGCCTCTCTGGAAGGGGTAGGGGAAGGGGGGAGGTGGGGATTTTGAGTACATGCCCACACCATGTGGAAGATATCACAGGTCTCCCTACAGTGCCGGCATCGCCCATCCGTGTTAGGATCGTAATGCTTTAAGATTGCAGGACAGAGTAGAGTACCTGTCTGCAGGCGCCTTAAAGTTCGCTCCTCCGTCTTACTCAGCCCCTTTGCAGGGGCCCGGAAAAGGCGGTGGTTGTCGCTATAATGCGTTATTATTTCCCTTAATCGCAGCAGCGGCTGGTTAGTCTCCGAGCCAGAAGGGCTGGGATGAGGAGCGCGGTGAATAAGCGCTCGGGCAGCCGCGTCAGCGGCCTCATTACCTCGTAAGCCCTGATGGCCAGGAGCCGAAATGATTCTTTTCGGTGTTGAATCAGTGGCAGTCCGTCTTAGAATGCAAGCAGCTAAGGGGGAGATCTCCCCTGCCAAGTAATGGTCACATGCTTTTCGGTAGTCCGTAATGATGATTCTCGAATTGGCGTGGGCGGCAGCAAGCGCTATCGCTACTTCCTCGGCTCGCATTGAATTCGGGGCTCGAAAAGAGAGTCCATCAACGTGCATTTCCTGGTGAACGACAGCGGCCGTGTAAAATCCCGTGGGCGATGGCCCTACTACGTTCACATAATATACACCGGGTCGGGAGCCGTGTTGTTTCTCAAGAGCCCCAGCCCGCGCTTGTCGTCTGTTTTCGTGCATGTCGGTGTCCATGTTACTGGGGAGCGGGGAGACCCAGAGCATATGGCGCCACAGTACTGGGATACGTTCCGCCTCCTCTGGAGTGCAGTCGTGTTGGATGTGTAAGCGGTTTAGCAGGCGGCGCCCAGGGGCCGTCTGCATGAGCCGCGTGTATTGGTTCACGAGGTGGGCCTCCCGCAGCTCCTGGTAGGAGTTTATCACCCCCAATGCCTTGAGTTTGGCATTAGAGGCAGCCACCGGGAGATCCAGGGCTCGCTTAGTTGCCTTGCGGATGATGGCGTCTATTCGCGCCTCGTATTGCTTAGTAGTGCGGAGAAATGGCACGGCGTAGAGGATCCGGCTAGTCACGAAGGCATAGACGAGCCGAAGCGCGTCCCTGCCCCGCAAGCCGCCCCGCTTGTTGGAAACGCGGCGGATCATGCGCCCTACCCGTTCGCCTACTCTCTTGACTTTCACAATGGTGGAGTCCGGTCTTAGTCTGTGGTGAATGAAAAGGCCTATACTACGGAGCTTCTCCAGCTCTCTAATAGGACCTCCTGACAGAGAGATGTGAATTGCTGACCTATGCTTTGGGTTCGCTCTGACATGCAGAAGCTCTGATTTCGCTGGAGCACATTGGAGCCCACAGTCAGTAGCATACGCATCGACTATGGAAGCGGCCTGCTGAAGGCGGGCCTCCATGTCCCCAAGGCTCCCCTCAGTGGTGCAAATTGTAATGTCATCTGCATATAACGCGTGTTGAATGCCTTCCACCCTGGCCAGTTGGCTTGGGAGGCGCATCATAGCTATGTTGAACAGGAGCGGTCATAACACCGCTCCCTGAGAGGTACCACGTGTTCCCACCATGTAAGGGCCGCATTCCTCGCCCTCAATCCGAAGAAAGGCCTGGCGATTAGTCAAGAAATCTTACATGCGCGTAGGCCCTAGCCCCACAATCGCTAGAACTCCAGTTGGCCGGGATGCTTCCGTGTTTAACATTGTCGAAAGAACCCTTCAGATCAAGGGCGAGGATGGATTTGTCACTGTGTTCCATAGTTGTGGGTCGTATTACATCCCTGCGCAGCTGGAGAAGGACATCCTGTGCAGACATGTGGGGGCGAAAACCGAATATGGTGACTGCAAAGAAGCCCTTACTCTCCAAGTATGGAGAGAGACGATCCCAAACCATCGCCTCCATAAGCTTGCCCGCACATGAGGTCAGTGTTATGGGCCTCAGGTTGTCCGTGTTCACGGGTGGGTCAGTGGTAAGGCGCTCGTCTACCGAGCCGGAGTACCCGGGTTCGAACCCGACCGCTGCGGCCGCGTTTCGATGAAGGCGAAATGCAAGAGGCGCCCTTGTGCTGTGCGATGTCAGTGCACGTTAAAGAACCCAGGTGGTCGAAATTATTCCACAGACCTCCACTACGACACCTCTTTCCCTCTTTCTTCTTTCACTCCTACCTTCCTCCCTTCTCTTACGGCGCGGTTCAGGCGTCCGCCGAGATATGTGATACAGATGCTGCGCCATTTCCTTTCCTCATAAACCAATTTACCAATTTACCTCTCCCGCCAAGGTGTTTCGCGAGGACGCCGCCTGGGGATAAGCGAATGCGCATTCATGTCTTGCAACAGGAGGATTGACTGATATTGTTGCGCTGCTTTAGCAAGATCCAGTTTGTTTTAGCGAAACTGGGAACTAGAAATAAACGCTTCTGCATAAGGTCACTCACACTGCAGTTTTCCGTAATGAGAGCTGAGCGATGTGAAGTTGGAGACGGAAGATTCTTGAAGCGAATTAATTTCACAAGGTGCTGCAGTGGGCGCACCTTCTGGAGTGGCTTCGAAGCCGTATGGACGTTCAGATCCAAGGTTCATCAACTGTTAACAACGCTGCCTTTCTTGTTTTGTTACTGCTGTATTTGAAGCCAATTTTGGGACGGCCGCGAATTTTATCTGTCAAATGATCTTCAGAACCGAAACCCATACCACGTTGCCTGCAGATTAAAAAAATATAGTCATGGTGCATTACTGGCGCCCTGACAGAGTGCTCATTTTAGTGGCGCTTTAACCGAAGGAGAGTGGTAGCTTGGAAAGCAAAGGCGCATAGCTGCCCCCCTGAAACATTCGACACCTCAGTCGTGCTTTAAGCTACGTAGCGGTCTCTCCCCTTGGGGTAGTGGAAACTTTCAAATGACCTTTATAAACAAAGCCCTTGCCACATTGGCTACCGATAAAAAAAGAAAGGAAAGGTGCATAACTGGACCCTTGGAGCAGTGGGCAGCTTAGTAGCGCTTTAAGCTACAAAACCTACGTACAGCGGGAGCTGCAGCAGCTTCGAAAGCAAAAGAGAGGCACATAGCTGGTCCCCTGGGACAGTGGACACCTCAGTCGTGCATTAAGCTACGTAGCGTAGCGGTAGTCACAAATGTGCGCTGCATGCTTTGGCATTGACAACGTTGTGGCAGAAACGCTGCAATAAAGCCGTAGGCCATCGGCGTACATTGTGTTCTTTGGCGGTGACAACGCTTTGGACTGCAATCAGTTCAAGGCGGAAGTCTTTATTGCTTCATCATTGTAAGCAGTTGTCGAGAGAAATGCTACGCTTTTCAATTGGTCGAAATGGTCGTGACGTCACAGTGCGCGAATTTCAAACGGGGCTAATTGTACTTCGGCTAGTAACCATGCAACCAATTAAAGGGATGGTATACTGATGCTCCAAGTAAGTGCGACCGAGTTTAGTTAATTAGTTAATTAACCAACTAGCCTAATTAAGCTTTCTAGTCAGACCAGATAAATAAATAAAACCGAGTAGGAAATTGGTCGAGTTGAGGAATCGAACCAGGGTCTTCGGAGTGCGAGACGAGCACGCTAACCCCTCCGCCATGCCAGCTCGATGGTATGAAATGAACAAAGGCGCGTCCATTGAATACGGTGTCTTCGTTCGCTCCCATCTTTCTCCCTTCCATTACGGCGAGGCTCAGGTGTTGATCGAGACATGCGAGACAGATTTCGTTTCCTCAAAAACCAATTTACCAATGAGCGAGGCGCACAGCCGACCGGGTAAATTGGTAAATTGATTTTTGAGGAAAGGAAATGGCGCTGTATCTGTCTCTCATATCTCGGCGGACACCTGAACCGCACCGTAAGAGAAGGGAGGAAGGTAGGAATGAAAGAAGAAAGAGGTGTCGTAGTGGAGGTCTCCGGAATAATTTCGACCACCTAGGGATCTTCAACGTGCACTGACATCGCACAGCACACGGGCGCCTCTGGCGTTTGGCCTCCATCGAGACGCGGCCGGTCGGATTCGAACCAGGGTACTCCGGCTCGGTAGACGAGCGCCTTACCACTGAGCCACCGCAGCGGGTTACGGGCGATGGCGTTCTGTGGACTCCCTGGCAGCGTTGCATGACGCTGTCCCGTTCCACTCTTAGAGGCGAAGCTTAACACCTCAAACACACATCAGTGACACAAGCAGCAACAACGCGCTTAAGGCTTCCGTTTCAGCGCACTTATGGTCAACAAAGTCCCCCCCCCTGAATTTTTAAGGAAAGGAAGTGCGCGTAACTGGCTCCGCGGGTCAGTGGAGGCCTAAATCGCGCTTTGAGGTACTTGGGGTGGTGTGAGAGACATGTGAGCTGCATGCGTTAGCGCTGACAACGTTATGGCAGACTCGCGGCACTGCAGCAATAGGCCGCAGCGTTCATTGGGACAGTAGACTCTCGCGATCAACCTTTAGGTTCCACCTGCCAGGATTGAAGGGTGGCCGCACTGCCTATCGAGTGTTCGGAACACACCCAACGTTACAGAGCCTATGTTGCGTTAGCGGCCTGCTCCCGTCAACGTCAGCAGCGGTTCGACGCTGGTTCATCGACGTTGGCCGCTATAACGGGCCGGTGCAGCGTGAACGCTGTTATGTGTTGGTGCATAGGCGACCGTGTCGATGTGTTTCGTCGGCATATGTCTTCGTGCTTGAACCAGTGCAAGTGCAACTGGTGAAGGAACGCGTAGGTGTGAGTGCCGTGTGCAGTATATTTTCCATGAACCAAAGTGTCTTGCGCTCATGGCGACCCATGCGTGCCACTGCGGTTTTTTTTGCGGCGGATTTGACGTGAACGGACAACTTCGCAAATGAAAAGCAAGCCGTCCGAGCCTTGACGCCTAGGCGGACTTACCTGCAGCGACCCCGGGAGACCTCCCTCCCAGTGACCAACGCCCTCAGACCGCCCGGGACCATCGTCTACGTCACCACCCCTGCCACACCACACGGCTTGTCAGTCTGCCGACACTTCGCCCTCTGGTTGTTTTCTCGTTTACCCGCGTGTTAGTGACTTTCTTTGTTTGACTAAAGAAGGCTGAGTTTCCTTTTACTGCCTTTTATGTCAGAGGCTTTCGAGATCCAGACAAACACAAACAGACACACAAACAGATCCAGACAAGCAGGGAAAAGTTCGGAACCTCACTCGCTCTCTAAACGTGGACTTGCTTTTCCTGAAAGAATGCAATTCCCGTACCCCAGCAGAAGTGTTATCATTTCGTAGGCAATTTCAAGTCCACGCTTTTTCTCGTTGTCCCCCTCTCGATAATGTGGAGTTGGTGTGGTATTTATCCCAAACGCGTACAAGACGAGTGCACATTGCACATTTGATCTCGATGGACGATCCATAATTACGGATATATGGTTGGAAAGTAGAAAAACCCGTTTTATTAACGTATACGCGCCTGCCAGACGCAGCCAGACGAGCAGGTTAAGAGCGAAAGCCTTGAATGACTCATCGTTGTCTACAGAAGGCTGTCAGCAGAAGCTTATCAGCAGAGGTGTCACGCTTTTTACGGATGCCCACCCAGATATCTGAGACAGTTACTGCGTAATATATTTTCCTCAAATAAATTTTCATTTTCTCCATTACGGCCCCTCTTAGTCTTTCTTTTATCACTCCCACTGCCTCCTTTCCTCTACAAACGGATGACGGGTGCCCACCGAGATATGTGAGACAGTGACTGAGTAATTTCTTTCCTCAAATGCGATTTTTATTTTCTTCTTTACAGCCCCTGTTTCATCTTTCACTCCCGCTTCCTCCCTTCCTGTACGGTGTGGTTCAGGTGTCCACCGAGATGACAGAGGATTACTGCGCCAATTCGTTTCCTCAAAAAGCGTTGCCTTCAAAAGGCAAGGCATCGCGCCGAACTGGTGGTGGCGTTCCGTGGACTCCCTGACAGCGCTACAACACGCTGTCGTGTTCCGCTACTAAAGGCGAAGTTGAAGCGTCATTAATTAGCAATTAATTAGTAGGTAGTCATTAATCAATATTTAGCCATTAATTAGCAATTTTTGATTACTTAGTTATTAGTCCTTAGTTGTGTGTGACGTCACCAGTGCCACAGAGGCAGTCAAAGTGGTGCGGAAAAGGCTTTTGCCTCTAGGCAGTTTAGCCAGTCAAAGTTCCCGTGATTTTTTTTTAATTATTGGCACCCATCTGCATCGGAACGTGCAGTGTGTGTTCGTTGGCGACATCAACTGTCTGTTAAATTCTTGGCGAGATGTACGCGGCCCAGTGACGAAGATTTTGTGGACACGTGGAAGCGAGGCCCCTCTGCCAGCCGCATTAACAGAGTTTATCTGGCCCCCACCCTCGCACCACGTCTTCGCGCTTGCGAGATCATCAGCCTACCGGCAGATGTTCGCGGGATTAGTGACCATTCACTCGTGTCGGTGCACGCGAACGCATCTGCCGGACGGTTTGCCGATCTGAGTAGGTGGAGGATGAACCCCGCGCTTCTATCGATGAAGTTCGCCTGGCCTCCATCCGCGAGGCTCTAATGGTGCTCCCAAAGGTAAAGACCTGCCCCCAGACAAGTGGGACGACTTAAAATCGAGTTGGCGCAAGCTACTGGTGAGGGAAAGAAAATCTATACGCGTCAGAATAACCAATGAACTCAACGAGCTGACGAGGCGCATTTGCATCGTCGACGACGGGGGCACACCGAAGCTCTATAGAAGCGAGTACTTTGAATCACAGCGCGGGCCGTACTACAGGCTGCTGGCGCAGAGCTCAAGTAACTCGTCCGACCTAACAACGTCGTCCCGCATAGCGGGAGAGGAGCTCCGTCACACTCATGAGGGAGAACCAGAAAGGAACGGCCCCTCACGAGTCGAAAGCGTAGCCTTGGCGGACGGCCGCCACTCCAGTGCGTATGCAGAAATCACGAAAATCTTCATAGCCCACTACTCTAGCTGTTCTCCCCTGAACAAGACAGCAGGGATGTGAACTTCAGAAGTAGGGTGCTGGGATCGTGTGGAGGATACATGTCCCGGAGACAAGTGAAGAAGCACTCTGTGCCGCTGCGAGTAAAGAAGAGGTGCAGGCGGCTCTCTCTCGGATGAGGGCGTCTGCAGCTCCCGGTCTAGACGGAATTCTTGCCGGGTTTCATTCTGTCCTTTTGGAGATTCTCGGTGACCACTTGACGTCCATAGTTAATTCAGTTGTGTTGGAAGGTGTGAAACCGTCGTCCTTCTCGATGAGAGACGTGATCCTCATCATCAAGCCAGACAAGCACCTCTCAAATCCAAGCTTATGGCGATAGATCTCGTTCATAATACCGACCACAAGACGGTCGCCATGGTCCTAACCGAGCGTCTGAAACCGTGCTTAGCCGACGTGGTCAGTCCATTTCAGAGCTCTGCTGTATTGGGGAGATCAATCCTCTCCTCGCTGGCTCTGGGGCGCGACCTCTTTGCGTACACCCAGGCCAAAGAGCTGAGTGGTTCTTTTATCTCCCTCGAAAAAAGCAAAGATTTGACAGAGTGGAGCATCGCTACTTGTCGACAGCCCTCTCGTGTCTGGGTTTTCCGGAAAGTTTATAAATATACTAGCCATTCTGTATTCGCGGCTGTCTAGCAAGTTGGTCGTGTACGGAGCGCTGAGTGGCGAAATTAATGTGGTGCGGGAAGTGCCGCAGGCTTGTGCCCTTTCGCGCGCTTTCTTCGTGCTCTTACTGGATTCCATACTCAGTGCAGTAATGACCACCCTGCGACTCGAGGTTTTCCGCTGCCAAGGAAGGGAAGTGTTTTCGTATCCGCTTACGCTGACGATATCTCGTAGTTTTCACGAGACGCTGGCAGTTCACCCCCGTTTCTGCAAGTTTTAACCGAATATATGTCCTCTAAGGGCCAAGCTCAACACCACGAAGATCCAAGCCTTATGCTTCTGCACGTTTCAAGGCCCGTTGCCCGGGGGCGTCCAGTTCGTAGACGGCGAGCAAGTGCTCGGTAAGTTTGAATCAGCAGGTGTGTCGCCGAGAACATGGGACGACGCTGTCGCACAAGCGCGGCGGGCCATAAACTCGATCGCACACCTCTTTCTATCCCTGAGGGCCAAAGCACCTTTTTTTTCGTACGTGCGCAGCCGCGTACGCGTGCTTCGTTGCGCGTGCTTCGCCGATGCCCTGCCGCGGGGCAAGCAAGCTCATTTCACTCGTAGGACAAGTCCTGTGGAACGAGAAACCGGCCCCAGTATTTCTCCTTGTTTTGTCCATAGGATCGAATCTGCCCTTCTGGCAGGCTACAGCGCGAGCTTTCGCCACCAAAGCAGTTCGGGACCTGCTGGCTATCCGAGCATACAGGGGCCGTTTATTGGTCTTGTACTGATTGGGCATTGTGAGTCGTCCGTTCTTGCACAACGACACATGGGCCCACAGGCAGAGCTCCCAGTGGCCATCTATAAAGTAGCACACTCAGTTTTTTCGTTTCTATAAATTGGCAACTGAGTTTCGCGATATAGATATCCGCGAAACACCCCTCGCACCGATTACTGCCGCTATTGCAGCTTTACAGAAATTCCAAGATCCGGCAGCAAGAACGTCTCCAAGGAATTGGAAATCTTTTGTTATGAACCGGGCCGTTGCGAAGGCAATTACAAGATGTCGAGTGGCGCCGCCGGCGGCAAGTACTCCCGACGAGGGAGCGTATCTCAGGGTGGGGCATTGTGCCCAAAGCGCGCTGCACCAATAGCTCTAAAGTTGAGACACAGCGGCCCTTGAGGACTGGATCGTAGCGCGCACCTTCGGGCTACTGATTTATAGGACGCTTAGAGTTCCCCCGCGCCAGCGGAGCTCGCGAAGGCGCTCAATGTTTGAGCGCAGTAGTAACGCCAGTAGTAATGCCTGATCGCAGTAGTAATGCCTGTGCTTTGGAAGCGGCGTACTTTAGCCGAAGCAAGCGAAAGACGGCAACGCGCCATGATTCCGCTCTTGAGAAGTGTGCGCCTCACCCTGTGGGAGTTTTTAGAAGATGAACTTTCGGTTGGCGGCGAAGCACTGTTCTTGCGGCGATGGTCGACCCATTTCATTTCCAAGCATGGGAACCGAGGCGTGCTCCCACCCATGCAATAAACGCACATTACTCACATTGTATTACCTCAGTTCGTCTCTCCAAGGGTACCACTCCCTCCGCTGGCACATGCATCAAGGCTGTACGCACATGGTCACCATTCCCTCCCTCGCGGCTCTCCCCTACACCCTTTTCATATACCATCATGTGCTGGGCTGCATGTTGGACGTGAGAAAACTGGTGGCGATTCTTCAGTCCAGAGTTCTTTTCTTAGTGTATAAGCCAGTGACTGTATCCCTTGCATCAAGAATGTTTGTCTTCTAGGTACCTGTCTCATTTTCTCCAGACTGGTGACTGCTTGGCCCATCATTGTTCTTTTTGGCACGGTTACGTGTGCCATTTGTGTTCGCCAGTGGCCACGTGTAAAAATTGTTTGGTGTGGCATTAGATTCTCTTCGTGTGTGGTTGCCTTTTTGTACAATTTTGAAGCTGGTCTTTACCATTTTAAGGTTTTTGCTGCTCAAAGGTGTACTGAAGAGTAATCTGAACTAGTCCTTTCTACCGCGGGAACTCGATCTACATGTTCCAGGCATTCTTAGAAGCTTCGAATTATAGTCTTGTGCGGCCGATTTCCCTAATTTATATCGGATTAAGCTTCCCGGGTCTGGCCTTTTCTTGAAGCCGCCGCAGTCGGTAGGAGTCATCTAAGGCGTGCAGTGCCTTTCAGGCAGTGGCGTGGCAGCTTCGCTATCGCTTTTATTTTTTCTTAGGTTTCTTTGAATAAATTGATCTAGTCAGAGGCAACATGAACGCAAATTAGGCCCACAGAGATAAAATTAGCTGTGGACTCTTTGCTTTCGCCGATCTCTACGTATCACTGCGCCGACGGCCGAGCGGCAATCCGCACGGGACTGGGTGAAAGGTTGGTTGACTCCTCCTGACGTCCGCGGTTGAGTTGGAAAAAAAAGCGGGAGCCGGGATGTTTGATCCGATTTAAATTATGGAAATCGGGGGCGCGGGTTAAAAATGCAAAGTTTCCAAGAATGCTCAGATGGTATAGATCGATTACTCGCGGTAAAAAGAGGAGTTCGAATTCCTCTTCAGTTCACCTTTAAGTGTGGGTTCGGAATGATTCCCAAAGCCCCATGAAGCCACCAACTTAAGTATCTCATCGAATTGATCACTCGATGAAAATCCGGGAATACAGGTGTAGGGTATATTAAGGCGGAAGCCTTTAAGGTCTCATCGTTGTGAGCAGCAGTTGTCGACAGAAAATGTAACGCTTTTCAATTGGTGGAAACGTTCGTGACGTCACACAGTGCGCGAATTTCAAACGGGGCCAATTGTACTTTGGCTAGTAACCATGCAACCAATTGAAGGGATCGTATAGTGATGCTCCAAGTAAGTGAGACTGAGCTTAGTTAATTGCTTAATTACCCAATTAACATAATTAGCTTTACTAGTCAGGCCATATAAATAAATAAAACCGATTAAGAAATTGGTCGAGCTCAGGAATCGAACCCCGGTGTTCGGCGTGAGAGACGAGCATTCTACCCACTCCGCCATGCCAGCTCGATGGTTTGGAATGAACAAAGGCGCGTCTAGTGAATACGCTGTCTTCACTCACTCTCATCCTCCTCCATTCCCTTCCGGCGAGGTTTAGGTGTGCACCGACAAATGAGAGACAGATACATTTCCTTTCCTCAAAAACCAATTTACCGACGAGCGAGGCGCAGAACCGAATGGGCGATGGCGTTCTATGGACTCCTTGGCAGCGTTTCAAGACGCTGTCGCGTTCCACTCTTAGGGGACGAAGCTTAACATCTTAATCACACATCAGTGACCACACTTTAGGTCAAAAAAGTGCCCCCCTGAATTTTGTGACACAGTTACTGCGTAATTTCCTTTCCTCAAATACAATTTTCATTTTCTTCATTACGGCTCCTCTTTATCTATCTTCTTTCACTCCTACTTCCTCTCTTCCTCTACGGTGCGGTTCAGGTGTCCACCGAGATGACAGAGAATTACTGCGCCATTTCCTTTCCTCAAAAAGCGTTGCGTTCAAAGGGCAAGGCATCGCGCCGAACGGGTGGTGGCGTTCCGTGGTCTCCCTGGCAGCGCTACAACGCGCTGTCGCGTTCCACTCATAAAGGCGAAGCTTAAGCGTCATTAATTAGCAGTTAATTAGTATTCAGGCATTAATCAGTAATAACAATTAATTAGTGATTTGTCATCACTTAGTAATTAGTACTCAATTACATGTGACGCCACCAGTGCCACAGAAACAGCGAAGGTGGTGCGGAAAACGCTTCCGCCTCTACCCACTTTAGACAGTCAAAGTGCCCCCTGAATTTTTTTCAAATACACTTTCTTTCCGAAAACAATCCATGACTGGAATAATTTACCTCAACATATTGTTACTGCTCCTTCTTCATCTTTCTCAACTCAACTGATGTGTTCCATGTCTGACTTCTGATTACTTTTTAAATGTTTTTTATGTTTTGGTCACCAGAGCGTCTGGTGCTTTTTGGCGCTTTCTTTCGCTTTAGTTCTGGTGTATGTTATTATGTCGTGCAGAGTCTGCGTATTAAATGTATGCAATGGAATCGTACTTTTTTTCTTAGATGTTTTAAAGGCAGTGTTGTTAGCCTGTCAATAACCGCGGTGTATGAATGAACGTATGTATGTACGGATCACTCTTGTTCCCCCTTTTTTCTGTACTCCCCCATACATAATGCCCGTTGGACGCTGTAGGTACTATAAATAAATAAATAAATTCGGCTCCTTCTACTTTCGTGCTTGTCGGGCTGAATCTGACGTTTACGAGAGCGTGTGTGTGTTCCTCCTAGACAGGCGCTACGTAATCTTAATAGGTGACTATATTGCGTTATAGACGCCTGCACTGGTGAGCAAGACCCTGGCAGCGAT